>NC_141151.1:12657260-13025723 GCF_053477565.2 Lygodium microphyllum
CCATGACCTTGGAAGAGGGTGGGCCATGGATCTCATAGTGATTGGATAGGAAGAGCTCCTTGGCATCACCCAGAGTGCAAAAGTACTCTAAAAATTGGATCCATAAAAAAGGTACATAAGTGTGAAAAAATTTTGACCCCAAAAATGAGCTCGCACAGTGCCTTCTTGGATCATGGATGCATGTTTGTTATTTGCTGCAGCAGATAGCTCAACTGAAATTTGTTTTGTTATTGCACTTCTTTTTATTGTACCTATGAGAGGCTTTGCATTGGGGAACCTTTTGTACATTCATAGCATAAGGCAGAGAATGACATTTTGATACTTTTTGTAAAATGTGGTCTCTTTACTGAATGTTGCTCTCTGCTTGTTACAAACTCTGTGTCATATTTTGAATTTTAGCTTTAATGCTGTCAGTCCATAATGTTGAGTAACTGTGTTGATAGGATTCTGTACTTCCAGCTCATCGTATTCTTCAACTAAAGAGAGGTGTGCTGTGCAAAACTTTCAGGTAGAATCAAAGGGGGCTTTTACCAAGAATCTATTTAACCTCGCTTACAGAAGAAGTTTGGCAACACTTGAAGGTAGTGACTCTGGGTTGCGTGCTTTGGAGAAACAGGTATGGAGCTCCTTGGTTTTTAAGAAAGTCAGAGCTATTCTTGGAGGTTGCGTGCGTGGCATGCTTTCTGGTGGAGCTCCACTGTCTGCTGACACACAGCGGTTCATCAACATCTGTTTTGGGTATAAATATAATCCCTCTCCCGTGCATAAGGAGTTTCTAGGTTTTTCTGAACATTGTACTCGTTTTGGTTGACTAGTTTTTGTGAAAATGAGGGGCTTTTTTGTGAGACTCAATAGTTTCTCACTCCTATGGCTGAAAAAACCCATTAATCCTTTTGAGGAATATGGATTAGCAGCTGAGCAAGCTTCATAGTCATGTTATAGGTCGCAGGAGATGTCTAAAATCTAAAGTCCATCTTCATTGTGACCCATTTCGCAAAGCTGTTCTCTTGAAACCTTCACCATAGATGCTGTCAGCATGACCATTTTTTTCATGAGATACTGACACAGGATTCCAACTTAAGATTGAAAAATAATAAGCATGTCAAAACAAAAACAAAAACAAGCGTGCTGAGTGCAAATCATCTTTATTCTGGCATACACAGAGTTTTGTTTGTTTGTTTGTTTAGGCTATAACCTGGTGGGCTTTATGTTTCTTTCCATGGATTTATAGGGCACCCATTGGACAGGGTTATGGACTTACTGAAACATGTGCGGGTGCAACTTTCTCAGAGTGGGATGATATTTCGGTTGGTAGAGTTGGTCCACCAGTTCCACATTGTTATGTCAAGGTAATTTTGTAATGTTGCATGCTGCTTCTTTGAATGATTGTCATAAACCCTTGCCGCATTACATGAAAGGTACCTTTATCATGTACATAAATGGCCTAAGGTGTGCTTTGTGCTTTATCAAACAAAATTTCTAGACTAGTAGAAATTCTTTTATTTGAACTTTCAAACACGAAACTGGCACGGTAGGGATTGAGTGCTTAGTCCTAATTTGCAAGTGATAAAAAAGTTTGAATAAAATGGGCGATGATGGTGCTTAGTGACATTTATTTTCCATTTCTGAAGTTATGAAAGGAGGCTGCTCTTTTATGTTGATAAGAGATTAAATTTCAATCAGTTTTAAGATTCAAGTTGTGGACATACCTTAAAGACTTATTCATGGAGTTGGGGATAGAAAAAAAAGGATCTGAAAGTGTCTGAAGTCTTTAGGCCATGATAGTATTCTGCACTCCATACTTCAAGTTGTAGCTGGAAGGTTGATTCTAAAAATGTATCGTGTGAACCAATAGTTGGTAAAGACTTATTCATGGAGTTGGGGATAGAAAAAAAAGGATCTGAAAGTGTCTCAAGTCTTTAGGCCATGATAGTATTCTGCACTCCATACTTCAAGTTGTAGCTGGAAGGTTGATTCTAAAAATGTATTGTGTGAACCAATAGTTGGTAAACTGGGAGGAGGGAGGATACCGAATCACAGACAGTCCAATGCCGCGAGGGGAAATAGTGATTGGTGGGCCTTCTGTGACACTTGGCTACTTCAAGAACCAAGCTAAAACTGATGAAGTCTATAAGGTATGTCAGTGGATCAGTAGACTTACTAACCATGTACTCTTTCCTATTTCGCCCGCCCCAAGTGATAACCTGCTTTTGGGCCTTTTGAAGGTCGATGAGACAGGCATGCGATGGTTCTACACAGGTGATATTGGACAGTTCCATCCAGATGGTTGTGTGGAAATTATTGATCGCAAGAAGGATATAGTGAAGCTTCAACATGGGGAATATGTTTCACTGGGAAAGGCAAGGGGATGGTTGGCATATGTTGCCTTACTGAGTATTCATTATGCTTCCTATGGTTGGTTGTAACTGTGTTGCAATCTTTGTGTAGGTTGAGGCAGTTCTGATAACCAGCCCATATATAGACAATATAATGGTGTATGCAGATCTATTTCACAGCAACTGTGTTGCAATTGTCGTTGCATCACAGCCTGCTCTGGAGAGCTGGGCTCAAAAAGAGGGTATAGAGTTTGAGGATTTTGCGACACTCTGCTCAAAGAAAGAAGTCGAAAAAGAGATCCTAAATTCCATGCAGAAGGTAGATCTGGACAAATCTTGTTTGGAAATCTATATTGCACGCGCTTTTATCTGATGGTCTCATCTTTGGTGTTGCAAGCAGGTAGGAAAGTCTGGCAAACTGGAAAGGTTTGAAATCCCCACAAAAATCAAAGTCTTTCCAGACCCTTGGACTCCAGAAACTGGTCTTGTTACGGCTGCATTAAAATTGAAGAGAGAGAGCATTCGCAAGGCCTTTGCTGCTGATCTCCAACAACTTAATGCATGAGCATGGGAAACACCGATTTCTCTGGTTTCATTCGGGAAGCCGCAAACTTAACTTCTGATTTTTGTTGCAACTGTTGGAAGATGAGCCTTACTTGATGTATGTGAAAAGCTAAGCCTCCCAATGTATCACTATCATCAACTTTTGCAGCAAGTTCTCGTACTCCAAAACTATCTGTGCTGCAGGCTAACTGTATGGTAGATTCTTTGCTCTGTATTATATATTCCATCTGGAGGGGCATTTTCCCTCTGTCTGGTCTTTCTTTTAAAATTCAGAAGCCTCTGCAATTAGGATGAGGATCATCGGGATTTGTGAATACTAGTTTCAACAGATTTTCCTTGTGACAGAAAGATAAGAATTCACACGTTTCCTTTTTGTGCGGATATTGCGTGCAAGATACAATATGTGCTAAGTACATCTGTGTGTGTATATGAGTCATTATGTATGTAGTTTGGCGACCAATACGCTTCTTCACATACATTGGTGGAAGTCCATCTCGAATCCTGGACTCTGGAGCGTTAGAAATGCATGCATGGAAGCTTTCTTGGGCATTGACATCCTTTTTGCGTATTGAAGTTTTTAAAGCCGCCTCTAAAGATTGCCCTGCATTCCCTCTCGTTGGCAATCTTTTGTGATGCATCCTTCTGTCGGCTGATGCTGCCTATAACTATTAGCAAAGGCTTTATGAAATATCCTCGTTATGATTATGAGGTTCTAAACATACTTTGCAATTCTAGGTTATTTTTGAAGAAAGTGAAACGAAAACATGTTCGAGACAGTTAACATGTTCGAAACAAATAGCTGGTCGCGTGTATAATATATTCCGTACAGTGCGATGATGATCTTATGCAGTTGGCATGTGGTTCCTGTACAACTGAAGCAATAACCTGCCACCCAGATTAGTCGAGATGAAGACATTGGATCGCCAATTGTCCTGAAAGTGGTTTCTATTCCCGCACTTGAGAGGTGGCTAACCTCACTAGTTGAATGCCCTAACCGATGTGCACCACTTGACAGTGTCTTCAAGTTTAGAATGAACATGGAAGAACATCATCATCATCATCCTCTCTCTCTCCCCCTCTTCGAAGCACAACAGTTATTACTAATGAGTGCTTCACATTGCTGCTTTTATTGCATTTCAATAGATGATTATGCATGCTTCACAGGACAACAATGATTACTAATGAATGAATATGCTTTAAAGCATAGAGAGCATGCTAACAATGCTTTAAAGCATTCCTAGTAGCCAATCCTTGAAAGCTTACAAATCATAAAGAAGGCCATAAAGTGCTTTGAAGCATATAACAGAAGGGATACGTGCTTAAAGCAATTAAAGCACGGTGATACGTGCTTCCAGTCACTCTCCAAGCTAGTATTTGAAACCACATGTTTGATACTACTATTTAGAGCCACCTTCCTGAAATATTCTCTCTCCAAGTAGGAGGAGAGACTCGGGCAAAAGAGAGAGACCCAGGTTTTGAAAGGGAATGAACTAGAGAGAACTGAACCCCCTAACGGGAAGTTTCCTGCATGACTGAACCTTCTCCCTTTCCTGTCTCTGTTGTCTGCGGTGCAAAGCAAACAGGGAAGAAACCTTTGCACTCAAGGGAAGAGTGCTTATACTTATCAAGAAGAAGAAAGAAAGACTTGGTCCCAATGCTATTAAGAAAGGATGGTAGTCTAGCCTCCACAAAGGAAGAGAACTGAGAAACCGCTAGATTATTCTATGAGAAAAATTTTCCCCTCCCGAAGAAATATCTTAATAGATCATGCTAGCTAGAGTAAAGCTGGCTAGGATCAAGCCCAAAATGATCCCCCTTTCATTATTAAAAAATTTGGACTCTCATATATAAGATGATTTAGAGATAGGAGATACTTTTGACAGCCTGGCCAATGGGAAAAGGCTAGGAATTGATAGATTCCCTAATGAATTCTTTAAGGAGTTTCAAGAATTTCTTATATACCCACTCTTGTAGGTTTGGAAGAAATCCATGAGGTTAGCTCTTCCAATTGATATAAACCAAGGGATTATCAAACTTGTTCACAAGAGATGAAAAAAGAAATCTCTCCAGTTGGAGACCAATTACTTGTCTCTCCTCAGCATACAAGATATTTGCCAAAACTCTTGCAAAAAGAACTATTCCTCATCTGGATGGCTAGATTAGGAAAGAATTAAAGGCTTTTGCCCAAGTGAGATACAAATTAGACTCCATCATTAGCCTATGGGAAGGGTTTGCAAAAAAGACTTTGACAAATCCCGTGATACTAGATTGGTGTTTTATACTATACTCTCTTCAGAATACGAGGTTAGGTAGGAAATTCCTCAAAAATATCAGCACCTTGTTTGGAAATGCAAGTGCTAAATTGATAATAAATGGGGATGTTTCAACCTCCTTCCCTCTATTTAGATCAATTAGACAAGGTTCCTCTTGAGTCCCATTGTTTTTTGCCATAGCTTTTGATGCCTTAGGTTGGCTAAATGAACAAATCTTTTCCCTAGCATCAGGCTCTTTGGTCAACCTAGCCAAAACTAGGATTAAAGCATTATTGGCCCCTCTACCCTAGTGGCTACTAGATGAAGGATGCAACAAAATTGAAATAGGGAAAGTTTTTAGGTTACTTGGGATTCCAATAGGCTTTGAGGTCACACTCAAACAAATATGGGAATAGTTCCACAATTTATTTTTCATATTGCTAGAAGCCTTCCAAAGCACGCCTCAAACACTCTGAGGTTTTGGCAAGAAATTTATTGTGGTTAGGTAATAGTGAGAAATTCAAGCTGCCAAAAGTAGCTTGGGAAGATTGCACACAACCTAAGGAGGAAGGGGGACTAGGACTCCCAAATCTAATAAACTTGCAAAGAAATTGGCTCCTAAATGGATGGTAAGAGCTTTCCAAAATGAGAAAGAGAATTGGGCTTTACTTATTTAGAATAGTTGCAATCAATTCTAAGTAGAGAATTTCCATAGATAAATGAAAAGGACACTAGGCAATCACAGTAGCCTTCAACCATACCAAAGTGTCTATCAAAGTATGTTCAAACTTACTCAAAAGCATATGGAGTGCTCGGTTCACATATAAGAAGTTTATATGCATCTTCCACAACAAAAAAATCATACTTCTGTGGTGTGCTTTGGACTCCAGCTAGCACAGTATCTTCCATGAGATTATTGTAACATAATAGTACCCTCTTGCCTATAAAATGTCTAAAAAGGGTATCAATCAATGATTTGACATTTGGGACTACAAAAGTGGTAATTGGAAGGACTAGGAATAATTTAGACAACAATTCTTACTATTAATAGGAAAATTTATCTTAGTTCAATATACACAAAGTTGTTGGGGACCTATATAAAACCATACAACTCAACAAATAATTCAATCACAGGGGAATATGCTAGATTAATGATAAGCTCCTCCTTCCCATATAGACTTTTAGACAAGAACCCAACAAATTGTTCACCAAATTGAACAAAAGGTGGAACCTCAACTAGAACCCACAACAATGGACATATCGATTCTAGACGATATGGAGCTCTTACATTTAGCGTAAAACCTACGGCTTACTATAGCTAATCATTCTCAAAGTAGTTTGGACCAATATTGGAGCATGAAAAAATGGTTTAGGCAATGGCATTTTCCCTAGATGCAAAAAGGAAATCGAATCAATACTGCATCTTTTTCAAAATGCAACACCAATGATAATCTGCTTAATTTTCTACGTGTTCTGATAGCACCCTATCATCCATAGGACTTACTTGGAAGGAAATCCTTCTAGGAAAAAATTACGGCATTCCACCAATAATTTGGAATTGGCTTACAAGCCATTTTTCTGGCAAATCTAGATTAGCCAAAACAAAGCCATATTTGAATAGGTTAACATAAAACCTTTACATGGTTTTAAATATGATTTTGTATTTGTAGGTGTCTCCCATGGGAAAACAAATTGTCAAGGAGTACATCAAATTTCAAAAGGCCAAGAACAAAGGGAAAGGGGTCAAGATTGCAGAAGTAAGTCAAGAGATAAAGAAGTTTGTGATCCACTAGGATAAACGATGCAAGATGGAGAAACATGAGAATATGTTTTAGGAAATGTTTGAAGCAAAATATTGGAAAATCCTTGATATAATGCAACAATGAGCTTTACTTTGTAAAAAGAAAGCTTGGGAAGTTAGAAGCCAATGTGTGACTATGTTTTGTAAATCATCACAGATATGAATACACCTTAGAAGTATATAAAGTCCAATTTTGTAACTTTTACTTCCATCTCTAATACAACTTCATGTTATCACTATTTAAAAAAATGCTATTTAATTATTGTGAGAACCACAAGGGCTCTCATAAGGGCTTGATAGCACCAATAGACTTCATGAGGTGCTTTTAAAGGATTTCAAGAAATGGTAAAATATGATTCAAAGCACAATACACATAAAAACACAAACATATAGACAAAGAGCAATACGCATCCTCTTTAAGAGTGTTTGAAGGATTCAAAAACATCCCTTGTAACTGTAAGACCCTATTCATCGTACTTGGATTTCACAATCCCCAAATATACATGGTTCATTTGCAATTAAGGCATAGCAACTTCTTGAGACATCGACATCACACTTCGTTATTATGCAATAGAGCAAATCGTCAAGCTTATAACTATAGAGTGCACCTTGGGGATTCCATATTTGTTCTTTAATAACTAAATTTTAGATTGTTTACGAATTTTGTGGGATTTTTGTTAGTCCAACTCTCTCTCTTGAGAATATCCTTTATGTGTGTCCCACTTTTCAACTTTAGGATTCCCTCAGAATGCACCTTTCTCCCTCTTAAACACTTTTTCAACACAATTTGTGTTGAACTTTTTGTTTTCCCTCACTTTTCCTCCTCTCCTAGTTGTGTTGTAGCTTCTTTTCCACTATTTTTGTGTATTCCCTACACCATAGCTTTTCCCTTGCTGTAGCTACTTTCTTTTTGCTATCCATTAAATTTCAAGTTCCTTCCCTACTGTTCCTATGACTACCTCTCCATTGTAAGTTCCACCTTGTTCCTACTTCTCCACCATTTCTATTGCTTCCTTTCCCATCCATTCAAACTCCCCCCATTCCCAACCTTGTTGCACCACCATTGTAAGTTTGGAGACCCCCTTTTCTCCATCTCCATCACTCTTCTCCTCCCCCTATCTTCCTTCTACATCCTCCACAACCATTGCACTTTGCAGCATCTATTAACTCCATCTTCCATATGTTTCTCCCATAATCTACTTTGCTTCTACATACGCAAGGGCCGTAGTAGGATCATGAACCTTCTTTGTCACATTTTCCCTCTCCAACCATCTTTCTCACATTTCAGTCTTCCCCCTATGTTGCAAGCTTGAGTGTACTTGAAAGTCTACAATAAATTAAATGAGATACCCACAAGGCACTTAAGGTTTCCATTCCTTTTCTGTCAATCTAGACTAGAAATAGATGCTTTAGTTATCAGGATTATTTAACATGGTTTTCTCATCTCCTCCACCTATCATGCTTTCTTGCAAATAGGTAGAAGAAGACAAAGGGCTATCTAGGTTAAATGTGAGTGTTGGTATGTTGGACATTTTAAGGGTTCATGGAGCATGCCCATAAATCCTTTCTTGTTTCATGTCAAGAGCTCTAAACCTCTCTTATGAAAGCTATGACAAGTTCGAGGAAGTGTCCATGTAACACTATCCTTACTATGGATTTTGTTAAAGAGTCTGAAAAACAATGATGGAGATTGACAGAGTGAAGAATACAAAGCAAAAAGACCATGACAACAACTATAAAAATACATTGAAAGGGCTAGATCATTGCTTTTGTGGAGACCGACATCTCTTGCAAAGCATGGACTATGAGCACAAGTTCGTCATGCATTCCTAGTGGATGTCATCAGCATGCATAAAAGAGGTTTCCAAGAAACTATAGGTGGACTGTTGTGTCATTGAGGATTATACTTTATGACATGCATGAAAGAGGTTTCCAAGAAACTATAAGTGGACTCTTGTGTCATTGAGTTTCATTTTTATGAATGTAAAAAGGAGGTTTCTAGGAAACTATATGTGGAATCTTGTGTTATTGAGTATTTTTTTGCTTTTTTTTTTGGCTACAAACCTACTCCCTTTTGATGGCGTGGCAACCACTACACTGCTTCACTAGAAAAATTACAAGCCTACATGCATATGTGGGTGCATTGCTATATCTAGGGAGGATGACATCAAAGCTTGTTACCAAGATTATAGAATTACTGAAACGAGACAAGAACCAAAGGAACTAAAAAAACTAGAGAAAGTGCGGGAATTCGAAAAAAAGGTCAAAATAAAGGAACAAGAATGCAAAACAAAGTAAAAACATTGGTGCATGCACACTTGACAATATAGATGAGGTGCCACCATAGAATGGAGGTCTTCTAAATTTTTGACTTTTCTCGTAAAGTCCTATAAAATCAAGCACTAGACTTTCTTTTGTGCAATTTGTAATTCAAAGCAAACATGAGAACTTTGGTAGAAAGTTGCAAAGGCTTTGGATAAGCACCACTTTGTAAATAATCAGATATGGAAATTAGGGTTAAATAGAGAAACCTTAACTCTAACTTGAATGTTTATAAAGTATTAGTAGACTAGAAGAGTCATTATTGTGTGTGCTAACCTTTTGTTTTTTCCTATTCTCTTCTTCTCTCTTTCTCCTCCATAGCATGAGAATGAGAGAGAGAGAGAGAGAGAGAGAGAGAGAGAGAGAGAGAGAGAGAGAGAGAGAGAGAGAGAGAGAGAGAGAGAGAGAGAGAGAGAGAGAGAGAGAGAGAGAGAGAGAGAGAGAGAGAGAGAGAGAGAGTGTGTGTGTGTGTGTATGTGAGGGAGGGCACCCTACCAATCATCCTATCTCTTCTTTTCTTCTTTTCTTTTCTTCCTTAAAGAATATCAAAGCTTGGAGCAACAACTTGGAGATTGAAGAGCTTAGAGGCCATTGGAGGATTCAAAGCAAGGAGGCATCAATTATTTGAGCAGAGATAAAAGGGAAGCCATGCTTGGATTACAAGCCAAGTGGATCTACCCATCATCTTGACTACATTGGGGGAATCCATAAATTGGCTAAGTTCATGAACTCTCTCATGAGGTTATAGCTTTTTGGTAGCTTGCATAGGGAGACGAAGTACACAATGCGCTAGCCTAGGAAAAGGGGAGGGAATGAGAAGCACATAAGTGAGGGGTAAGAAACCTTCAAGTGATGAGCTCTTGGCATGATAATAGATCCATCCATGGCCATTGGTGTTGAAGCTTGGGAGAAACCTTTGCATTTGGTTCCATTACCGGGATCACATGGAACCAAAGCATTCATAAGTGAGCTCCACATTTTTACAACCCTTGATGAATAGGGACTGTGATTAAGTGTTGGATGAATTTACTATTCAATGTGATAAAGTAGAATATCTTGAACATCATTGTGGCTAGTTTAGGAAGGGAAATTTTTTTAGGATGAAGTTCGATTTAATTGTAAAAAATGGGAAAATTTTTCTTTAAAATAAAATAAGTAGATGTAGGAACCATCATGCTTGCATGTTATATGTTTGCATCAACCAAAAATATGGATCTTGTACACAAGCAATAATAAGATTATTTTGAAAACCCTCTCTATTCTATCGTCACAAAATAATCTAGTTCTCTGCCAACAACACAATGATCATCACTATGACATCACAATGACTAGACCATTGTAATATACAACGGTCATAATATTGTGACACCACTTTTTTACAAATTTTCCAAGCCTAAGAATAATTATTTTCATTTTCTTTTGCCAATTGTCATGGCCTCTAATAAAAGTCTAGGCTCATCATCTAAGGGTTCACTTGCTATTGGTAGTGCCTTCGATTGAAGTGGGGTTGCATAAGGCCAAGGTGTACTTTTGCTCTCCTTAATTTGGTCCAAGGTCAAAATTTGACCATACGTCACAATAAAAAGGCTATTGCACTTTGATCAGGCAACATTGTAGTGAGATTAATTATGATGTAGCAAAAAATTTCCACCAAGAAAAATCAAATAAAATTAGTTGATTGATACTACAATATTGTATTAAAAAGTCGCAAATCACAATGATCATATCATTGCGATATTGCAGTGAACTAAGATAATACTAACTATGACACCACAACAACAAGATTTGGAGTAAAAACCTGGAGCATCTTAGTAACATTGCAAATAAAGTAGGCAGTAGGATTGACTTAGAGCTTATAAAACCATCACTATGAGCTATTGTGATTGATCTTAATGGTCAGTTCCAAAAAAGAATGTTCCGTACTTGCTACCTTAGTCAAGTAGGACTTGTTAAATGGAATGAAACTTAACCAACCTAAGTGCTAGGATGTAGCCCATTCCAATGCTTGCACTCTTATAGTGGAACCTTAGCACTTAAGTATCAAACCTATTAAGGACCTACATAGGCTTTGACCCAACCAAGACCTTAGGTGACTTCAAGCAACTAGAAGAGAGAAAGATGGAGGGAGCTTGGAATACCAAGTGTATGCCCATAATATGTAAAGATGACCTTGGACAGATTATTGGAGATCATCTTTGTCACCAATTGAGGAGAGATGCTGCAAGATTTGAGAAATAGTATAGCATGCTACCACTACTAAGTTTGCCATCCATAAGCTTATCATCGTAGACAAGGGAGACATAAAGAAAAGGCACCAAGATGAATAAGATAGGTCAGAAAAATCAATTCAAGGGTAACAAACCCATTGACATTCACAAGCCTTTTACAATGACATCTACTCACAAACACAACCCATGTAAGTGCCAAATCTAGAATAGCCACACACATGATAACTGGACTAGGAGCTAACATACCAAACTGAGACCCTCCTTTTAAAGCTCATCCCAATCATTGTCAAACAAGTAGAAAAATATAGAAAAAGGGACATCATGCATAACTTTGTCAAATAGTTTGAGCATGTTTGTGATGCCAACATGTTCGTGGATGATGGTAGAAGAGCTTAAGCCTATGGTTTGTGCTTAGGAGATAAGGGAAGAATCTACCAACTTAGATGATATGAAGAGGGCATTGGTCTCCACCATAAAGGAACTTGTTTATCATGACATTTTCAAAACTAGAAAACATGGATAACCTACAGTATAGCTGATGTAAATGGGGAGACCATCAAAGACTATGCCTCTACAATTTGTAGTATGCATAAGAGAATCCCAATAATACAGAGGGACCTAACAATAGAGCTATAGCCAAGGTATTTGTGAAAGGCTTGAAGAACAAACATGCATAGGATGTGATGGCCAATAACTCTATGTTGGATAGAGTTACCCTAAGCAAAGTGCTAAAAGAAGCCATTAGGATTGGTAACGTTTATAGAGAAGAGGAAGTGAAACATCCACTTTGCATACAACTTGCACATGAGACACGACACAAGCTATATCCATGAATATAAAAGGATTGGACATCAGACTCACCTCTTAGCCATAGAGCCAATCAAGGTCATCAACAGTGGCACTCTGGATCATGGCTACATCTAAGGAAGAGTGTCCCATAACACCAAACTTCACAATCCCGATGTATGGATGTTTTGGTCTATAACTCAAGATTCCAAGAGTGATTAGTGATCACACAATGAATGTGCACACTATCTTATGAATAAGACTTGGTTGCACTCCTATGGGCCAAGAGTCCAAGAGTGGTGATAACATAGTGCATGTGCACACTAGGGCCTTGAGCCCTATAAATAGGACTCCTTGCCCTAACCTTGAAGTGCCCACAGTGCATTCGACCCAAGTCACTTTATGACCACTATGACCAATGCCACTAGCACCCATCATGATATCCAAGGTCGTATCCCCCCTTATGAATAACTCTTGTCCCAATATCCTCATGAATGAAGTGGGAAAAATAATTCTTGCTTAATGCAATACTTGGGATAAACGATCCACATGATCGTTTAGTACTATGAAGAGAATTAATTCGGGACATATCAAGTAGTATCTTGGATCTACGAGACTTTCTCAATCAAAACTATTCGTTCACCTTTCCCTAGTCATTCTTTTAAATGAATCACAAGGAACCTATGGTACACTTAGACTTCCAAAGCTAAATTAAGCTCATAGATATGTTGCTTATCTTTTTAGTAACCTGGAAAGGACCACAATACCTTGAAGATAAGTTATAGCATAATCTAGTAGTTATTGAATAGGAGTCCTTTGGGACTTTAAGGTCAACCCACATGCCCTCCTAGAGCTCTTGAGGAGTGCAATGTTGATTAGCATAAAATGTGGCATGGTCTTGGAATTTTTTATCACTTTCCCTTGCAATTGTCAATGTGTCATCCATAGTATGTAGAGAGTCAACCATGGATCGTGTTTTTACCTCCCTTGAGCTTGATGATAAAACTGATGGTTGCGGCTTATTACCATACATAAGTATAAATGGGCTATACAATTAAATACTTAGAACTATTATAAGCAAACTCAATCTAAGGAAGGTAAGACTCCCAAGCATATTGTCTACAAGAGACATATGCACATAGCATATCCGCCATAGTTTGTTTTGCCATCTTGGTCTATCCATCATTCTAATGATGCTTCAAGGATAACATGGACAATCGAGTTTCAATTTTTGGAAAACCATTTACTAAAAATGGTGAGTGAACTGAGGATCTCGATCACTAATATTTCATTAGGCAAGACATAAAGTCTAATATAAAGATTCTCAACAAAGAGACTAGCTAGCTCATGAATTTTAACAATTATCTTTTTGAGAATGAATTGAGCTGAGCCATTTTTGTTAATTGGTTGACCATGACCTAGATTGCACTTGACATCAATTTGTATGAAGTGATCCTACTACAAAATCCATAGAAATGCTGCTTCACTTCTATCGGGAATTTATAAAAGAATGTAACATCCTATCTTGTTTGTGTTGTTTAGCTTTATTAAGCTAACATTATCAGCACTCACACATGTAAAACTCAACCAAAGTCTTCATGTACATAGTGAGTAACCAAGGCCAAAGTTAGGGTGTCCTAGGCTCCGTGCATCATGACACTTGTATAAAATTTTATTATGGTTTAGCTTTATTAAGCTAACATTATTAGCACTCACACATGTAAAACTCAACCAAAGTCTTCATGTACATAGTGAGTAACCAAGGCCAAAGTTAGGGTGTCCTAGGCTCAGTGCATCATGACACTTGTATAAAATTTTATTATGGATATCCTAATCGTTAGATGCATATACATTTTGCCTTGTTTAAAAAGTAACCCTTTATGACTAGAATACTTTTCTATCATCTTTCTCTCAATAGCTAGTTTTTGAGCACTCGGACCACTAAAGCTTCTTGGGCTAATAGGTTCATCTTTGACTAATTATTGAATCATATTAAACTAAGGATCATTTTGGCAAATCTCTTTATAAGAGAGAGAGAGAGAGAGAGAGAGAGAGAGAGAGAGGTCAAAATTTGGAGAAGAATAGGGCATTAAATTTGAGAATTGACTAAGGGTATTAACAACCATATTAGTTGTGCCTTTCGGTAACATATCTCAAAGTCAAACTTCTACATAAGCTCTATCCATCTCGCCTTATAGCCACCATGAAGATTGGGCTGATCGCAAAATATACTTTTAAAAGTGGTGGCCAATCCAAATAATGAATTAGGTGTTGTACAAATAATGACACCAAATTTTGAGTGTATGGGTGAGTGTTAGTAGTTCCTTGTCTTAAGTGTTGTAATGTGTTTAGACATCCGTGAGTTTACAACTCTTAAATGCAACATATTAGTCTTCTTGATAAATAACACCCAGAGAATAATCACTCATATCTGTATAAATATCAAAAGGTCTATTTAGATCAATAATCTATAATATCATTGCAATGTAACTAGTCATTTCAATGTTTGAAAACATTGATTGAGCTCATTAGTCCAAACAACTAGTAGACTAATGTGTTTTTTCTTACTTCGGATACCCTTAAGAAAATGTGTTAAGGATTTAACAATGTGAGCATAATCCTTAATGAACTTCCAAAAGAAACCAATAAAAGCAAAAAAAGATTTTACTCACCTTACAGTCCTCAAAATAGGCTAATCTAGCACTACTAGAACCTTTTTGAGATAAATAAAGATGCCATCAATTGAGATTATGTGTTTGAGATATAAAAGCTTCATGCAAAAAAAATTATAATGGAATAGTTTTGCAAACAATTAGTCTCGCCTTAAGAGATATAAGATGATACACAAGTGCTTTGCATGCTATTGGGGGTAAAGTCACTCGTCACAATGTGATCATACATCTATACATTGCAAGTAGCCGACACCCATCACTATCGATTTATTCTTTATTCTTTTAGTAACTATCGAAAAAGAAAAGGCAAGTTTCCGCATATGGTGTCTCTCTTCCTTGCTCTCTCGCTTCATCCTCTTTAGCTCTCACTTTGCACTTGCTTCTATTTGTGTGCTTCCACTCAGGTTCTACCTTTCAATTGGTATCAGAGCGGGCATTCAAGGAGCTCCTTCATCCTTTGTTTTAGCCTGAATTCCAACCTTCAGCTTAAGGTTTCATGGCAACCATTGATTCTTCCCTTCTCCCGGCTTGTTCTAGCTTGCTCTTGATTTCTCAAGGAGCATCCCATGGTTTAGTTGAGCCTTGTTGAGTGCTTATTGAGATAAGAAGAAGTACTTCTATAATTTTTTAGTGGATATAGAGAGCATTGTAGAAATCATGGACATCTATGGTAGCTTGACAACACTTTCGTATTTTGGCCATAACTTTTGTATACGATTTCGGATTCATGTGTTCTATAGCTAGAAACAAAACAATGCAATGAAAGCTACAAATTTAAGCACTCATATAGTTGATTTGATGTAGTTTTTTCAATTCTATGTTTTACATAGAACAAAATAGTTCTAATTTGGATAGTAAGCATTTGATTGATTTATGCTCTTAGATGCTTATATGGAGAATGTTTGCAATAATGCTTAGATGATGCATTGATGCTCCAAAAATGATTTTGTATTGATTAGAGATTGATTATCTCAATCATTGAAGTTTTTATTACTGTAATGATAGTTTGGGCATCAAGCATACGATAGTGAATACCTATTGTGTCTACATGGTATTTCGTGTATGCTATATGTCTACGCTGATGTCTAGCATTGATGTATGAGCCCAAATATGTTTATGACATTCTTTGACACTTTGATTTGAGCCACATTTGATATGAGAGGGCTTTTTTTAGTTGCTTTGAGCTTATGTGTTGCTTACTCACTTATGGGTATTGAAGCTTCATTTGACACTTATGGTCTCGAATGTATTTCTAATGTGTTTGGGCTTCCCGGATGCTTTGATGTATATATCTTTAGCTTTCCTTGCTCACTTTGCATTACGGATTTTGAAAAGGGATGCAAGAGATGTGGGAGAGAAGAGTACACACAATGTAGGTGCTGTCAACAATGTTATGACAGCCTTATTGCACTTGCATATATATATGAATAAAGAATATGTGCGGTCACTGTACACAGGTAGGCCCAAGGGCCTTTTACCCCAACAACCTCCCACTAAAAGACCAATGGGCCAAGGAGTGAAAAAAAAAAACAAAAGAAAAGAGACAGGGTGAGGAATCATGGCATCTCACCCAACGCCCAATCAGAAAGCGAGATGTGCAATAAGTGGTAGGAACTCCTCACAAGAAGAGTCAAGCATCCATGAGTCCATGACATCCAAGAGATAAGCAATTCCATAACTCTAGACAATAGAGCAATCCATGACTGCTTCCCATGAAGCAAGCAACACAACTCATAAGTGCACGGCTGTAAAGCATCAGAGTGGCGCATAGCATAAAAGACACCGGAGAGCATACAGACTCTCCAAGATCAATCATCGAAAGAGGGCCGGCACCGGACACAAGTCAAACCGGGTCTCAAGACAATATGCAGCCTTAGCAAAGCGGAAGACTGACATACGGCTGTAGAATCAGCCATAAAGGGCATTGAATACGCATCAAGAGGCTTGAGAGGTGTCTACGTCTCATAAAAGACAACATGATGGCTGTGTAGAGCCTGCTAGGCATCTAAATCCCAAAACCTGTAAGCCATAAAGTCACCATCTCCATAACCAAGGAGTATGCATCTGCGTGACATAGACTCATGTGGCATATTGACAGATGTCTGGCAGCCAAACATCCTCAAGTGATCATAGAAGGGTCTCATGCCACTCCATACCTCATGCGGTGTAATACCATCCAAAGTCAAGTATGACGTCTTGTTAACCAAGTAGATTTTCGTCATAAGGGCCTTAGCCCAAAAGCCATAAGACAAGCCAGCTATGGTAAGCATAGTAACAACCTTCGCCTGTAAGGTCAGGCACATGCCATGAGCAATCCCATAATACCGTGGGCATAAGAAGTGAATGCCATACTGCTGACAATAGGACTGAAAGTTGGGAGAGAAAGCAGAACTCTCATAATCCATCTGCAAGTATCTAGGCTTGCTACAACGGAATCCATAAACCTGTCAAGCATAACTGTGGGATCCTCAAACCGTACCAAGGGGAAAGCCCAAACATGGTGGGTAGCATGATCCACAAAGGCCACAAAATGCGAAGCTCCACCAAGTGACTAGGAAGGCATAGGTCCATATACTGCAACATGGACAAGATCTAGAGGAGCATGCCTCACATGATCGCCATAAGCCAGAGAGGCTCTTCAAGGACCAAAAGTACAAGAAGGGCAAGTATCAAGATCTGCATGTGACATAGCAGGCAACAAAGTCATACGAGACAAGATCTCCATCTCTCTGTGGTGCATATGGCCTAGGTGGTAATGCCATAACAATGCATGTGGTATTCGAATAACTGCAACCATAGAATCTCCCACATGAGAGACATGCACTGGGTTATGAGAAACATCTCTAGAATCTCTGGCCAAAACCAAGCAACCACAACAGATCTTCCATGACCTATCCTGAAGAGAAATAGAGTAACCTGCATTATGCAACTGACAGACGGAGATCAAGCTCTTACTGAGCATGGGAACATGTAAAACATCCCTGAGCATAAGAGAAGTCCCATCAGGTGGCAAAGCAAGGTGTATGTCCTCTATACCAACAATGGCATAAGACTACTCAAGGCCCAAGTCAAGACATCCATCAACCTCCCTGTAAGAAGAGAACCATGCTCTGTGAGGGGTAACATGACGAGATGCGAAACAATCCAAAAGCTAAGCATAGGCAAAGGCCTGATCACACTGAGCAAGTAAGCTGTAGGGAAACTAGATGATAGGAGTACATGCTCTAATGCATCATCATGGGTAACCACATATACCTCACCACTAGTAATAGTGGTAACACCCGCTGCATCTACTATATCTTTGACTCTCTGCTCAATGCGAGTCTGTCTTTGTCTCTATTGCTCTCTCATCCATCTAAAGCATTTTCTTTTAACATGCCCAAGCTTCCCACAATGGAAGCAAACAACATTGGAAGAAGTAGAATTTGTAGAAGACGATGAGGAATCCAAGTCATCAAGAATATGGGTATCCATATCCACGAAACTTGAAGAATCTAGGGATGTCCCAACATAGGGAACCTGCTCATCAAGATGACTATCGACGTCAACACAAGTGGCAGAAGCATGCTGTTGTAAGGTCTCATCCATCCGTAACGGAGAGGGAAACATAGAGGCATCAAGCAAAGATTCATAAGATGTAGAAGCTCCCACATGAACAAGAGTCATAGCCAAATGCATGACATAACCAGCCACAATAGTGTAAAAGCCAAGACATCTGTCAAAAGAGCAAATGGCTTGCAGCCATAAAATTAGCCCATAACCATACGCATACGCATAGCTCTGCAGTACATCATGCCATCAAGGAACAACCAAGTCAAACCAAGACTGGCAAGCGGTAATAAATCCTGCAAGAGACAAGCTCCAAGAGAAGCCCAAACATCTATACGACAACATCCAAAGAAGCGGCTCTAAAAGGTATATGACAGTAGACCACGTGCATAGACGGGAAAGCATACATAACATCTTCTCTCTAACATGCACGGGAAACAAGAGCCCAACTAGCATAGAGGCTAGGCAACAAAGGAGCACAAAAGCCATAACTGCAGCCCAAGCAGCACTCGCAAGTCCACTGATCAACCAAGTAGCCTGCAAAAAATCCAAGAACCAGGTGAGCTATCAAAGATCAAGATCCAACCGCCAAGACAATGGAGCAATCACTGCTCAAACATAAGTCTACATCACCCAAACATCCAAGATCCAAGAAGATATCAACGGAGCATCATAGGCCAAATAGCATCCAAGCTGCATACGGAATAAGCCAACCAATGTCAAACTGCTCAAGGGAATACGCAAATGACTGTCGAGATGAGGCTCAAACAACTGCCATCCACAGCCAACCAAAAGCATTCACCAAGACATCATAACCCACACTGGGTAGCCTAGGCATAAACCATGTCATGACAGTGAAATGTCTGCTGCAAGGAAGTGACAGTGAACCATAAAATTGAGCTCTAATCTCAGCTCAAAACAATTTCGGAGCATAGAAGAACCATGTGGCATCATCCAAATGCGTGAATACATCAACCCAAGTAGCCAGGAGCACCCCGTACGCAATAGGCATAACTTGGCAAAGCATTAAAATAGCTTCAGCCCTGAAGTTTCCTGCAGCATATAACCTCTATAAATTGATCAAATCAGTGCTCAATCCAAGCTCGAATCCATAGGCATACATTCCCGTATGTATAGGCACCAACCAAGCATGATCGGACATCAAATGCCAAGACCTGTAAGCATAAAATTGAAGTAACAAGTAGCTGCCATGTTTTGGAAAAATCTGGGACTGTTCAAAACAATCAAGGGCTGAGCTAAATCAACTCCAAATGCATCTTACATAAGAGGCATAAAATCCACAAGTGATCCGGTATCAATAGACATCAGTAGAAGCATCACATAAGCCATAGGCATACAAATACATGTTGTCTCAGACCTGATATCTGTTGCAGAATATTCTGTCATTAGATTTTGGCAAATCCAACATCACCATTGTGTCCGGAGCATGCCAAAACCCCAACCTAGACTCTTACCTTGCATGAATCGGGTTCCGAATGCGTGAGATATGATAAAAAGAGTGATTTTTGAGCCATTTTTGCAAACATGCACAAATAAACGTGAGCATGCTATTGTACTTGAGGGGCCAAATCAGGGTGGGTAGCGGATAAGCAAGAGCCCAATGAAGGTGTACAATAGGCCTACACAAGCCTAGGACAAGTCCAAGCAAGAGGTGAAGAGAACAAGCTTCAATGATGGAAGCTATGGTTGCCTCTTCATGAAACCCTATTGTTCATGTCAAAGAATGGCTGAGAATTGAGTGAGAAGCAAGCTCTCATACCTCGTGTAGATGCCAGGGAAAGCCGAGAAGTGCTCACGAAGGACCTGCTCTGATACCAATTGAAAGGGATGCAGGAGACGCGGGAGAAGAGCACACACAATGTAGGTGCTGTCAATAATGTTATGACACCCTTATTGCACTTTCATATATATATGAATAAAGAATATGGGCAGTCACTGTACACGGGCAGGCCCAAGGGCCTTTTACCCCAACATATTTGCTTCCACTTGGGAGATGCTTGTAGTTACTTGTTGGTAGAACTTGGTTCTCTACTTGTGGGCTAATTTGATTCTATATGCTTTGGACCCCGACACTTACCTCTCTCAGTAGTTTGTTAGTGATGTATGCATTATGGAATGCATGGTTTACTAGCACTTTGATTTCATGATAGTCTTTGGTACTGGTGGTCTATGCTCAGTCACGGCTAGTTGCATGCTTTGTATCCCGATTGCTACTTGAATATCCCTAGTAGTGGGAGCTTTCTTTCTTGGCTATTTGTCCATAGTTGGATTGACAAATATTGCTACCTTTATTTTAGCATTGCTATAATTACAATTTTTAGCATTGTCTTGGAGAGTAGACATTGTACTTTGGTAGCCTATTACTTGTAGTTGGTAGGTAGCTCCATAATTTGGTATTTCCTCTTGTTTTGCCCTTATTTAGGCTGAGTTTTGGAGGCTGATTTGTAGTCATTTACAATAGCCTATTCTTTCGGATTTTGCATTGGTATAATGTCATTATGGTTGGTTCTTTGAATGACAACGCTATATATCAATATTAAAAAGCTTGATGGTACACATTTTACCTATTGAAAGATGTAGATGTGGCAAGTAATGCTTCAAAAGAAGCATGTTAGGCCATTGAAAACCAAGAGTCTAAAGCCCGAAGGCATGGATCAAGATGATCGGGATGAGTTGGATGAGCTATATAAATCTACCCTTGAACTCTAGGATGACTTTGCAGGGCATTGAGTTCAAGGATAACCTACCCCCCTGGTTCTTGCTTGTGACCTACCCAAGTCATGGGATACTTTCCATACAACCATGTGTGCTAATATGCCTAAGGATGGCTTAAAACTCTAGGATGTTGAGGGCGCTTTACTAATGAAGACACATGAGATAAATAGAAAGAATATGGATGTAGCCCACACTTCTCATGCATTGATTGTGAGGGATAGACATGATAGCAAGATCAGTAATGACTATCGTAGTAGAGGCTCACAAAGGTCTTAGTCTCATGGGTAGTCTCACAGTAAGTCCCATGGTTGTAAGTTCTCTCTGACATGTCATTATTATGGGAAGTAGGATTATATTTGGCTACAATATCATAAGATGTGCAATTATAAGTGCAAAGAGAAAGGCAAGGGTAAAGTGCAATAAAAGTTTGATGATCACAACATTGTTCCTAGTAAGTCAAGTACAAAGATTGAAGAGATAAATGTAGCGCAAGCTAAGTTAGATGATGAGTATATCTTAGCAACTCCCTCTCTTAATGCACCTTAGTTGACCAATGCTTCGTCTATATATTCTCAGTGTTAGCTACTTCAGGGGGGCTCCCTTTCATGTTACCTCATATAGGGATTGGTTTTAGTTCTATCACAACACAACATCTTTTGTGTGACTATTTGGCCTTGGATATTATTGGCATTGGGGATGTAAGATTGTAGTTTCCCTCAAGTAGATCCTTTACTCTACATAATGTTTGGCATGTATTGACTTTGACCAAAAGCCTTCTATCTACTATCTAGTTTCCCTCAAGTAGATCCTTTACTTTGCATAATGTTTGCTATGTATTGGCTTTGACCAAAAGCCTTCTATCTACTATCTAGTTGGATGATGCATGCTATTATTTATCTTTTGGTGATTTCGCATGGAGGATTACATGTGGGAATATATGACTACATGAGATATGTTTGGGAAGGTTATAATGGGATGCTTGGCTATTGTCAAAGGTTATACTCTACATCTTACACATACATGGCTCAAATGAACGAAATGAAAAAAACATTATTAATTGCATAGACAAGCATTGCTAAGCTTATAAATAAGATTGACGTTTTGAAAAATGCTAATAACTCATTAGAAGACAGATTAGCACACTTCAAGAAAACTCCAATAGGATTTAGAGAGAGAAAGAGACCATTAAAAAATGTAACTAGCTTGTGTGAGAGAGCAAAGAAAAAAATATTAAATCTTGCAAAGAAATATGTATCTAACATATCAGGCACTAATATTCGAGAGTGAGAAGAGAATCAATCTTTTAAAAGTGACCATGAATAATAATGATATTTAAAGGATTCTTAAGTCACCTCAGAACGTGGATTTGAGAGGCCCAACTCTCAAAGAATTGGTAAATTACTTAAAGGACACAATAAAACCAAACGAAATTGTAGAGATGTGATACTGTGGGTTTTAATCGAAAAGGTTATCGTGCTATCTCTAGATTATAGTTTAAAAATCTTAAATGTAATAGAATAACTGCATTTGGATTAACTCAAGCCCTTACAATATCGATTGCAATGACTACCATGAATCGTAAGATTCCACATTTTGGGGAAATACATTCATATTGAAGCGTCTATGCCATACGAAAAGACAAAAAGAATATCTAGTTTTGAATACAATGTGTTTAACAATATATGAGTTGATCTAAGAAGAGTGCAGATTGCAACGGTTCACATGTATAGACTCACGTTATAGGAATGTCACAATGTTTTGAAGTTTACCTTGAAGTCAGATGAAGCGTAGATTCAAAAATGACAAAAGATAGAAAGAGTCAGCATTTGCAGCATGAATAGGGTATTGGACTACAACAATGGTGATGATCAAGCTCCAATGCAAAATTTTTAGTCTGAGATGGAAATTTGGTGGATTGGTGCAGTCCAGGTACCAATTGAGAATCATCAAGAACTGAAATGGATGTTCACTCATACAGGTATTCTAAACATTATTAAGTCTCAAAGTGAAGGAGAAATGTTGGTGGTTGATGGGGTTGGTAATTTTAATATGGAATGGCACATGAGCACTGGCTTAAAAACTATCAAATTTATGCTTGGAATATGAAATGTAAAAAATGCAAAATATCCTTATATTTATTGCATGAAAAGTGTTGGGTCTAAAGATTGGAGCAACTTGCGCCCTGTAAGAAGAGCCCCAACTAGAGACTTTATAGATTTGAGTAAATATGAAAAGAAGGAAGATATATGGGGTCCCATTCTTTCGATTCCTCTTACAAATATTCATATATGTATTTTGCATGTAGAGATTAGAATCATTAATAAACTTCTCAAGTTGCATCTCGACTATGCATACTCAATTAAGCCCATGTCTTTATTGGATGAGTGTATTGACAAGTATGAGGCATTACTCTCCAAAATGTGTTTTCATGGAGGTCAAGTTCACTTAAGAAAAGATCCAACACTTTCAGGGAAAACAAGAGATGTCTTGGTTGATGTCTCAATGAGAGGCTCAAAAGCTAGACGCTTTTTAGGAAACCATACAAGAAAACAGGCGAGTATTACTTGGGAGCATTGGAGAGTGTTGTGTGGGATAACAACAAACTTTGCAAGCATACCACGACTTGTATTTATAAGGATGGAGGTTTGGAGACACCTCGATGTCTTCCTAAAGCTCCTCAAGCAACAAAAGATAACCTACATATATCCAAAAGAGTTTAAATGTTCAATTACAAATCTTGTTTAAGCAATAAAAGAGGCATGGGAAGAAAAGGATATCACATTTATTTGGAAAGAGAATATTTAATCCAAGCTTTCTTTGATAAAATTTCCAATGACATAAAATGATTGTTACTCTTTTGAATTTGCAACATATCCTTCATATCCATGGGCCTTACTTTGTGGAGAAGCAAGGGCCCCTAGCAACTTATAGTAGCCAAGGCATGGAAAAATCTCACTATCAAGCACGTACAAGTTTTTTTCGAAGCACAACACATGGAGAAGGAGTTACAAAAAGCAATGCTCTTGAGGAGCTATTCAATTGGTTTTTCCAATGACAGCTTCAAAGAATGAATACTAAAGATGACAATGAAACTTGAGAATTCATAGTATTTTTCAAGAAAGAAAAGTACAAAGCTAGCTCTCAAGAGCCTTTACATCTTCCTCCCTCTCCGGGATCTTTCCTCCATAACTTAGAAATTTCTCTTGTAATGAACTATTGATTTTACATCAATTCGTATTGCTGCCAAAGCATAAGATGAGAGCGCTAGAAAGTATCCTACTCTAAAAGCAAAGAAACCAGGACCATAACAAAAAATCCTAATTGATACAGTCTTCTCCAAAAACAATCACCTTATGTGCATTGTACTGTAACCCAGAGAAACCAAGTAGCCTTGTAAGTGTCTTGATACATAGTATAGGCCATGTTGCTTTCTTTAAGAAGATGTTATGAAATACCAAGAAAATATGGAGATCAATCCTTGCAAAGTAATGGCCAAGTGCAACATCTTTTAGCAAACTAATACCAACTCTCGACCCTTTAGCTCGTCCCAAGAAGTTACTAAAATCTTCAATCTCCAACTTTAAAAAAAAGATAAATGTCAAATGAATATTGAAATCAAACATATTAATGTATTTTACAAAATTCAAGATAATAGTACCAATTGATTTTTATCATTATCCAGCTTAGTTGGATTCCATATATTAATCGATGATTGTGCCTCATTGGTATCTTTCAATTCTTTAACATACTCCGACTCCTCTCTTCCAAAATTAAAAATTCCAAGTCGGCGGTCTTGAAGGCAGTTAAACTCCTCACGAGTAATCACATACTCTTTCTCAGCATTCTTTGCCTTGTTAAAACAAAGAGAAAGAGCATCCCCTGCTTCAATAAACTTGTCATCTGTAATTTCAATATCCAATAAAAGTAACTCTTCTTTCAATTCATTTTCGACATCAACAATGCCATTTGCAACATCGGAAGCCTCTGCAATTATCGCTAAACAATAATCTTCCCTAAGATTGAAGAGCCTTTGGATGTCTGATAGTAGTATGTATTCCTTGTCATTGATAGGGAAAGTTGGAAGAGAAGGAATAATATAGAAAGAAGATCCACATACAATATCTACATTTGCATGGTTTTCTTCAATAATGGTCTCAGCTTTGAATTGGACAATATCTAGTTTTCCAACAATATATGCTTCTTGCTCAAGGTCCAAACATTTCTCTGCATCCTTGTCATTTGCCACCTCATCCAAAAGGCAAAAGCTGAAACATTTTGGATCCTCTAATTGTTGTTCATCAAATGTGACAATATATTTAACAAGAGTATACGCAATAAATGCATTTGCTTTCGACATAAGCCTACATTTCCTAGAATAAAAAGAACAAAACAAATTTGGTGCACCAAACCTGTCAAGAGAATGAGATGTACACTTCCTTGAAAATAAAGCATTCTCCAAAGGCGAGCTCCCAATAGGTATATGAACATATTCCTTTGCATCCTTTTCAACCACAGGAGATGTAATATCTTCAAACTCACTAAACTCCACAAAAAACTTCTTGCAAGAGTTCCAAGACATGGTCAATATCCCAGTCATGGTTGAAAATATCCTTTACAATTCCATAGTAAGATACCTCCACGTCACTCTAAAGAAGAAGTCTAGGAGTCTTTCTAGGGAGAAACCTCTATGATATGAGACTATCCAAGAACCCTCAATGGTGACTTGCCCTTGATGATTGGAGACTTTCTAGGCATTCCCACACTCACTATTGAACAAGGGGAAGAAGTAGTGGGAATTTTAGGGAAAAAGGCAGGACAACCATAGGCCCTTGACCTTGAAGACAATCTTCTCCTTTTCCTCTTAGGGGTAACCGCCTTTGGCCCACAAGATCCTTTGGTTCAGACATGAGTGGAAGCACGATATGGCACGAAAAGGTACACACGACCATATGACAAATGCCTACTCGCTTCATATTGGGGGATCCATGATACGACGCAAAAAGATGATTCCCCTCACAATGAGAAAGCCCATTCACTTTGTATCAAAGGGTGCACGATACGATGCAAATCAATAGAGCCGACGATATGGGATAACAATACTCGCTCTATATCACTAAGTGGAATATGGCACAATAACAAACGTATAATAATAGAAGCTCAAATTTGGCTAGGCTTAATAATTTGCTAAAAAATCTATAAATGTCTAATTATACGTATATATAGATAAGAACAGGGATTGGCCAAGTGGACAACCACTTCAACAATCATGTGGGTGACCTTCGGAAATCCTAGCCAATCATACAGTGCCACGTGTTGCCTGTCAAACAAGTATAAAAGACCAATGCTGGCTTACATGGCTAACTATTGATATCCACGATGTGAACGACGATACAAAGCGAGTGACCTCTTGCACTGCCAACGCTCTTCCACCATTGCTTTCCAAGATCCAAGCCAGCGATACGGTGCATGACTTTGATATCCTCCTTTTGTGCCGTATCCGCACTGCACATTACAATGTGAATAGGTAATTTGTCATCTTGTGCTTTGCTCTATTCACGTCGTATCTACAGTTCGACTTGGGTTTGGAATTTCTCGTCAATATACAGACGTAGATACGGCATGACTACGTCATGTGTGATCTTGCCTCTCGCTACTTTCGCATTGTATTTGCCCTTCCTTCGTACATTCGCAGATACGGTACAAGGACATCTTATCTGATATCATGCTCTCTCTTCGCACCATATCGGCCTTGCAACTGGAGATTTGCAGATATGGCACGAGGACATCTTATCCGATATTACGCTCTCCTCTCTTTGCACTATATCGGTCTCGCCACTTGAAATTTGCAGATACAATGCGATGATATCTTATCCGATATTGCGCTCTCCTCTGTTTGTGCCGTATCAGCCTTGCCACACTTGGGATTTGCAAATATGGCACAAGGGCGCCACCTTCAATTTGTTGCTTAACATCGTTCATGTCGTATCTGTCCCTGTCGTCGGGATCCTTAAAATACCTTGAGCGAGATAGTTACTATTTGCACATACAACGTAAATGCATGGCATCCGATCTAACTCTCCTTTCCCTTCGCATCATATCTGTTGTTGCTTCCACCGATCTTACCCCGTTTTTAGTTTCTAATTTATATGTCTGTCATTTTGATTTGTATACTCGTCATTTTCAAGCAGGTGATAGGTAGGACAAAGCAGGTAATTTGTATGTCTGTCATTTTGATTTGTGTACTCGTCATTTTCAAGCAGGTGATAGGTAGGACCAAGCAAACTACAAAGAAAGTATATATAGACAACAAGGATAGTGAGGAAGAGCCAGGGCTATCAATGGATCCTCAAGTTTTCCCTCCTGAGATCCTTTATGTCCCTTGTTTCCCTCAATCTCCTGCCATGCAATCAAAGCAATCTAGTGCAGAGAGTGTGTGTTCTCCTCCTATCCATAGCAAGCTTCATTTTGTTGACAATCAACCATGTGACCTTGCTGAACAATTCTCTCCTATAGCTGCCAAGTTTTCTATCTTCCCTAGAGCCCCTATTCAGCAAATAAAGCAACATGGATCCTCTTTTGCTCATGGAGAAGAGCCTTCCAAACCTGAAAAAGAGAAATATGAAATTTCTCAACCTCTAGTAATCTCAATGTTATAATTTTCGAAGCAAGGCTTATAGAAAGACCAAAAGATGAGAAGGAATGCTGAGAGAGAAAATTCAAACTTTCTTCGCAAAGAAGTAAATAATATCAATCATTTATAGCTACTACCCTGTCTTAATAGCATATAGATGTCATCATCTGCTATTGAAAACCCTCTTACTATTGCCTATAGTAAATACTGTCATTAGTAACCCAGATGTTGCCACCTACAATTTGGAATCCCCAAGAGCTATCGCCTTCCAACTTGCTCTTTCATGTTGAAAAATTGAAAAAAAAATAGTTCCAATTGACTCCAATAGCTCTCTACGATTCACACATGAGATGGTCACATTTTTTCTCTTCTTGAATCTCCCACCAACCTTCATGGATAAATTTGTTAAATGGCATGGTTTTTCTAGCATTATCCATAATTAAATATTAAAATCTAATAATTATTTTGATTTAAAAAATCTAATTTTTCAATAATTAAATTAGCTAGACAACTTCCATTCCTAAGTGTCTCTACACTACCTTTGACTATTAGATTAGTATTAGGTACCATTAGATATTTCTCTAATATCACCAATTGACACTTATATCCACATGAATGACCTAACCCAACAACTAGCACCGAATACTACCAAGTACTTGTACAATATAACTTATAGTAACTTTTACATTTGACGTCTTATGATTTCTTAAAGTTCCAAGCTTGTAAAGTTACTCTAATCCGAATTACAACTCACATGTGTAACATTTACTTAACCATGTGATTAAAAATTAATCCACATGTTAAGTGAGATTTCAAAAATACATATCCTCACGACAACCCTCCCTCTTAAAATCCTTACAATCACCCTCGATAGCACTGCCAAATGCATTTAATGCAAAATATTAGATTGGAATTTCCATAAGGCATCAAAGTTAACACAACATTGTGCATTGTTGCTCGACCGTTCCATATGCCCAACACGTGCTGAAAATTATCAACCAACATTACATAACGTAAGACTCGCAAAGATTCTCAAAAACATTGCTAGATTATCATGTTACATGTCTATTTCTCATGAGCTGAACTCATCTAGCAAAATCAAGCCACAGCATAGCATAAACCATAGCTAAAACATCAATGGCATCATAACATATGTTGCTATCCACAAAACCAGCTGAATACCATGGGGGCATCGTTAGCGGCTGCCACAATGATGGTTTACACTTGTCCAAGGACTTGGGGATTAATTTGATGAGGTCCCTGTTCATGACTTCCACAAGGTAACTTGAAGCATGGACCAAATTGAGCTTCACTAAATCATCAGCACGTGTCCCATAGACATTGAGAAGAGTTCAAGGAGGGGAAAGTCCATCATGACCTGGGGCCTTCCCCTGTTTCATTGCCCAAAGAACCATCTTAATCTCTTCCTTGGAAAAGGGTTTTTCAAGAAGCAAAGCCTCATGCACAAGAATTTGCCGGACATTGTCGTGAAAGAACTCCACTCTGAACTTCATAGTTGTAAGCCTCAAGGGTCCACCAATCCAAGAGAGGTGGCAAATGAACACCTAGATAATTTCCTGGTCATCAGAGGCCACAATACCCATATCATCATCAACAGAGGCAATGATTAACATTTTGCCCACCCAAAATCAGAGAAGTGGGGTCATCTCCCATCCTTGAGCTGCACCTTAGCGGCTACCACCCATCTTTCCTCTTCCTTGGGAGGGGGGAGGGGGGAGAGGGACCGTTAGAAGTCTTATCTCAGAGAATCATCCTGACGGCAACCAGGATGGGGATATGGTCCGAGGCTGTCTCAGAGGGATAGGGAGGAACTGATACCCACTAGCAACCCACCATGCATGCATATTGGCATAGCACCTGTCCAATCGAGTAGCATGCCAGGTGCTTCCCAGATGTCTATTGTGCCATGTAAACACATCATCTGCCTTCGTTTGCTGCAATAGGCCAAGATCTTTGAGGTCAAGAGAGCCCTCAAGATCCCGCCAAGCCTCTCGCTCCTGACGTGACATTGTCCTAGAGTCACGTAATCAATCTGCATCTTGGTTGTCATGTTCTAGTCACCCACTAGGATGGTTGGAGCCGACTTGAATTTCCCACTTTGATCAGCCCATAGGGCAGCCCTGGCTGCTGACAAATTGGGGCCATACACATTGCAAACTATGAATTCTTCTCCTGTGCTTTGAATACTAATAGCCACTGCGGACCCTACACCAGATCCCCACAAGAGCCTTGGGGCAAGTTCCTCTTTGGCTGCAACAGTAAGGAATATCTTCTTAGCAAAGATTGTCTTCAATGGACATTCAAGCCACTTCCTGAGTGATCTATTTCCTCTCCTATACCTTGTCACATATTGCATATTTATTTATATTTTAAAAAATGAGAGAAAAGAAGGAAAAAATGAAAAAATGAAAAGCACTTGCATATTCATTGCACCCAGGGCAACACCCTAGCCCTTCTCCGGATGAAAGACTGCACACATTCCAAGAGATGAGCGTCACCTTCCTAGAGACTATGCTAGGTTTAGAAGTCATCATTGGCATCCTGTAAGAGTTCAACACCATCAATAGGAGCAAAGAAGTTGTGGTCAACCAGCAGTTTCCTCGCCTCCTTCTTGAGAGATCCATTAGAATTATGTTTGGAGCTCTTGTGCATCTGCCAGGCTCCTTAGACGGTGCATTTTCCTTTCTATGACACTGTTGCTTTAGCACCTCCCACAGCTCTTTGAACACCCATTCCTACAGGAGCAGGAAGCCTCCATCTTCTTAGTCTCTCCTTTGGATTTGGGGATTTGCACACTGTTTGGTTTGCCAAAATCCACAGCCTTCCCCAAGGGGCACTTACCAGCCTACTCTTTCTGTTTTTCCTCGATCTTCTTTAGTGGCTGGTCTCCAAAGTTACCAGTGTCAGTCTGCAGTGATTTCTTAGGGCATGCACAGGCGAAATGGCCATATCGGGAAAAAAAGAAAACTTAACCTCCACCACAACTTCGAAGCCCTGTGGGTTGACGACCTCCAAAAATTCTGGTGGTTCTTGCATCGGTCCCATAGCACACAAGCCCTTTTCTCCGCTTTGAGTTTAACAATGATAGTCACAAGGGAGGGAACATAGAGGACCTTGCTAGGGCCTGTGCAATCGTGTCAACCTCCTTGTCGAGCCACGGCGGTAGGCCAGGGAAAGACACCCACACAAGGCACTCATATTGGAGAACCCCATCAGGTGAGAAGGAGGAGCATCACGAGTGTGTATGTAGACCAGGTCACTCTTGAGGCCAACCGCAAAAGCAAGAATCCAATCATGCTCCATATGAGAGCCAACCAGAACCATGAAGAAGCCTTTACCAATGAATCAATATTGGAGCAACGAGGCTTTCCCTTGATACGTGTGCTTGAACCACTGGGAGAAGTCATCCTCCAACGAGGTCTGCTGAGGAAATAGAAGAGCATCCCTGCCAATACCAGGTCTGCATATCGGTTCCTGGCTTTGTCCAGGGGGAGAGCAATGGCTGCTCTGTGCACTCTTTTGCCCAACTCCAAGATGAGCACCTTCCTCGATGCATTGTGCCTGGCCTGCTCCTCAGCAAGCATCTGCTGCAGCACTTGCATGTTGACATCAGAGCTCTTTGCAGCCTGGAGGTAATCCATGCACTCAGGTTGGTCTGCCGCAATCAGCCTGTCCTGGCTCAGGACCTCATCGCTGGTGCGCTCTCTTCCCTCCCCCTAGCTCTTGCCCTCCTGACACCAGCTTGAAGGGTAGCTAATAGGCATTAACACAAGCACATGTCAGCTTCGCCATGCGCTCCCCCCACTTTTCACCTCCTCTTTCAAAGTTCCTTCAGTTTGGAAAATGTTGGGTGATTTTTTTAGTTATCTAAACATTGATAGTGGTCTGCTAATGCTAAAGCAATCCACAGTGATACTAGGCTGTCGATGCTGGAGTACCACACACATACAGCACAGACCCCTGCTACCAAATGTAAAGCAAACACTACCATTAGTGACACAGTGAAGCTACTACCAAATCTCGTTCAACCATAAAGGAATGATTACAACTGAACACAGACCATAAAACAAGGAATCACACTTCCGAATGCCTTTTTTTGGGCAACTCCATCTCTAGTTCCTCGACAGTGCCACATTGTGGCAGCTGTTCATTGCTGCATCGTGGCACCTGGCCTCAAGAGTCAAAACCCCTGGCCTGAGTTTAGGTAGAGCCTTAGGCACCTCACATTAGCAACCTAGATCCTACTTCCGCGTTCATTCAGAAGCCATATGCTTACCTTTCATTGAGGAATAGTGGATGCTGCTCCCATGAAGCCAAATTATCCCTCCCTCTCCTGCAGACTTCAAACTCTCTTTTGTCGATCAGTACACCCTGTTTATCCTAGATGCGTGCTTGTGATCATGATTTCCATTGATCAAACAGAAGCATTGTAGAATTATCTTGTAGCTAGATTGCAAATGAGGGTCAGCTAAACAGCATGCTACCCATGTGACAAAACATCCTCAGCCACCACTAATAAGGGTCCTAAGAGTAACTACAGACATCATATAAAGTTAGTATGACCAAGTCCTTGGTTTGTGGCCATGAGCACTTAAAGTGGCAGGCCAAAACAATGCAGTCAACGAAACATGCCCCTCATGACCAGGCCAAGCTTTTCATCAACTCAGTAATTTTGAAAAAAACTGTTTGAACAGAAGGATGCTCTTAATCTGGATGGTGATGTAATAAATCTAGTATATTTTCCAGTATGAAAGATTTGAACGTAAGGGAACTGTAAGAATATTGCAAGTTTGAAATACAACAGCTTAAACTGGATGCTGAAGCATAAGGAGTGCAATAAATGCATTCATCTTTGGATCAGCTGATAGTCTGAACCAAAGTATGACCTTGGATATGTTTGTTTGTGAAGGGAAAGACAATACTCAGGAGTAATTCTCTATTTCTGGGCATCTTAGTTTATCCAGCACAAGCTGGAGTTTGCTTCTGAGTACTTGAGATTGGATATTGAAGCACATGTACAAAAGAAGCAGTCATTGCTTTGATTGAAACTTATTTTACCGTAACATTTTCCTCTTTCCCAACTTCTTGGTTTTTTGAGCACCATTTGAAGAGTGCCTTGGAGTAGTAGACGGAAGCTTGGAGACACCAAGTATATACATATGATTTGACAATGACGATGCTGCTGCAGGCCCCTGCATTGATTATAAGTTAGACACTAGAAATTTTGTAACTCCAAAAAGACAATGCAGATTTGAGTCACCTTACCATCAGCCCAGTTGGCAGCCAAGCTGTGTTAAGGATCTGATAACTTCTGTCCTCACTTTCTCTTACAAAAACAAACTCCTTTGGTCTATCCATATCAAATTCCTTTAAGAATTCCTTTCGCTTTCTCAAAAGCCTGGAAAAAGTGTTCCAAGCACATATAAGATTCATGTTTCCACAATAGAAATTTAGAATTATGTATCATGCACATGCTGGTCGAATACATGCCCATTGTTCTGCATAACCTGTGACATCAATTCTGAATATATGAGAAGAAAAATCAAACGTACATATGCACAATGACAATACAATCACTCCTCCATAGAGAGCCCAGCCCATACAGAAGCTAACAGGACAAGAAAACACAAACTGGCTAGTTCCCTCCACCATTCTGGAAGCCTTTGCACATGATTCTTCCACATGATGTCATGGCAAAGTAGTGGAAGACTGGACACTAGTACAGTGTCCCTTGAAATGAGTATGGAGGTTGTGCAATGGGAACCGTGGCAACTTGATGGCCAAAGGCTGACATGGAGGAAGATCTTCATGACCTAAGTTTGGGGTCTATCCGCATCAGCCACAACATGAGAATGCTGAACGCTATCATCTTGATTCTACCTCTATGCACCTTGACCAATGTCAATTTGGTGGGGAAACCCTTCAAACATGTGTATTTTGAACGCATTTAGCAGTTGTTCAACTTTCAAGGTGCCCTCATAGCCCATTAGACTTAAGAAAGAGTATGTTGGATTATGGCAAACTTCCTTCCACATGTAAGTTGTGGCTATGAAGATATGATAGGGTTTGCATTGAGAAAACACATGTATGAACACAACAAGAATATAGTAACTCAGACAAATATGCAAAATGCAAAGAGTGCACACAAGGGGAGAAGCGTAAAATTTGATGAATGAGTGAATGCTGAATGTAAATGAGATGAATGTACATAATGCTCAAAGGCAGAGTAATCAAACAGCCGATGACTCTGGAGGGAGTGGGCTGAGCGAAGTGTCGAAGTCTGTTGTCCATTAGAGATAGATCCCAATTGCAGTAACCACCACTCAGAGGAGAGGATGATATAGAAAGTGCTGAAACTCAAAAATGACCTACTGTAGATGCGAATGCAAATCCGGATGATGTTGAAAAGTGATGTAAAACTTAATAAAAACTTGCTGTAAATGCAAGAGTGGATTAAGATGATGCTAAAAAAGTGCTCCAAACAATGGACAGCAACAAGGCAGCTTGTAGGGGTAAGAATGTTGTAGTCAACCAGGTCATAATGATCACGATAGTAGTTGTGCACACTCAAATAGGGCCTACAACAGTCAAAAGAGGGCTAAAGTGATGGTGATAGTAGCTCTCTCCAAACACGTGTGGAAAGCCTCCAGAAGGTCACTGCAGCATCTAAAGATGATGGACAGATTGGAGAGACTAGGGATGCAAAAGGATTCAAAATATGCAAAGTGGCTGGACAGAACCCTATTTAAAGACACATGAGCCAATCAATAAACTAGGGTGGCACCCAAACACTTCAGGTGCATGAAATATGGGCACCAAAACACTTAAGGTAAATTTGATATTTGAGTTTTGGGAATGTTTAATGAGCTTTATAAAAGGGGTTAAATTTTATTAACCCTTCACTGTTTAACACCCCTCTCCGCCCAAAAACTTGAACCAAAAGAAACCACAAAGCATAGCTCATCCAAGCGGGCTCATTCCAAAGTTCAAGGCATTGAACAAACGAAACACATTGGCTGCCTAATGGCCTACTGAAACTAGCTTTCCTCCTCGGATAGGGTGGTAAATAACCTAATTAAACACTAATTATAGCAAGCATAAAGTTCACGTAAACTGAAAATGCACACTTTACTACTTTAATCTTGGAGATTTGACACCTTGTTGGCCCCAAAACTAGTGCCCCTTGTAGTATTGCCTTATCTTATATTGCAAATGGAAGGAGTACAACTAAGATCCTCTGATCTCCTCAGTTAATCCAAGTGCCTCTTGTTGTCAAAACTAAACAGCAAGCCTCTAAACCAATTTGCCCCTTGGTTTGCTTGGGGATTGGCTTTCACCCTACTCCTTGAAGGACCAATTCAGCCCCAAATCTGATATCACCTAGCTAGTCTCTTGAATCTCCTTGAAATTCCTAAATTTCAACTGTTGGAATTCCAGCCCTAGGCCTTCTCTTCCTCCGATGGCTCAAGTTGCTGGAAAATGTTGAGATAACTTGAGGGATGGCTAGGGGATGAGAGAGAATGATGTAGAGAGAAATTTTAGAATCTCGTCGCGAGAAATGCTGAAAAACAGCTGCTGCCTTATTCAAATAGCCATGGAAGCTATCATCTACAGCTTAGGACCACCAGAAAGTGTAATGTTCCCTCTTATATGTTATCATCTGCACCAAAAAGACCTTGGGCTGCTGTCATCTGCTCCTAGAGGGCTCCAAACTGTTGTCACATGTTGTAGGACTAATCCTTACTGGCTACAAATCACATCAACAGCCTCTCCTTGCTCTCTAATAGCCTTCTTCTCTCTCAAAATGGCTGGAATAGACTTCCAAAAGCCTCTAAAAACGTTTTCGCCACTTACATAGGCAAGTTTTGCCAAGTGGCAGTCTTCTAATCCCATTTTCGAGTATTATCTTTTTATTAAATAATTTTCAAAATATTAATTCTAAAAATTGATTTAATAATTATTATAATACTCAACAAATTAATTTCACCAACCAATACTTAAATTGGCTAGGCCCATTTGTCTTCCAAGTATCCTTGAGCAATTATTGACCCTTAGATTGGTATTAATCAATTAATTAATGCCTAATCTCTAATGTCACTTGCTGACATTAGTGGCCAATAAATTGGTCTAGGCCAAAATCTAACACCAAGTACTATCTAATACCTATTAAGCATAACTTATTACAACTTTTGCCTTTCACCCCAATTGCTATGTTGGGATCTTGGGTCCCACACTCTAAAATAATTAACTTGCACCTTGCATGTGCAAGTCATATTAGCACATTTGATTAACTTTTAATCGAATGCTAAGCAAAAGCAATAAAATTTCATGCCCTCTTGATAAACCATCACCATGAAATCTTTGCAATTGTCCTCAATTGCACTGCATTGTACCAAAGAAAGAGCATATTGGACTGGAATTTCCATAAGGTATCATAGTCACAACATTGACCACTATTGTCCAACCATGCCATAAGTCCCAAACCTGCTAGAAATTTCCAGTCAGCATATACATAACATAAAACTGAAAATTAGTCTAAAACTGTTACTAGAAACCCATTGGATACATCCATAACTTATTTTTCTCAATTGTTCTAACTTAACAATCATAATAAAATATAAACCATGGCTGAAATTGTCAATGGCATTTACTAATATGTTGTTGTTCATGGAACCAACTGTAAACCATTGAAAATTAAGCATAATCTAACCATAAACTCATCAGAGGATTGATCAATGATCACAAGCTACTACGAATGTGATCCCAAACCGATCAATACCTAATATAAAACCAGATGCAAAACTAATCCCAGAAGTGACCATAAAAGGTTCTCAAGCTGATCGAAATTTAATCTCAAAATTTAGGCAAAAGCTCGTGTCCAACTGATCGTGTTGTGTTCATCACGCCAATCTTTTCTTAAAGTTTTTTCAAAGTGGTTAACCTTTTCCTTTTTTTCACAACAAACTGATCCCAAACTAATGCAAAAGTATAGTCTCAGAGCCGTAGTAACTACCATACTCATCTATATACGTCTCACAGTGACTAGTACACTAAGTAGTGACCCCATGGCAAACATACTATCAACATAGTACCTTGGATGCATGTTGAATACATTCGAGATTCACTATATACAAGAGCTGTCCAAAACTGCTGGAGTGAAAGTGCTATCTTCTCCCTTGAGTATCAAGCAATGCTTTGGACTTCCCGCTTGCTGAACCTGACTAAGCTTGAAGAACCAAAGTCGGGTCTAATTGAAAGATGTATTGATAAAATTACAACTGAGAATGGTCTACCAAGTCATTCTTTTCCATCTACTTCACATCTATTGGTGAAACAATGCTAAAGCTTTACCAAGAAGCATATGGAAACTTTACTTCTAACTTACTTGCCTCAAAACCTCCACTAGGTTATAGGTCTTTCTTTTTCTGAGCATTGCGGTGCTTTAAGCTTTCACATTGCTGCAACTTCAACTTACCTAATATGATTGAATTAACTAGTTCCTCATGTGTGGCTGACATGCTAGGAGCACCAAATGCGTTAGGAAACATTCTTGTTTGCATACTTTGGACCATTGCAATGTGATTGTGCATGGGAATTTGCATACTACCAACCATATTCCAATACATTGAGCCTTGCACACCACGCATTGGTTGCTACATACCATAAGGAGTTGTGCCATACATCCATGTATGCGGACCCTAACAAACTATAGCATGGAAACTAGTGACACCACCACCACAATACCCTAGCTGCCCCATCATTGCTTACATACCCAACTGTTCAAAACCCATTGGATTGGCACTACTAAGGTGGCCTTGCATATGCATCATTTGCTTATGCTCACTATCCACATTTGGAACATCATGCTACTGTATTGGCTCTTCCTTTGGTGCACCTTGTTGTCTCGAAGCTCTTGAAGGCAATCTCCTCTTCTTACCTTTGCTCCTCTCCCTTATGGGGTTTAAAAACATATGAACTAAGGATCTTTTGCCAATTGTACACACATTTCATTATTGTCCTCAATTGATCTTTAAACCAGTCATCAAATTTCTCTTCCTCTTGCTAATCATCAACTTCTAAATACCTAGAAGGATCCATATGTTAGTCTAAACCAACATTATCAACTTATTGTCCATGCTGTAAGCCTTGTCAAGGATCAAGCCTTGCATTTTGCCCAACACTTTGCGAATTTTCAAATTGAGAGTCCCTGCTTGATCCCATCTCACTATCTAAATATATTATTGCTGTAATGCTCAGCTAAATACAATTTCAACACTATAGCAAAGCTTCTGAACTTCAATCAAGTGCCTCATGTCCACCAATTCAAGGAAATTAATGGTATCTCGGCGATGGAACCATGAAATCAGCTTTCCTCCTCGGATAGGGTGGTAAATAACCTAATTAAGCACTAATTACAGCAAGTATAAATTCATGTAAACTGAAAATGCGCACTTTACCACTTTTATCTTGGATATTGGACAACCTGTTGGTCCCAAAACTAGCATCCCTTGTGGTGTTTCCCAATTTTATATTGCAAATGGAAGGAGTACAACTGAGATCCTTTGATCTCCTCTGCTACTCCAAGTGCCTCTTGCTATCAAAATTTACTAGCAAGCCTCCAAACCAATTTGCCTTGGTTTGCTTGGGAATTGGCCTTCATCTTGCTTCTTGAAATACAAATTCAGCCCCAAATTTGATATTGGCTTGGCTTCATGAATCTCCCTGAAATTCCTCAATTTCAGCTATTGGAATTCAAGTCCTAAGCTCTCAATTTTGAGCATGCATCCTAAGGTGGCTGTCAAACCCTAATTTCTGCTATAAAATAGGATTGATAGCAAAGATTGACTGAACTCTCTTCCTCACATGGCTCAAACTATTGGAAAATTCTAAGATAGCTTGAGAGATGACTGGGGGATGAGTGAAAATGCTGTAGAGAGAAATTTCAGAGTGCTGAAAAAATATATGCTACCTTGTTCAAACAGCCATACAAGATGTCACCTACAACTTAGGACCGCCAAAAAGATTATTGCCCCCTTTTATATACTGTCATTTGTACCGCAAGGACCTTGGGCTGCTGCTACCTGCTCTTGGAGATGCTCTAGGACTGATCCTTGGTAGCTACAAATCACATTAGCAACCTCTCCTTACTCTCTAACAACCTTTTTATCTCTTACAATGGTTGGAATAGACTTCCACTAGCCCCTAAAAACGTTTTTCCACTTGCAAGGGCAAATTTTGCCACATGGCAACCTTCTAATCCCATTTTCCAGCATTATCCATCTTATTAAATTAATTTTCACAATATTAATTCTGAAATTTGATTTAATAATTATCCTAGCATTCAAAAAATTAATTCCACCAACCAATAATTAAATTGCTGCGCCAATTTATCTTTCAAGTATCCTTGAGCAATTATTGACCTTTAGACTCTAACATCGGGTACCACCAAGTACCTGTCACGCATAACTTATTACAACTTTTGCCTTTAGCACCAACTGATATCTCGGGGTCCTAGGTCCCAAACTTTGAAATAATTAACCTTGCACCTCACATATACAAGTCACATTAGCATATTTGATTAACTTTTTATCAAATGCTAAGCAAAGCAATAAAATTTCATGTCCTTGTAATAGCTACCAAGACTAGAGGTTATGAAGAACTACCTCTCTTCTTTCCCAAGAGATCCCACCCCAAAGCAACCATGGTATTGATCAATGGGTACTCGTGGAGTCCCAAGAACCTACCAAGACTACAAAGGTGATGATTATCTTCCATCGGGAGCCCAATTACTTTTTTTTTGTCAGCTTTTCTGTTGACTTTTCTTTAAAATTTCCAAATTTTCTTTAGCGAGTGTCTGTGGGAAAAGGATCCTTGGCTCCTATCCATATCAACCCAAAACCACCCAACCACCCCATGTAGGTCATCTCATTGAATCCGCGTTGATACCCCTTTTTTCATCTTACAAGATCATTAGTGTCTTTAAATTATCACCTTATGACAGTTGTCACCCTTACTTGTCTAGGACTCAAGTGTCACTAGTTTTAAGGTTTCTTATGACGACTAAGTCATTTTAGAGTTGGGTTTTTCTATGACACGACACTTTGTGCAACCCTATGAAAAAAGTGTGGCATTTTTCATCTTGGACTTTCTAACATTGTAGTTTCATTCATTCATTGGTACATTCGCTAACATTTTTGTGATCGAGTATCATTATGCATTGATTCTCTCTCTCTCTCTCTCTCTCTCTCTCTCTCTCTCTCTCTCTCAAACACATCTATCATGCACAACTACTTCACACCTAGGCCAAAATTGGTATCAAAGTGGCTTCAGTCATTGCCATTGCTTGTGGCCACCTCCATCGCAGCCATTGCCATTGAGCACCATACCTCGACTACCTACTATACAAAGCCATTGTCATCATGCCAGCTTTAATCACCTTGACTAGTGGCTTTTGATGGTTAAGTGTCACCATGCCACCATTGTCAACGTCATTCGATCTTTCTATATTGTGAATGTCATCAACATCAAGATTCAACCACCTTGAAGCTCTTGCTTACACCTTTGACTTGTCTGTGCAATCGTGTACGTCAATGCTCCCTTCTGTGGCTATCACCTTGTCTCAACCAAGGATACACTGTCCTCTATTGCCTACACAATTATCACTAGACCTATCTATACCACCTACAGCTTGTGTGCCTCCATTGTCTACAGTAGTTGTAGCTGCCCAGTTGAGTGTTGATGACTTCCTAAACATTGCCTTGGAACTAACCAACTCCCTTCCCAATTGTTGTACTTGGGACACACTAACCTGCACTTGCCATCTATCTATCACTACATTCTCCAGCACTCCGACTTGCTACGCAACCCTATCATCTTAACTAGTCAACTACCTTTCCATCCCACATGCCATATCATCACCTAGATCCACTAACCTTCACACTACTTGCCGATAGTGCCACGTCAACACGGAGACCTACCGCCCTAGGGCATCTTCATCTTGGTTGATAGTTCAAAATTCTCAAACTTCATTTGAAAATATTATTTATTCATTCTTTCATTTCTCTAAGGTCTCTATTTACACTCCTAACCTCTAGTCAAGCACAATTTCATATAAAATTTGGAGTTTTTTGAAAATTTCTTCAAATTCAACCAAATTTCATCTTCTAGATTTTGGGGATTCTCATAAATGCATCAAATTTCTTCTTTGAAGTGCCAAAGTTAAACTTCAGCATTCATAAAATTTAGGGGGTTTCCACTGTTTGGGCTCAATTTCACCAAAACTACATCAATAAATTTGGGCCTTTTCTACAATATGGCCAAATTTTATCAAAATCAAGGCTCAATTCCACTTAGGTGCAACATCCAACATTAGTCAAGCAAAAACTTTACCAAATTTCTCAAATCTCTCTTCAATTTATAGGTAAAATTTGGGACTTTTGACAATTTCAAACAAATTCACTGTAATTGATCTCCAATTTGGCAAATTCTTCAAGATGGATGACAACTCATCCATCATTGAACAACATTCAACGTAAATTCAGTAAGCATCTCTGCAATTTCTTTCTACTATGTTGTAATAATTGGGGCTCTATGACACCCAAAATTTGGGGCTTTTGCCTCAAATCACCTCCTTTGAACTCAGAATTGGTCAATAGAAACCAGCCTTCCTCTGAGAGGGTGGTAATAACCTAATTAATCAATAACTATAGCACACATTTAAAGCACATAAATAAAAATGCACAATTTACCACTTATTCTTGGACAATGGACAACCTATTTGCCCTAAAACTAGCACCCCTCATGGTATTTCTTTATCTTTGATTGCAAATGGATGGAGTAAACTAAGATGCTATAATCTCCTCTACTGATCCAAGTGCCGCTTGCTGTCATAAATGACTAACACATCTTAAAACCAATTTATCCCTTGGTTTGCTTGGGGATTGGCCTTCAATTGCGCTCCTTGGATAACGAATTCAGCCCTGAATGTTTGTGCCTAAAGAGCCACTTGAATCTCTTGAAATTGCCCTAATTTCAAAGATTGAAATTCAAGTCTCTATGCCTTCAATTTCTGAGCATTCTTCCTGAGCTAGCTGTCAAACCCTAACTTTTTGTGTAAATTAAGATTTATAACAAAGATTAGTAAAAATTTCAATCTCCAATGGCTGATCTTGCCGGAAATTACTGAGAAAGAATGAGAATAGATTGGAGGATCACATAGAATACAATACCTATCTAGCATAAATTGTTACAACTTTTGCCTTTGGCACCAACTGATGTCTCGAGATCCGGTCCCACATTGTGGAATAACTAACTTGTTTCTCACATGTACAAGTCACATTTGCACATGTGATTAACTCTTTAATCAAGTGCCAAAGCAAAAAAGCATACTGCACTGGAATTTCCAGAAAGGTATCATAGTCAAAACAACATTGGCCATTGTTGCTTAGCCATGCTAGTGTCAAACCCTTGCCCAAAAATTACCAGCCAACAAAACCATAACATAAGACTCATAGAGAATCCAAACCTGCTGCCAAAGACCCATAGAATGCATTTCTCAGTAGCATATCTCAACTGTTCTAGCCAAATAACCATAGCAAAACTAAAATTGAGTATAAATCATGGCTGGACCATCAATGGCATTTATAAAACACGCTGCTGCCCATAAAACCAACTGAATATTATTGACAACTGATGATCATACATGATGCAAACTAATGCAAATTATAGTTTCAAAGCTGCAGTGAACACTATACCATTTTACATACCAAATTGCAGTGATTAGTACACTGAATAGTAACCTCATGGCAGACATACTATCAGCTCACTATCTTGGATGCCTGCTGAATACGTCCAAGATCCACTATACATGAGTGTTGTCCATCACTGGAGGAGTGGAAGTGCTATCTTCTCTAGATCCCAACTCTGCTGAACCTAACTGAGCCCAATCCAAAGTCTACTCTAACTGAAAAGTCTTGGGATAAAGGTGCAACAATTAAGGATGGTCCGCCAAGTCATCCTCTTCCATCCACTTATCATCATTGGCAAATAATTTTGAACCTCCACTATCTTCTAGAAACTTTACATTTGATCTTTCTCTCTTTATGTGCCGAAATCCGCCTAGGTACCAATATCTCATCCAACTCCTCAACCTTTGGCTGAATTTCAGCAAATACATCCTCAAGCACATCACCATGAAAAGGCCTCAACAAGCTCACATGAAAGGCAATGTGTGTCAGTCAATGTGGAGGCGATTTCATACTATAAGCAATATCGTTGATCCTCTCCAACACCTAGAAAGGCCCCTAATATCTCATACTTAGCTTTGGATACAATCTCTCTCTATCTTTCATCTTTCTCAGACTTGCCTTTTCAAAAGACAGCAATACATAATCACCCTCTACAAACTACAAAGAACGTCTATGGCAATCAACTACCTTCTTTTGCTTGTCTTGAGACCTTTGAAGAGTATATTCAACCTTTGCATGGGTTGTATCCATGTTTTCCGCATAACGATTAACCTCAGACATCTTGTCCTTTGTGTGCAAAATGAGGGGCACTTTCTTGTCATCTTCAACAACCTCAAATGGAGCTTTGCCAGTGAAACTATACACTGTATTATTGTATGCACACTCTATTAAGGATAAATATTGCCCCCACTGTGACTTATGCTCAGATACATAGTATCTCAAGAGATCAAGCATTGTAGAATTTGCCTCTTCTGATTGACCATTTGTTTGTAGATGGAAGGATGAAGAAAATTTCAGCATGGTATCCATGTTTTCAAACTACTCCTTCTAAAGTAAACTAGTCATCCCAGGGTCTTAATCACTAATGATCTACTGCACTTACAAATAACAGTCCCTATCCCATTATTCCCCGTAGGTGTCTTAGAAAGCTGAAAGATAAAGTCAATGACAATGCTCTACTGAGGCCTATCAGGAATAGGCAAGGGCTACAACAAACCCAGCATCTTTTGTTTATCGTACTTCATTTTCTAACGTATGATGCATATCTTGACAAACTACTCAACATTGTGTCTCAAAGAAGGCCAATAAAAGAAATGCTCCACTTCTTTAATTGTAGCATCAATACCTCTATACTCTACATAAGGACCATAGTTGCCACAAAATGCATTTTCTAACTTTAGGAAATGTTAGCCAATTTCATAAACGTTAGAAATAATTGAATTTATTTTTCAGTCCCCCAACATTAAATGCCCTTTTGTTTTTTTACGTAACATTTTTTAATTAATAATATCCAATGAGTTGTAGTTTTTTTTTTACATTTAGTTTCTTTACTTCATGTTTCTTAATTAATATTGCTCAACTACGCCTACTTCTCCCTCTCCTCATTTTAGAGAGGGATCTTGACAAGGAGGATCTTGATAGTGTTGCGGGACTGTCTTTATGCAATCGCCCCAAAAAGGAAGCATGAGAACTCTCGATTTGCTACCCAGCCACTCTCAAGAAGATGCCGGAAGAACCCAACATGTCTACTCTTACCAGCCGTCAATTCCTAGCGAGTTATACTAATTGTTAACTCACTTACTTCCTAAGCCCCCCGAACCTTGTACAGCCTGCCCAAGTCCCCCGGCCGGTCATCTCTCGTGCTGTTTCCCCATAAGTTACATTCATTAATGTAACATTTCCTCCCCCTTAAGAATAGGTTTCATCCTCGAAAACGATACTTGGAAGATCTAACTGTAAATTGGGAAACCTTTTTCTTAAAGTGCTTACTCGCTCCCATGTTGAACTGTCTTCTGAAGAATCTCTCCATTTTACCAAACATTCTTGATAAATAGTATGCCTTGTTCGTCTATTACGAACATTTAAAATTCTTTTAGGTTCATGTGGAATAGATTGGTCACTGAATAGCTCCTCAATCTTATCATTTAAGACTAGATTATCCATATCACCCAGCTTATTTCTTAGCTTGCTTGCATGGAAAACTGGATGTGTTTTACTACCAGCAGGTAGTTAGAGCTTGTAAGCATGTTCCCCCACCCTCGAGTATTGTGAAAGGACCACAATACCTGGGTGAAAGCTTTGGACATCGTCCCGTTTTCATGATTTTAGTTTGTCCAGGCACTTTAAGATAGACCAATTCCCCTTCTTCAAAGGAGATGTCTCTTTGGTGAGGATCTGCATAAGCTCTAGCTTGGTCTTGAGCTTTCTTAATATTTTCTTGAGCAAATTTTAACATATTATTCATATCCTCCAAAAAGTCTTTTGCTGCCTTAACCTTTTCCTTATACATTCCTACTGCATAAGGAGCTCTGGGCTGAAACCCATACATTAGCATAAATAGACTATATCCAGTGGAAGAGTGTTTGGCACTATTATATACAAACTCTACTATCGGTAAATACTCTTCTCAATTAGTTTGCCTTTTACTTACATATGCTCTCAATATATCTTCAAGGATTTGGTTAACCCTTTCAGTTTACTCATCAGTTTGCGAGTGCTCCGCCGTGCTCATGCTAAGTTTAGTATCCAACTTCCTAAATACAGCACATCAAAATTGACTATCAAATTTTCTATCCCGATCACAAACTATATTTGCCAGAAGGCCATACAATCGGTATATGTTCTCTATGAACAATCTTGCCAATTCTGGTGTTTTAACATCAGTTGAAGTTGGAATAAACCTAGCCATTTTGGTTAACCTACCACAATCACCCACACAGAGTCATACCCCCCTCTGTGTCCTGGGTAACCTAACAATAAAGTCCATGGAGATACTCTTCCATTTTCCCGAAGGAATCTCTAATGGGTGGACAAGTCCTCCCATTTTCAATCTTCCAGCTTTATTAACCTAGCCCTTTTTACATTTGACCACATAGTCAAGGACGTCCTTATTCATTCCAAGCCAATAGAACTGCCTTTTAATAAGACCTTAAGTCTTATTAACTCCTGGATGTCTCGCACTAGGGGTATCATGACACTCAAAGAGTATCTCGCGCCTTATTTCTTCATCTTTCGGGATACATAACCTACCCTTGTAGAGTAAATAACCATTATCAATGGCAAAATTCTTCCATTTGAATCCCATTTGAGCAACCCCTGATGCTCCATTTTCTTGTTGAACATCCTCAGATGTTCCTTCCTCAGTGGAGACCCTTCTATTTGGATCCCCATTTTCAATTACTTCCCATATGTTGGAATATGCCAGATCAACCTAGCATTTCCCTTTTGAGAATTCAAGCAAATCAAAAGTGAATTGAGTAAACTCAATTCATTTATGATGGACATTCTACTGAGTGCATCAGCCACTATATTGTACTTTCCTTTTCTATACCTTATCTCATAGTCGAACTCTTGAAGGAGTTCGGCCCATCTCGCTTTACGCCCTTGTAGATCCGGTTGGTCATTAAGCCACTTAATGCTTTCATGATCCGACAAGATCAAAAGTTTGGCACCGTATAGATAGTGTCTCCATTTCTTCATTGCATGCATACAGCTTCCTCTCATAAACAGAATAATTCCGTTTTGCACGGTTTAATTTCTTGCTTTCAAAAGCAACTTATTGCCCTATCACTGGCATCAACTTCAACCACGAATGGTTTATTGGGATCCACAATAAATAGTACTGGAGCTGTAGCAATAGCTACCTTAAGTTTTCCAAAGCTTTCATTTTGGTCTATTCCCCAATTAAAGCTCTTCCCTTTCCCTTTAAGTTGGTCCGTCATTGGAACAGCTATCTTAGCATAATCTTAAATGAATCTACGATAAATCCAGATAAACCTAGGAAGATTTGCAGCTCTTCCAAGTTCCTTGGAGATAGCCATTCAATAATTGTCCTTACTTTTTCTAGATCCATCTTGATTCCTTCTTTCGAGATAATATGTCTCAAATATTTGACCTCTTGTGTGAAGAATTCACATTTAGTTTTCTTCGCATAAAGGGAATGGGTTCTTAAAAATTGGAATACTAACCATAAGTGTTCCAAATGTTCTTCTCTTGATTTACTAAACATTAAGATATCATCCAAGAAGACTACTACAAAGCGTCCTAGATAGGGTCGAAACACACTATTCATTAGCTTCATAAATATAGCTGGTACATTTGTGAGGCCAAAAGGCATCACTAAAAAGTCATAATGTCCATATCTAGTACGAAATGTCATCTTAGGAACATCCTGGGCCTTAATTCTTACTTGGTGATCAAACGTGTCTACTCTTGCCAGCCATCAATTCCTAGAGAGTTACTAATTTATAACTCACTTACTTCCTAAGTCCCCCCAAACCCATATGGGAGCCCAAGTCTCGCGGATGGTCATCTCTCATGTTGTTTCCCCATAAGTTACATTCATTAATGTAGCAGATGGCAAAGGGGAGGCAGCCTATATAAAAGAGGTAGCTTGAAAACTTGCCAACCTGCAAGAAATAGGACTAACTGCCCCTAAAATAGGGCAACTTGATGCTACAAGTGTCGCATGAACCCAAAACAAGCAGCCACCAGCCCATGGGCTGCCTAAACAGCAAAGAGGGATGCCACATGGCTGTCCCAAGGGACAGAAATAACATGGAAGATCTGCCACAAAAAGCAAAAGAGCAATGTATATGTTGGGCAAGTAAAACTAGGGAAGGTGCCCAAGAGGCTGCCGGAAACGCATAACACAACCCTTAGTGGAATTTTCTTACAATGCCTCTTATCACCAAAGCATTAAGATGGCTCCATTCTAAGCCTTGTATGAACAAGATTATCTTAGTCCATTTAACTTTTCTAACCCAACACTAAAGGTAGAAGCCTCTAAGAAGATGCTAGAGAAGATGGATGAACAAGTTAATGCCATAAGACATGATAATTAAGTGATTCTGACCAATACAACCAGTGCCAATTTCCAGAGCTCCAACATTCTTGTCTACCTTGAACTAACGCTCACAACTAGAAGATGGATGCAAAAAGAGACTAAGACATGACATGACTGCTGATGTACTTTGCCAAGCTGGTTTAGAATATGGGGTTTTGTCTAAGGAAGATTCAAGGGGAGTCACCCTCCTTGGAACTTGCCTTACAATCTTGAGAATTCTTGGCACCTCCTTATTGCCCCTCCAAAGAAGTAGAAACCAAATCCCACTCTAAAGATGAGGGAGGAGAAGTCATCCTCTTGTGGAATTGGTCATGTAACTATGCATTAAGTAAGAGCTGACACTTCAACTAATCAAGATTGGCAAAGCGGGCAATGAGATGATTTGCTACATAAAATTTGAGTAAATGGGGAGCATCTTGTTTAGGACAATTGGCTTAAGAAGCTCTACAAAATGAGAATCACAGGGATTGCCACTCTCATCCCCATTCTATCTAGCGTCAATGTCAGCTTTCCATGCACTACTACCTTCGGGCTTTTCACTGCTGAGCTTGGCATCTCTTCCCCTTCACCTGCAACGTTTGCATTCCAGCCCTCTGCCCTAGTTGTGTTTTGCTTTCAGCCTACTCTCCTTCTGCCGCCCAACAACCAGTTACCAGGCATCATTGTTTTGCTGTCAGCCATCTTCACACAGCTGTGTTTTGCCTCCAGCAATCCATTCCGGCCATCATCACTGCCTTGGCTTCTTCATCAGATTGCAGCATCAAGATTAGTGATTTGCTACACTCAAGACCTGTCAGAGTAGACATCATCCTCCATCCCTCAGCCCACTCCCACAAGAGACAGCAGCTGTTGGACAGCCCTCTGCTCCTTGAGGATCTGTTGTAACATACCTCACTCGGTTTCTTCATTGAGTTTCACTTTGCTTCAGCATTCATTCATAATCTTTCTCTTCTTCATTTGTGTTTTTGGCTAAGTTTATTTGTTAGTCATATTCGTACACACAATCTATGTTCTTTGCAAAATCTAGTGTATCCTTACAGGCCCATATGTCATCTCATCCACAATCCTCTAGGACAGTGTGGGCTGATGGTATGGAACACAATACTTGTGATAAGAGCATGGCCCATGCTGGCTCAAGTGTAAGGCCACTTGGCTCTATGGCTAGGAGGTGAGCTTGATGTTCATCCATCCATGTTTCTTTTTATATGCTAGTATTATTATGTCAGGTTAATTTGTGTAGGTTGGATTTGTGTGGCCAAGGGAGGTCAAGGCAAATGGCTAGGACAGCCTAGCCCAAGGTGGTATCACAATAAATGGTCAAAGTGGTTTGTGTCCACAAGGGTAAGTTGGGGACCCAAAGCAACCCAAGATGGGAAACCATCACGTAGGTATTCCAATGCAGCCAACAAAGGGCTAACTTGGAAAGTTAAGTTCAGCCATAGAGCACTATTTTTCAGGCAGTTTGGGCAGACCTTAGAGCAGTAACCAAGCTATACCCAAGAGATCAAGAGATCTAGAGAATAGAAACACAAGAGCAAGGCACGAAAGTAGGTAGTGCCCACTTCGCCAAACGTAAAACAGTGCTACAAGGTACCACAAAAGTGGTTAGCCTTTCATGTCTCACAATGTTTGTACTTGAGATCTATCTCGATCCTCTAGCTTATCGAGATTACAAATAGAAAAGTTCTCAATGAAGAGTGAAAGTTTAGTTTACATATGCGAATTGAAAGACCTACCCACTCAGCCAAAATGAAAGACATAGTGCTACATTAAAAAAAGAATACAGGGGCCACAGCAAAGACACTCTGATAAACTTTTCCAGAAGGAAAAAGAGTAACGAATGCAATGGCTAGCCTTTCGGCCGAATATTTGACCAGATTTCTGCCAGAGAAATGTGAGAAAAACATACCTTACCTCAGCTTGGAGTTGTAGTTTTGCTTCCTTTGCCCTTCTCAGCTGGCATGAAGCCTCCAGAAACTCCTGAAGGATATGATAACAGGCAACAATTCTAGCTCGTGAGCATCCATTTTTATAGATCCGACGAAGCTCATGAGCGTTACGCAGAAGCTCGTTTAATTTCCTCACCGCTTGCATTTCTTCGAAATCCTGCTCCAAAGGTCCATACTTCAATATGTACTTGTCCTCGCAATCAGTGTCCATTGGTCTTTCAGGACCTCCGCTGACGCGCCACTGTGCATATCCGACCAATAGTAGCAATTAGTAGGAGGCTGCTTCTTCCGTAATCTGCCATGTTTCCACCAAAAAAAAGAAACAAATGAGAGAACCGACGCCACAGGATTGGTAGAAATTGCCTGCAAAAGCTCGAATAGACACAGAGATGTGCCAAACTGTGTCGACAGACTCCGACCCCACGGGAGCAACGTGCGATTGGAAATTTGGAAACACTTCTTCACGGAACAAGTTTTCGCCAAGTATGTTTTCAGCTTTATCCTTTGCTGGCCAGGCCAGGTTCGCTAAGATCTACTCGTGGCTTGTGTTGCACAGTATGTGAATTTGCCAAGTTCATGAACCTTTTTAGTCTTATTCGCTTTGCATTTTTGTGAGCAGCTGGAAATAATCATGCTATCAATTCTAAGTCCATTTGTTCCATGAACAACTGCATACCTAATATACAAGACTCTATGTGAATAGACTGTTTGTTAAAAGTATTCACATAAGCATGTAATTAATCATATACACATGTACATTGTAATATACGACATATATCTTTTTACATGCAATAATGCACTTACTTGTGAGGTGTTTGTTGAATGTGCTCTCTCTCTCTCTCTCTCTCTCTCTCTCTCTCTCTCTCTCTCTACACCTTTATCTATAGATGTTAATACATCTCTTTATCTATATGGCATAATGACAATTAGTGCTTACTAGGGGCTAATTTTTAGGTGAGCAATACAATTTTTTTTCTCAAGGTTATTTTTAGGAAGACTTCAAACAATGTATTAAGTATTATCCTACAAGGGCCTCTCAATTTCAAGCATACATATTGTGCAAAAGGGAAATTGTGAAATTGCTTATATTTCATAGGCTTGGTTTTCCAAAAATATTGACATGTTAATGACAATGGTTTAATTATGGATCCATTTAGGTCAAAAGAATTCGTAATGAAATATGTAAAAGAGAACACAAAAGAGACATATACAAAATGTGACCAAAGTAGACAAAGTCAAGAGTTGTTAAACCTCACTTCGATAGTCTAAATGATTTAAAAGATAACGATAAACATCCCCAAATATACAATGTATTTGCAAATAAGATAACACAATTAAAATGAAATTATTAAAAGTTGAAGTAACATAATAAATGCACTCTAGTGCTAAGCAATCTATGAAGAATCGTTAAGGAAAATAAATGCTACAAATGATAGTCCACCCAATCTTGTTTTAAAAAGATTTTTTTTTCTCGAAAACATATTTAATTAAAAAACCAATGGTACCTCAACTATAGCATGCATTAAACAATTGGTAGATCAATTATGTGAATGGCTAAAATGTTTAAGGAGGTGGCATTGGTCTTATAAAACTGTCTACTACTTGAAAAGACACAAATAACAGTTCTTATCAAGAGAAATGACTAGAAATATTAAACAAACATTTGAAAAATAGCAATGATGCTCACTCATATTTGAAGATGGTGTATGAACCTTAGCACAACATGAGGCAATGATCGGACCTAGGTGCAATTTATGCACCCTAACCAAGCATAACAAATCAAGGAATTCATGATATTGAAAGAAGCAAGGGATCCTCAAAGAATGTGATCTTTGGATCAAGACCATCTAAGGGGGCCAAAACACAAAAACATTAGATGTATGCCCTATGCTGCACCTCCAGAAAACCACATGCTAAACAATCCAAATATGGCAATATCAGAAGCCGCTCAACAACGTGAACAAGGGTTCTCCTCATAATGCCATATGACATTAAGGTATATGGATTGTTCTTGCAAGCACAACTAGATTCCCAAAGCAAGATAATACCCATAGGTGGGACGATAAAGAAAAAAAGGGAAACATTGTTAAATTAGAGAAGCAAAAGTTGATGCATACTATACCCATGAAAATTTCACCAAGTGCATTGACTAGGGAGCACAAAAGACCAAGCTTAGTGAATTGGCTCTTCTAGTTTCACACATGTGATCGTTTAAATGACAATGAAGATGAGTGAGGAAAGTAAATAAATTTAAAATTATGCACTTATACAAAACAAATCTTAGCACTACTAATTATAAAAAAATGAGGATTCTAATCAAATTTCATTATGCAATAATCCTAGAGATCCAATTCTTTTTGTAAATGTTACAAACTCAAGTGCAATGGATTGTACTTCGCACCACAAGTGGAAAGGAGACATTGACTCATCTATATCAATAAACCATTGAACCTAGCCACAAACATTCTTAAAGTTGAAACTTTATTTTGTGTGATAGACACCTTCTTCAAGAAACTAAGATATGACACATGGCATTCCTTCCCAAAGTCCACTTTATTTGTCTCCTTTTCAAAAACACTAACCATATGAAACACTTCCTTGACCATGGTGCATTCACATATTATCTTGTCTTGTATGCAACATCTGTTGCACCTTTACTTTGAGACACAACTTGTTAATGATAGTACAAAAGTTAAGATGCCTAGTCTGTACATGTCAAAGAATGCCACAAAGAGAAGTTTGAGATTACATTTGCTTAGTCAAATATTCTAGGATGTCATAAACATGATCACTTAATTCTTGGCATTTTCTCACTTAATTTAAGAGGTTTCTATGACAGAGTGACCAAGGGTGCTCTTCAATATATACACCCACTTGCATGGCAATGAATGTTTACCATATGGCAAGGGCACCAAGTCCTATGTATGATTTTTTTGTAGTGAAACAAACTTAGATTGCATGGCTTTCTCCCAAGAGTGACTATCACCTCGATGCATAGCCTCCTTTTATAAGTAAGGGGCTCATCAGAAACTATCATCAAGAGATAATACATAGGAGCTTAAAACAATCAAGAGGAAGTGAGGCTCTAACAAAGCATCTCGAAATCAATGATGGGGCATGTATTGCATGTCCTCTCAGTCTAACATCATGATCTGCACAATAGGTGAATCTTGGTCCACTACATCACCAGAGCAATTGTAGGCTTTCTAATTGGGACTAGCTATATTGTAATAGGAGGACCCTCCTAAAATTTTACCTTGAGTACCTCAATCACCTACTTTGATCTCTTATGCATCTTATCCTCATGAAACACACAACACCATGGTTTTGCAGATAACCTTTCAAGCTTACCAATAAGGTTCCTAGCTCTCTCTAGGAGGTCTTGCATCTTTTTGGTGAAGCTACATTGAATCATTAATTGGGATTTCTTTAAATCAAGTGGTCATTTTATATCGACAAACATATACTCTAGTAATAGTGAAGGTGGAATAGTCAAGTTTAAGGGTCATGCATTCCATACTTGGTTAATAAGGATCGAGCTAATGCCAATGAAAAATTGGATCTTAGAATATTGCAAATGGAAAAGAGAAGAACCCATGGGATGCCAAGCACTTCATGGGTAGTAAAAATGATAAGGTTTAAGATATCATCAAGCTTGCACTAGATAACACCCATATCTATAATGTGAATGTGTGTGAGATTGTAAAAGACACATGGGACCAATTGAACAAGCTATTTGTGGCTTAGTCCAAAAGCTCCAAGTTTGGATGGCTTATTGAGTTTTTAGATTGGAAATGAAAATTTGTTCTTTTTAGCATCTCATTTGAACTAAATGTTGGCAATGTTTAAAGTGTTAGAACGGAAGGTGCGCTTTGAGGATGCACCTAAAATTGAGACTAGCTGGCCTTTCGATTCAAAAGGAGATGAACATGGTTTGCTAACCCATCTTGTATGTATAGATCTCAAGATGAAAGAAGACATAGCCATTAGTTATCTACTCAAGTCTTTTCTTGAAAAGTATGATCATGTGAATACTAGTCTCATAAACATGCCTTCTCCCAAGTTAGTTGAAGTTGAAGCTTCTCTCATGGAAGAAGAGAAGAGATTGAAGATCAAGCAAGAGTCCAATTTGGTACCTCAACATGAAGCCCTCTACAACAAGTTCAAGTTCAAAGGGAAGAACAAAGCCAATCAAAATGAAATGATTGTATATGACTCACCACAAACCACAACACAAAGAGAAATATTTTTTCCATAAGAAAAGAGCTCAAAAGGCATCCATCAAGTAGCAAGTCAAAGAAAGTGATGAAAAAGAGGACAATGAAGTAAGAAAAAATCACAAACACATATAATACATTTAAAATTAAAAAAGGAAAAGATAAAAAAATAACCCCCAAATAAAAGATCTCATGCTCACACTTAACAACAACACCCCTAGACAAGGACAATACCATAACCTAGTAAAGCAGAAACTTACCAAAAAAACACACATGCAAAAAAAAAGAACCCAACAATCCAATCCATCAAGATGCATTTAAGGTCCCCATTAGAAAATAAAGAGAAAGGGGATTATATCAAAAGAGAGACAATTGCACACCAAAACACACCAACAAAACTAACCTTTATTTCACCAAGAGAGAAGAGAAGGGGTTTAAGAGAACAAGTCTTCAAAGAGAAGAAGAGCTTCAAAGGTGAAGGAATCCATCTCGTTTGAAAGAGGAGAAGATAAAACAAGGATTGGGATCTGCCCATCAGGAGGAAAGACTCCATAGAATACAACATCAAGTTCACTAGGTATGTCCTACATCCACTCCTATTGACTCCGTATTGATTGATTCCACCATGTAACCTTGAGATCTACATGTGCTTCATCTTCGCTCCATCTTTTTGACACATTAACCCTTGCTTTCAAAGCTGGGCTATGACTTTGGCTGATGTCTTGACAATTGATTGAGCACAATAAGAACTCTAATGGAATCCTAAGTGAACCCAGACCTCAATTTCTTGGATATTAGACTCATTGCTTGGATCTTAGGACTAGCCTCTCTAAATGGTGATCAACCCAATTGGCCTTGGAACTCACTTAGAGCACCTAAGAAAGAAGGCCACAGCCCAACTCACCTTGTTGAGCTTGAATCCTAACAGTTTGGACCCACTTGCAGTAGAACGGGACTGACATCCTGACCTTGAGCCGTGCTTTATGATATAATGCTATAGGAAGATATTACTGACCTTGGAAGAGCCAACTTCACTCTCAATTAGATTGAAGGCGTTAACCTTGACAAGGGTACTAGTGAGCACTCTTGGCAGATCAAGTAAACATTTGAGAACCAAGGCTAAAGGAAAGAGCCCCAATCTTAAATTGATCAAGCTACAAAAGTTCAGGCTTAGAGAACCTTAGAAATGGAAACTAATCATAATTCACCATGGTAGACCTCAAGGGTTCACAAGGACCAAGATAGTAAAACTTGGAGCCCTCATAGACTTAACGATGATATTGTTTTGCTTTGAATGGTGGTTTCTACCCAAAAGTTTTGAACACCTCAAATTTTATACCCTAAACCTCCTTAGTGCATAAACAAGGTACCCTAGTTACACAACTCAATCTCTGGTGCTAGTTGAGGGACCCAACTAATCATCCTAAACTACCATAAGATTGCACTAGTCTTAAGTTGCACTCTACAAGGCCAACTTCCAAACTTGCATGAGAGGTTACATATTTGGGTGGCGGTCTACCCTCAGCACTGCAATAGAGGTACCTTGCATGCAAGCTTAGGAGTGCTCTTAACATAAGTCATGAGGTGGGACCATATCACTAGTGGGCATAGAAGCTAGAACTCTCCAACATGTTCAACACTCATCACAACATCCTCAGGTCCAAATCACCATTGACATGGCTAACTTGCTAGACAACACAAACTTGAGCAACTCATACACTGGCCTACACATCACCTAGGTTAGGTAAGGCACATTCTCAAAGACCATGCATAACTATATGATCATAAGCCATGCATGCACTAGTGTTGCACAAGTAGTCACAATCCATATATATCACATGCACATTAACTCACATATTGCATAAGTCATTTACATAAGAGCACATGTTCATGTTGATGCATTTCTCTTTGAGGCTCACCATACATGTTTAAGCACACGATTTTAACCACATAACACTTATAGGTGTGAGTCAAGCAACAATAGGATTGCATCACTTGCACATGCACTTCACTCACTAGTATAAGATGTCACCCCAACCAACCTTAAAGCAACCATCCTAGGGATAGGCAAGGCACAAGCATCGGGAATTATCCTTAGGGTGAATCCTCAATGCCAACAAAGGCTAGAATTGCACATAGTAGTTAGCAACTTGAGATCTAGAAAACCAATCACCCTTGCAAGTGTGTCACTTTTCACTTTGCAAATGCATGAAATCACCATCTCAAAGGACCCCAAAGAAATCATACTATTGGTTTTAGATGGAGTCTAGTAGCGACTATAGGTTGCTAGCATTTGAATTTGCATATGGAAGCTCAAGTTCATCCTCCAATACCCTTAACTATTTCTAAAGCACATCACTAGGAATCATGGTGCATTGAACTATCTTATAAAGATCCCTACTACGAGCCATGGTGCTTTGGAGGCAACCAGTTGAGGCCTAGTTACACATCACCACAAACCTTAAGTTGCACTCATATCCTTGACATTGCACTTAATGTCTTGACTAGCTACATTTAGGCCTTAGGGAGGTTGCATTGAATTTGGGACTACCAATGCAGGAAACCATACTTGAATTGAGGAAACCTAAGTGCCTAGAAGTTATGACAATACAAAGACAAGGGTAGGGTAGCACAAGATCATAATCCCTAGCAAAACAAGGCTGATAAGAACTACACAAGGCTTGCGTAGGAATGACTTGATATATTATCTAATACTCTCACACAAGTGACCCTAGACTTGTCTAGATGGGGTAAGGAGAATCAAACACAAGGTTCCTAAAATGAGCATCTGGTGGTCATGAACAAGAGGCTGTAGCAATGAGCTATTACCCATGGAACACATAAAGTGCCCTCACTCAACCTCTAGGCACCTTGACTTGGCATATATTGTTGGAAACTTGCTCTCATTAAGATTAGTACTCATTGAAGGAGTCTTCTTCTAGATTTTGTGACTACAAGCTATCAATCTAGTAGGTAAAAGAGCTTCAAGACTCATAGGACTCCAAAGGACATGACAACAAGAATGAAGTCAACACTCTTAGTTACATTCCTAGCCATTGCAATTGCTTAAGCCTTGTAGTGCTAACATGTCTTGCAACTTGACATCATAGACGTTGTTGAAGACTAAAATAGCTTAACTTATTGATCAAGGCTCAACAAAAAAGGCCAATGCATATCGGTAAATGATCTTAAGGAGTGTGTGTTGATACAAACAATGCCTTGAGAATGAGCATGCTTAGGCAATGTATTTACTCAACCATGATTTAATCGTGGAACTAGTACTATTAGAGCTAAAGAAGAGGCAATAACCTCTCAAAAACATTAGGGATATTTTGGCAAGGACAATACCACACCAATGATCTACACAAAAGCACAATTCTTTTGGACCTAAACATATTGCTACTTCATAGAGCTAAACACATAATAAATTTTGAGTCTTGTTGAGATAAGGACTACCAAGACTAGAAGTAGACTCACATTTTTTGTTATGTGGAACTAGCACATTGCATTAAGGGGGAAGCTAAGTGCCCTTGAATTCACATGCTCAAAAACATTGTAAGACCAAGGCCCTTGATATAGGAAGGGCTGCACTCAAATTTTCCAAGTTTCAAGTGATTGCTTGAGCTAAAGACATGTGTACTAGCTTGGGTTGCTTTTACATTTGATCCGGACTATGAACAAAGGTTCTATGGTGGCTAGCTAATTGAGCAATTGCAGAATCCTAACTTTAAGAGGTCATCCCTACCAACACCAAGCTAGGGGTTGTGATTATGGCAACTTAGCACTTCACTCACCTAGAACATGAACTCTGAAAGAAATCATAATCCCTCCAAACTCATTGCACACCAAGACATACTTGAGAAAGCATACACCATTGGAAGCATTAATAGAATTGGATCATCTAGCGCCTAGCAAGAACCTATCTTGAACCTAGGAGTAAGGGAATTGATTGGAGGGCACATTATTGATAGAGGGAGTTTCCATATCCTCAAGGACTACTTTACAATTGACACTTGTGCACATGAAGCAACCCATTTGAAGGCCATGCTTAAAAGCCATATTTCAAGGAATGATTCTACTGATATTCCTTTAACTACTTGCACACCAATGAACAACTTGAAAGCCTAGGCCAAAATCCCACCTCCCAAATTGCCTAGGGAGATTGCACTACATTGAAGACTACTTGACTATGGCCAAGGGGATTGCACTCAAAGTGAGGATACTATAAAGTAACTTGTTCGTATGTCATTAAAGAGAATCAAACATTACCAATGCCTTATTTTTTTGTATGTATGGCTTTGGCTAACAAAAAAGTGGTGTGTGGTACTTTGAATTATCCATGGAATATGTTTGTACTTAATACTTGAAATGACTACATATATATGATACTATGCAAGTGTCCAAGAAAAATGATTGAGCATTTACATTGTAACATATAGGTTTTAAATCTTTAATGGTATCAATTATAGGTCTTACCTATAATGGTACCAATGGTATCGTTTACATTCATGACTACATATGTAAGGGTTGATTTTGAAAGAATGTTGGGTAAAACCTAAGATGTTTTGAAATGAGTACACTTGAATTAAAACTAAAAAAGCATTTTTCAATTATGAGAATTGAAAAGGCAAAAAATATATTTAACTAGTAGAAGGCAAAATTTCTGCATTCTAAGACTTCTTACATTCTAGGGTAAAGGGATCAATAGAGTGTCATCTAACAATCCTCCATTATAACTTTTTTTCCAAAGTGAGTTACATAAATGTTTTTGAATAGTCCAACTTTATATGTCATATGGAGTTCACAAAAAAAACTTTGGGACATTTTGATGTTTTTATCAAATAGCCGTAGTTATAAATGAAAGGTCCACAAAAGAGTGATAATGTGAGGCCAGTAGAGTGACACTCAATGATGCATTGTTCTAAGATTTTACAAAATCCAAAATATAAAAAAATTTACATCACTCAATTTTTTAGCTCACATTAAGCTCATATGTAAAATGAAAAAAATTGTATTATAATATTGAGGTGCTAAAAAAGTTGCATCTTTTTTGCAAAATTGTCACTCAATTAGGGTGGGGTGTGTTTTACTTTTGCGAGTGTCACTTTACTGGCCCCTTTACCTTAGACAATACTCTCTTACTTTGAAATCATGTTAGTAGAAAAAGGCTTTTTAAATCTCTTATGTTTTACTCTCTTATTTTAATCCTTTACTATTACTAGCCTATTTAATTAAAAAATGAAGTGGAAAAAGAAAGAGAAAGATTATAAGTGAGAGAGAGGGGAGGGGGGGAGAGCACTTTCAATGAAAAAAGGGAGGGGGAAGAGAAAATGAGAGATTACATGTGAGAAAGAGGGGAGGGGAGGGGGTTTTGATTGAAAAATAGAGGTTTGGAAAAGGGAGTAGGTTTGGGAATCCCTCTAGAGGTTCGAGGCTTTTTGAACCTATAACGAAAATAATATAGTAGTAAGAAAAATGTTAAATTAAATTTTTTAAAAAAACAATTAATTAAAAATTTTAACTTGAGAGAGAGAGAGAGAGAGAGAGAGAGAGAGAGAGAGAGAGAGAGAGAGAGAACCTAGGCCCTACACATGAGAGAGAGGGGGGAGGGGGGAGGAATTTAATTAAAAAAGGGAGGGGAAAAAGAAAGAGAAAGATTATAAGTGAAAGAGAGGGGAGGGGGTTTTAATTTAAAAAAGGGAGGGGGAAGAGAAAATGAGAGATTACACATGAGAAAGAGGGGAGGGAAGGGGGTTTTGATTGAAAAAGGGAGGTTTGGAAAAGGGGGTAGGTTCGGGAAGCCCTTTGGAGGCTTGGGGCTTTTCGAACCTATAGCGAAAATAATATAGTAGTAAGATTAAGAGAATGTTTGGGGAGGGGGACATGTGGCACATCTCTTTTTCTCTCTATCTCTCTCTTCTTGTCTTTCTCCTTGAGAGGCGAGATGCCACACCCTTTTTAACCTACAGCTGGAGAGAGTCGATACATCCTTAAAGCTTGATCCTTCATAGTACTGTTCCCTATCCAACCTCCAAAGGGCTATGTGCAATGGATTCATCAGCTCTACTAAGTCTCTGTACACCTTGTCTAGAGTGTTTGGCCTCTGGTGCAAAAAAAAGTCATTGTCTCCAAACTGAGTCCAAAGAAAGCTCTAGTATGAAATTTGTACTCAGATCTGGCTTCCCTCACTGCATTAATCTTTGCTCTAGTAATATGCATCCTCTCAGCCACCCATCTGCAACTTGGATGTCTCTCCTCCTCCCTTTGTAGTGCAGCTAGTGATGCTCTAGCAATCCTCTCCTTCTGTAGAAGAGTCAATCTCCTCCTCATGGCCTCCTCCCTGAAGAAAGAATTGATCCCATGTAGGCTCTCATCCATGTCTCTAGCTGTCTGTCCAAAGGAGAAAGGTCTAGATCTCCAATTTTGTGAAACTGACTGTTTAAGATCATCATCATAGGCCAGGTGCCCAGTCATCCACATAAAATTGATTGATCCCAAAGAGTGTACTAGCTATTGCCTCTAGAGAAGTGAAGTGAGCCTGTAGACCTGCCAAACTCTACTATGAACCATGGGTCTTGTCCTCTGATCCTCCCAGGCAGCTTGCTCTCCTCCTTTAATGGTCTATGTACATCTACCTCTCCTATCATCCAAGGCCTCTACCATGTCAAAGTTGCCCCCTACTATCCAATGATAAACTCGTGGTCAGGACTAGCTGAGCGCAGTCGAAAACTCCTTACATGATTACAATCATTATTCGTGCAAGATTTTAGATGCAATTGTTTTATGCAAGATTGTAGAGGATAGGATATCATAAACTTTTCTTTTGTTTTGTGTCAAAATATTCAATTTTTTATGCATTATAATTTTTGGTCGATAAATTGCTCTCTTAGAGACTCTCTGAACGTTTATCACATGTAAAATTAATAGGAAAAGTAATAAAAAGGAAAATTGCATCTTTCATTTGATCAGATGTGTCACCCTTCATCAAAATCTATTCATTGAACTCAAGCATAGCTAGTCATATTTCATTGTTCCCACTATGCAAGAGGGAGGAGGAATCAGCAATACATCTATTTTGGGAATGTGTCCAAGTCAAGCTTGTATGGAGAACACTCTAGAAGTGGCTTATGCTATTGCCTTTGGTTTGAAAACTTCCCTTTTTGGGGATAAGGGCATGATCCTTAAGCTCATTTGGAGCTCTAGGAATGAAAGAGCCTTTTGGAGGAATGGATGACTTATTTAACCTTTATAGGACATCTTGACAATTGCCAGGAAGCTATGCTCTAAATTTTGGATATGTAAAGTCTTTTATTGAAAAGGAGCTAAGATGGGTTACTTGGCTGGTGATTTGATGCATTGGAATACAATGCCCTAAATTTCTTACTTTTGTGGTTAATACAATATCTACCACATTATTTTAAAAAAATATTAATTTACTATTAGGAAATATTGATAATAACAAATGAGCTCATATGTGTTCTCATGCACCCTTGGCTTGAGAGAGAGAGAGAGAGAGAGAGAGAGAGAGAGAGAGAGAGAGAGAGAGAGAGAGATGGAATTTTTGTTGCTGGTAATGGAAAGGACACAATGGTAGTATGCTTTGGCTTCCTACTGTTCTCATCCTTTTATAAGTTATCTTTTTGGCAAGTGCTTACTCTTTTGTTTTGAGCTATTCTATTTTCAACATAATAAAGATTCTTTACTTAAGGATGCTTTTCACTCACCCTTTCTTTAGAACATGTTCTTTTCTATGATGAGGATAGAAACACTTGAGGTGGCAGTGTAGCACTTTTCAATTTGCAGGGGCATGTTGTGTAAGTCTCTTTGCAAAACACCTTTCAAGTAGATATCTTTGCATGATCCTAAGAGGTCAAGGACTTTTGGAACTTTGAGAAGTCACAACAACAAAATTTGACAAGAAACCTTTGTGGCATTTACTTCCCCATTACATTTGTTGGGGCATTGAGGACATTTTTTTGAACATAGATTGTAGAGGAAGGCTTATCTCTTGTTTATATCTATTTTGAGGTGGAGAATAGGAGACTGCTGTGAAAGTACTTTTTAATAGCAATTTTGAGCTTTTCCGAGTCAATGGTATGGAATGCCTTCATGCCAACTATGCTTCATTTGCTACAAGGAATGAAGATGAATCCTTCAAATGAGCTACAAAGGGAAGATTCACATACAAGAAAAGGAATGCCTATTGGAGGATTCTACACAAGAGAATAAAAGCTTTCCTCCTGAAACAAGACAAATAAAAGTTCAAGAGATTCCACAAATCAAATATTGTGAGCATTCATACTCTATAGACTACATACAAAATTTAACCTTGGTACCTCAGTCTTTTCTCTATATATACAGAGCTTTGGATGGGAGCCTTTTAGCTTGTTTAAAGAGCTTGTGTGCTTGCTTTTCAAAGCATCTTGGTTCAAGCCACTTAGTTTCCAAGAGCTAGAGGAAACAATAGAAAGATCAAGATGACTATGATGGCCACGATAAGTTCTAGTATACTCTCAATGTGCATTATGAATATACAAAAGACTTGGTGAGGAAGTAGATCCTTGCAAATAGAGAAGGCCATAATCCAAGAAGATTCCTTATGAAGCATAATGCTGAAGGAAGTGAAATAGGTACAACTATTATAATTGTCCAAACAGGGTAGTCAGGAGGAAAATTGCCATAATTTGATATAGATATGTCCAAATCCATCAAATGATGGCTCATTAGAAAACATTTAGGGAATAGAAGATGGGGTGATTCAGGCTATATACGTGGTGCAACCATGAGGCTAGACCAATTGGTGGTTGCCAAGTTGCAGATAGTGGCAATTGTGGCTCATCATCATGTCGTGCTAAAGGTAAAGAGCTAATCAAAGAAGCAATAGGTTGTCAAGACCATGGCGCTCAAAAGCACCAATAGCTTGTTGACAATATAATTGGTAAATAAGGTCAACAAGGTGGAGAGTAGCCTCTTCAAATTGAATATTCTAATGCTTTGTTTTCACATGCTTCATCTTAACATCCACATACTTTGCATCGTGCATCAACATTGCTTTTTATCATTTAGAATGTTGTCTTTGCACATGCTTCATCTTAACATCAACATTGCATTGTGCATCAACATTGCCTTTATCATTTAGAATGTTGAATGCAAGATAATCAAGAACTTGTTAGGCTCAACATTATCCATTTTGTGTCCCCTTTTGAATCATCACAGCTTCTCTCTAGAGAAGACCATGAATTACTAGACATTAGGCCCAGCTAGGAGAGAGCATGCCTTTGTTGTAGGGTCATATCACCTCCTTGTGTTCATCAAGGATAACGATGCTAGCTATACAACCTTGTTTAGAAAGAGTATTCAAGTAGGCAATTGGGGTGTATGAATGGCCAAAGGCTAATGAAAAGACGTGAGCAGTTTCTAGAACAAGTGTAAGCTATGCTTGAGAAGGATTAGAGGGCTACAATTGCATGTGGGGAGGCCCTAAGTTTTCTTCCTTTGTATTGAGATCAATTTTAATTGTTGAATCTCATGTCCCATCCAAGTTGTTACATCATTTTACTCATGCTACATAATCAATTTTGATCGTTGGCTTTCGATAAGTTACATGACAATGGGTATACCAACCTTTGGATTGACGGTGACTTTGTGAAATCACAAGACACTAACTTTGTGGATGTTCAAAGACCTACAAAGCAAGTTGCACTATGAGGTTCTTACTCACAAACTCACTTGAGTTTTCTTGTTTATAGGGTGCATTGAAAATGTTTTCATGCCCTCTTGTGCATACTAGCTGCTACACATTCCCACTTTATTGGATACCAAGACCTTTATAGGAGATCGCACTCTGTGATTCAGGTTCAAAGCCAATTTTAAGGAGCCAATTGAAAGGCCATGTATTCAGTCAATTGTATATAAAGAATCTGTAGGGATGTTCTAGGCAATTAGCAATATTATATGTTTTGATTTTGTTGGTTCTTACTAGGAGAAAGCCTCATCTTTCCTTAATATTGGATATTAAGCAAAAAGAAAATGGGTATGTATGCTATTCCAATGTGCTTTTTTGTGGTTTAAGGTCTTAAGGGAAAATTTACGTGACTTTAGGGAAAACTTTTCGCCATCATTTTGGCTTAAAGCGAACATTTTGAGTTTGCCTTTGTGTGGCATAGGAGAGGGAATGAGAGAGAAATCATGCTATAAGAGGGCCTTTCATGGTCCTCCTCCTTTGCTTTGCATCATTTCTTTTGCAAACCACATCCATCAATATCCAAGAAACCTTATCCATCATCAATGTAGATCAAAGGATCCTAGAGAATATCAACAATGATCTATTTTGTTGATAGTAACTCTCTTGTATTTTTATTTGAAGTCCACATTGATATTAGTCTTGTATGATATTTCCCCCTCAATAAACATAATTATATAGACACAGATTGAACTCTCTAATATTTTGTTTGAATTATGATACAATTTCAATTATGGAAAACACGATGAACCTCTAATATTGTGTAGATGGAATGCAACCGATGACAAAGACTTTGAGAGAACTTAGATAGAACTTACAAAATACTTACAAAGGACTTATAGTGACTTTGACAATGTACTTTTAGTTAACTTAGAGAGAGGACTTATATTACATCCAATGATTCACAGAGAACTTACATTACAGAGGACTTAGAATGACTCATAGAAGGCTTACATTGCTTCCAAAGAATTCATAAAACATACATTACTTCCAAAAGATCTATAGATAACTTTTTAAAGAAAAAAAGGTGTGGCTAGTTATATTGCTTAGAGAAGTTTTAGAAATAAGCACATGTGCTCATCAGTCTAGCTATTCAAGCTTCTCAAGGTGGTTTAGGGTGCTAGAAGCCATGGGGGAGAAATGTATCACCACCTAGGACTAAAAAACAAGCCATGGCCATGACAAATAAGAATGACCTGTTGCTTAAGTTGTCAATGGGCATGAGAGTCACCTTGCACAGTTGACCCCATAGGGTCTGCAAAAAATATAATGCTTTTGCTCACATATCAGATCTCACAGTAATTTGAGATTTTCACTCTACCCTACTTATGGTGCCTCCATAGGCACTATCCAAGATAAAAGTGGAAGAGTGGGACAGATTCTTACCCATTGCTTGCTTGCTCGAATCCTTGCTTCTTCTCCTTCACTTTAGCCACTCATCTGAAAGAAATGGTGAGCAAGTCCAAGCATTTTACTCAAATTCAGGAAGGGAACATGGTAGATCCTCTTTGAGAGGCCGTGGTATGGGATGTACTAGTGATGTATTAGATTATGATAACGATCATGATAGCTATGTACAGAAAGAAAAGCAAGAATCATGGAGTTTTAGTGGACTAGAAACATCATCTGGTACTACACCCAGAGGGAGCCCTTAGTCTGGGAGACTGAGTAGCCCTCCATCTTTAGGTGGATCTATAAGTATTGCAGGCAAAGATAAAGGAAAGAAGAAAGTGTTGGATGATAATGATGCATTTACTAGTCAATTGGGATTTGATGAAGATTCTAGTGGTTCAGAGAGTTTGGATGATGAGCTTGGTATTCCTTCAATCAGGACACTAGGTGTATAGAGAGCTCATAGTAATGTAAAGGCTCCATTGAGTGATCCAATGGTATGTAGGTCTAGCAGAGTTAGATACCCTGTTAAAAGATTTGGTTTTGAAGGTTATGTAGCTCACAATTATGCTTATATGGTGAAGCTAGTTGAGGATGTTGAGCCCACTTGTTTTGAGGATGCTGTTGGTCATGCTCATTAAGACGCAGCAATGGATGAGGAGATGGTTGCATTAGAGGCAAATAAGACTTGGGATTTGGTGCCCTTACCTAAGGGTAAGAAAGCTATTGGCTGTAAGTGGGTTTACAAAGTCAAGCATAATGCAGATGGTTCCGTTAGTAGGTATAAGGCTAGGCTGGCTGCACAAGGCTATGCTCAAACATATGGCACAGATTATGAAGAGACATTTAATCCAGTTGCTAGTATGGCAATTGTTAGATGTGTGATTGCCTTAGCAGCAGCTAAAGGTTGGAGTTTGCAGCAAATGGATGTTAAGAATGCCTTCTTGCATGGTGAATTGCAAGAAGAAGCGTATATGGAGCAGCCAGCATGTTATGAGGATTTAGATCATCCCACATATGTGTGCAGGTTAAAGAAGACACTCTATGGGCTGAAGCAAGCACCTAGAGCATGGTCTGATAAGATTGGAGAGTATCTTGTCAATATTGGATTTTGTATTTCCAATGTTGATCACTCACTTTATGTGAGAAAGGGAGATGCAAGTTTGGTCATTATAGTCATATGTGTGGATAACTTGATTATTACAGGTGACAGTGACAATGGGATTGCTAAAGTTAAGGACTTCTTGAAGAAGAAGTTTGAGATGAAGGATTTGGGTGAGCTGAGATACTTTCTTGGTATTGAGGTGATCAGATGTGGTGATGGTATATGGCTATCACAAAGACAGTATGGCTTGGATATGTTATCCAAGTATGGTATGATAGCATATAAGCCTCTTTTAGTACCATTGGAGTAAAATGTAAGGCTGAGTGCTGACATTGGGGATGAGATAGAAGATCCTACTATGTTCAGGAGGATAGTAGGGAGTTTGATTTACATGACTATCACAAGGCCAGACTTGAGCTATATTGTTGGCCTTGTTAATCAGTTTATGCAAATGCCTAGAAAGCCTCATTTGGATGCAGTTAGACGTATATTGAGGTATATGAAGTCCACTTTACATTATGGAATTTTTAAGAAGGAGGTAAGGATGTACATGTCTTTGGATACACAAATGCAGATTGAGCTGGTAGCATGTCAGATAGAAGATCTACTAGTGGATTCATGTTTTCCCTTGGTAGTGCAGTAGTTACATGGAGTAGAAAAAAGCAACCTATAATTGTTTTATCAAGTACAGAGGCTGAGTATAGAGGTGCTGCTATGGTAGCATGTGAGGTGGTATGGCTGCAAAAGTTATTAGGTGATTTGGATGTGCAGGGAGGTGGTCCAATTGTCATTCATTGTGACAACATGAGTAGCATACAACTAGCTAGGAATCCAGTGTTCCATGCTAGGACAAAACACATTGAGGTGCACTACTATTTTGTGAGAGAGAAGATACTTGCAGGAGAGATTGACTTGGTATATGTCACCACACAGGATCAGATAATTGACATTTTTGCAAAGGCATTGGATGCAGAGAAGCTTCGAAAGTTTCGAAGCTTACTTGGAGTTGCAGAGATAGAGTTGAGCTTGAGGGGGAGTGTTGAGATGGCAAGCTCAACACGTGCGGACATTGATGATGGACCGCCTAGCTAGATGGGTCTGGACGTCTACAACTAGCACATTGGCGGTCATTACGATACTCACATGGCCATTGACTTATCACTTATTATATTTAGTTTTTTACATCTATCTACAACTGGCAAAGATATAGCGCCAGTCAATTAGTGTAGTTTGTTATGCACTGTTTGACTTAGTAGGTCACTTTCCTTTATGTTGTATCTTATCTATACTTTGTGTACATTGTATAGTGTGTGGAAGAAGAAGAAGAAATAAGTAAGAAAACGTTTTGGCCTCCATCTCTCTTATTGTGCTCTTGAGTGAGCTTCCTCTTGTGTATACAGTGTGTGTTTGGCGCAACAGCTCAAGCAAGTCTCCCCACCACATGATTCTTGACATTTAGCAAGCAATTCCACAGCTAAAATGACTGATTTCTACAAACCCTAGCCATTGGTTTGTTGCAAATAGTAAACCCTAATTCTGAGCTCCTGTAGAATAGAGCTTGTACAGCCCATAGATTCTGGTGTGGCAATGTGGATATCTGTCTCAAATTGGACCTCTACCATGAGTATCTCAAACATAAGCTATCCATCCTGTGCTTATAGTATGCCTATATCTCCCTCCTTAGATAACTAGTTGGTGATCATGTCTATCCATAGTCATCCCAATTACATTGTGGGATCCAATGTGCTTACTTCACTATTGCATGATGGGAAGTTAGCCCTTTAGGGCTTGTTCAGTTGATTTTTCGGCCATCTAAGGCTGTTTCGGACCCCATCTTAGACCAGCAATGTTGTGGACAACAATTTCAAGATATACTACAATTTTGGTTGTGTTGACCAAAAGTGGGTGTACAGGTTACAGATTTTGAATATGTAAGTTTTTGAGGTGTTTGCCAAGAAGCAAACACAAGTTTTATTTGTAAACATGTGGCATATTACATGTACTATTGAGCAGTGAAAAGGGTTGCTTAGCATATTGCTATGCACTTGTTGTGAAGGTTGCAAAAGACATGCTATTGTTTTGTATCAATTTTTTGATAATAGTAAAGAATAGTGGAAACCCTATCATTGAGAAACTAGAAAAGAATAACTAGCCATCTTGGAAGTTCCATGTAACGAACTTCCTTATTGGAAAATGTCTCTTTGAGTTTGTTTCAAGTGAAGAAAATGAGCTAGAGCAGAGTGATCTTGTGACTTATTGTAGAAGACAAACTTGATGTTTTGTACCAATTTCGTGATAATGGTAGACAACAGTGGAAGCTCCATCATTGAGAAGCTAGACAAGAACAACTATCCATCATGCAAGTTCCGTGTGACAAACTTCTATATTGGATAAGGCCTCCTCGAGTTTGTTTCAGGTGAAGAAAAGGAGCCAGAGCTAAGTGACCTTGTGATGACTACAGATGAATTAAAGGCGTGGAAATAATCGAATGCAAAAGATAAAAATGCGATGTATTGGTTATCTACAATCATTGATAATACTGTGTTGGGACATATTAGAAATGCAAAAAGTTTACATGTAGCATGGACCACATTTGAAAATATATTTTTTGTGAATATAAAGGCACGAAAGATTTAGATCAAGCAAGAGCCAAATACTTTGAAGAAAGGAAAAATGTTTATCAATGAGTATATTTTGAAGATGAGGAGCATTGTAGATACTTTGGCAGTGATTGATGCAATGCCTGATGATGATGATTTAATATCATCTACTTTGGGTGGTCTTAATAATGAAAAGGCTTGGAAATCATTTGTTACTTCTGTGTATGTACGGAAGCCATTTTTAGATTTCGATGAGTTGGTCTTTCTCATGTGATCATTGAAGAGATCAACATGTAGGATAAATCATCTGAAGAAACTGGTGAGCAGGTCCAAGCATTTTACTCAAGTTCAGGAAGGAGATGTGATAGATCCTCTTCAAGAGGCCAACGTATGGGATGTGTTGGTGATAACTGCCAAAAAATGTTAAATAAGTTGTTTGGTGAAATGCAGGTTTCAAGAGGTCGTGAAAACTTTAAAGGCAGGGAGAGCTCTAGAGGAAGAGATGGATGGCACAATAGAGGTTCTAGTAATTTTGGTATTGTTTGTCATTATTTTGGAAAAATAGGTCATATTGCAGCCCATTGTTATGCTAAGAAGGATGATATCCATAGTGGTAAATTGCAGCAAGGAAATTATGCATCGTCTTTACGATAGAATGAAGACAGAAATGAGCTTCTGTTTGTTATGTAGCATATGATGAAAGGGGACGCACGATGTAGGATAGGAAAGGGGATGCATGATGATGTATGGTATGTTGATTCAAGTGCATCTAATCATATGAACAACCATGCTGAATGGTTTGCAGAGATGTATGATTTACAAAATCCAGGTTATGTGTAGAGACGGGTGATGATTCATACTACTCAATTTCACTCATTGAAAAAGTTCCTTGTCCTTGCATGATGGTTAAACAAAGAGTTTGTCAGATGTATCACATGGCCATTGACTTATCACTTATTATATTCAGTTTGTTGCGCCTACCTACAACTGGCATAGTTATAGCACTAGTTGATTAGTATAGTCAGTTATGCACTATTTAATTTAGTAGGTCACTTTCCTTTATTTTGTATCTTATCTATACTTTGTGTACATTGTATTGTGTGTGAAAGAAGAAGAAGAAAATTGGCTAGAAAATGTTTTGGCCTCCATGTCTCTTGTGTTCACGAGTGAGCTTCCTTTTGTATGTATGGTGTGTGCTTGTCATAGCATCTCAAGCAAGTCCTCCCACCACGTGATTCATAACATGATGGATGTCTAGAGCTTTGACAAGGTTGTGTATACCAAGAGGCTAGCCTCCTAGCTAGCACACTAGATGTTAAAGAACTTCCATAGCTGCAACTTGTCACAATCTTGGGTTTGTGGGTTCTAGACAACATGCTATTTACAATCTCCTCTTGGCATGCTAGGGCCCGTTGCTCTAGGGTCTTACATAAACTTTGCCAAACCCATAGCAAGTTGTGAGGGAAGGAAGATTTGGATAGACTAATTGATGCTATAGTGAAGATCTCATGTAGCTGAGGTTTGCATTCCTAAAAACCCCCATGTCTATTCGCTTGGAGTGAGCCTTGGACCACTAGCTTGCCTAGTAGAGACTTACTACTTAGGATCAATGATCCCACAAGCCCTCATGGGAGTAGCGACAAATGATCTCCCAAGCCACCTTAGCATGAGAATCCTTGGACCATTTGATCTGGCCTAGTGGAAGTTCCACACCAAGTGGCATAGTTGGGCCATGTATGACAAAGAGAAATACTAGCAGGAGACAATTACCAAGCTATCACCAAAAGAATCTAGTTGACTAGTAGGGACCTACGATCGAGGGAGACCTGACCATGCTCTAGTAGGTTAGCTTCTGCTAGATGGAGTCAAGCACAAGGGTGAACTATTGGTCTATTTTGATATTAAGTGCTACTTGGAATCTAAGGTACTTGGCTATTTGCCCTTGCCCACCCATGTGAGGCTCATATAGATGCTTCACTTGGGTGCTAGAATTGTTTGACCCTTATTGTCACAAGGGGACACAAAATTTTATTGCTTTGCTTAGCATTTGATTAAAAGTTAATCAAATGTACTAATGTGACTTAGACATGTGAGGTGCAAGTTAATTATTTCATAGTGTGGGACTAGGATTCTGAGATATCACTTGGTGCCAAATACAAAAGTGATAATAAGTTATGCCTGATAGGTACTAGGTGGTATCCAATGTCAGATTTGGGCCTAGACCAATTTAATGGCTACTAATGCAACTATAACATCAGAGACTAGGCATTAATTAATTAATTAATATCGGTTTAAGGGTCAATAATTACCCAAAGATACTTGGGAGACAAATTGGACTAGCTAATTTATTTATTGACTAGTCAAATTATTTTTATGGACACTAGAATAGTTATTAGATGAATTTTTAAAAATATTTTAAAAATTAATCCAATAAACTGGATAATATTGGAAAATGGGATAAGAAGGCTGCCACTTGGCAAAACTTGCCCATGTAAGTGAGAAAGTTGTTTTAGAGAGAGAGAGAGAGAGAGAGAGAGAGAGAGAGAGAGAAGGTCATTCCAGTTTTGTGCAAGCTGAGAGAGATGAGAGAAGGCTGTTAAAGCTGCTACAATAGTTGATATGCCATTTCCAACCAGTAAGAGACCCTCCAAGAGTTGTTGACATGCCTTGAAGAGACTACATCAGTAGAGGTGATAATAGTTTAAGGGCTATTTCAACCAAACAACACCATATTCGGTGTGTTCCATCAGTGGAGACAGCTTTTATGGCTGTCTAGACAGGGGAGCAAGCGATTTCTTCCATTTTCTCGCGATGGAGTCTAAAATTTCTCTTTCTTTGACATTCTCCCTCATTCTATAGCCATTTCTAAACTCCCCTCAATATTTTCTAGTAGTTTGAGTTATCAGAGGTGGAGATATTGAAAAATCTCTATTGTAAACCCTAATTTATAGTAGAAATTAGGATTTGATAGCCACCTTGAGATGCATGCTCAGAATTGAGGGCCGAGGACTTGAATCCCAATAGCTGAAATTGAGGAATTTTAGGGAGATTCAAAAGGCCAGCCAGTCAATATCAAATTTTGGGCTAGATTTGTCTCACAAGAAGCAGGGTGAAGGCCAATTCCCCAAGCAAACCAAGGGGCAAATTGGTTTGAAGACTTGTTGGCTAGTTTCGATAGTAAGAGGCACTTGGATTAGCGGAAGAGATTAGAGGATATCAGTTGTAGTTCATCCATTTGTAATAAAAACTATCAAAATACCACAAGGGGTGCTAGTTTTGGGGCTAATAGGCTATCCATTGTCCAAGATTCAAGTGATAAAGTGTGCATTTTAATTTATGCGAATACAGCAAGAATGTCTTTGATAGTGAGATGGGATCAAGTAGGGATGATGCCTCTCAATTTGAAAATTCACAAAGTGTTGGGAGAAATGCTATGCTTGACCTTGGACAAGGCACACAACATGAACAATGAGTTGATAATCTTGGTTTAGATCAAAATGTGGGTCCTTCTAGGTCTCTTGAAGCTGATGACCAGCAAGATGAAGAGATTTTTGATGACTAGTTTAAAGATCAACTGAGGACAGTAATTAAAACGCTTGTGCTTTTCGCAAAAGATCCTTTGTTTATGCACTTTTTGAGCCTCTTGAGGGAGGGTAGCAAAGGCAAGAAGAGGAAATTATATTCGAGAGCTTCTTGATAGCAAGATGCACTGAAGGAAGAGCCAATATAGTAGCATGATATTCCAAATGTGGATAGTAAGCATAAGCAAATGATGCTAGTGGGGTGATTGATGCATATGCAAGGCTGACTTGGAAGTGCCAATCCAATGCCTTTTGGATAGTAAGGCATGCATGCAATGATAGGGCAGCCATGGTAATTTGGTGGTGGCACTAGTTTCCATGCTATGGTGAGTCAAGGACCACATATGGAGATGTAAGGCACAACTTCTTATGAAGCTAGCCTTTCTCCTTAGATAGGGTGGTAATGACTTGATTTAGCACTAATTACAACAAACATAAAATTCACATAAACTGAAAATGCAAATGTTACCGCACTTAATCTTGGACATTGGATAGCTTGCTGGCCCCAAAACAAACATTCATTGTGGTATTTCTTTAACTTTTATTGCAAATGGATGGAGTACACTAGAGATCCTCTGATCTCTTGTTCTAATCTAAGTGTCACTTCTTGTCAAAACAGACTAGCAAACCTCCAAACCAATTTCTTACTTGGTTTGCTCGGGGATTGGTCTTCACCCTGCTCCTTAAAAGACAAATTCAACCCTAAATCTGATATTGGCTAGCTGATCTCTTAAATATCCTTGAAATTCCTCAATTTTAGTTGGTGGAATTTAAGTCCCAAGTCCTCAATTCTGAGCACACATCCTCAAGTGTCTAATCAAACCCTACTTTTTGTTGTAAATTAGGGTTTATAGCAGAGATTTTCCAATATCTCCATGACTCAAATGACTAGATTTTGTTGAGATAACTTGAGAGATGGGTATAGGATGAAAAAAAAAAGATGTAGAGAGAGAAAATTCAAAGTTTCATTGTCAGAAATGTTGAAAAACTGTTGGTGCCTTGCTCAAACAGCCATGAAACCTCCTCTTGGGGCCCATCGCTTTTTAAATGATCGACCGTTTCCTGGGTCCTCTTTCCTTATTCTTTCTATTTTCACGGTTCCTTCACCCATACCCGTCTACATTTACAAATTGCATAGGAGGGAGCCTGGCACTCTTTTACAAAATGAATTACAATGTGCCCAACGCTTTCCTTGCTAGAATATTCATTGCACTTATTATTATGTGCTTCCTTTTCCATTAAAAAAATTATTGTATTTTTTTGAGCTTGCCTTTCTCTTCTATTTTTTCTTGCCTTAGCCTCTTCAATTTCCAACCTTTTGGGGCTTTTTCATTCCGTCTTGGAATTCCAAAGGTGTAATACTACCCCCTCCTAGCCGAGTGCGAGTCCCATGGCACTTGTTGGTAAGGGCTTGGATGGTTGAAGGTTTGCCATGTGGGTCAATGATGGGGTTTTGGGGAGATTGGCGATGGAGAAGAAACACACCAAAATGGATGTGAGGTTGTGGAGGCTGAGGATGGATTGATTGGATGATGGGGGCCTCCGATGTCGATGGTTGATCCTAGATTGCCGAATGTACTTGGAAAGGAAAATGAAGTGTACTACTTGGGGGTGTGCCTACCTCACTGTGTAGTGCATGGTGTCTGTGCCAGTGGAATTGGGAGTTGGATCAAACCTTAGACACAAGCCCATGGTGTTGTCTTATACTTGAGGACCAAATTCATGTACAAAGGGAGGTGTTGTGGGTGTGACTTAGGGAGATAGGTCTAACCGTAGGTGAGTGGAGGCTCCCCATGTGTGTCTTTCCCTTAAGGTGCCCTAGGTATGTGAAGTGGGGGAAGGGCTATGGTGGTCCCTAGATGCAGTGCTTATGACACTCATAGAGTACAGATGGGTTGATTTCCTTGTTGTGTTTCTTTTCTTTCTACTTCTTTCCTTCTTGTCCTTTTTCTTTTTCTCATCTTTTCTCTCTTGTTTTTCTTTTTCTTTTATTTTTTAAAAAACTAAGGGAGCATATTAAGAGGCATCCCACGTGAGCACAGGCTAGGTTGTGTGGTGGCTTGAGGCACTTACTATGAGGAATGCCCTGCTCTATAGATACCCCTTTAAGTTGGTTCTTAAATTGAGTGGAGTAGAAGACAAAAATAGGTGGTTACACCTAGTGAATCTACTATCACTCATATCTTCTAAGAGGTTCATACAAAATGTTGGCAAGAGAGTGGCTCTCATCATGAGGTGCACTATTGCACAACTATTTATCCCATCATTAAGATTGAAAAAGAGGGGTAGCAACCACTCTTCCTTTGGAGTAGGTTTTTGTTTTAGTAGTATTCACATTAGGCAGAGGTAGTTACATGTATTGATGAAAGCGGGGTCGGGGTATGAGGAGAAAACCTTGAGGAAACTTGCTATAGATGGGGAGAGGTCCCTTTCGATGAAAATCAAGCTCTCTTCAAGGATTGAGGCGTTTACATTGTAGATCAGAGGGAAGTCGTATCTACCATGCACCTCCTAGTCAAAGTCAGCTCCAAACCTTCTTGGGTAGGGCATGTAGATAGCATCATCTCGTTCATGGGGTAGGTACTGTAGAAAGTGATCTAGGCCTCTAAGCTAGAGTCTCAAATGTTCCTGCACCACTTAGGTTGTGCCTCATATCTCTCTACTCTCCGGGGAACCTCCACCGCTTTATCTTCTCAATAGTTTGCAGGTTCTTGCTGCCACCTTGGGGGATGCCTCCTTCGTTCCTCTAGCCATCTTCTTCTTAGCCTTGCTAAAAGCTTGATGACGTCTTCCACCACCCTAGGAGATAACACTCTATCCAATCTACGAGGGAAAGTGAAGGAGAACTCGAAGGTGTGGCAATGGTTCTCCCATTGCTCCCACACTACAAGTTCCTGGCTACAATTAAAGGGATTGCACTCCTCACTTTGAGGGATGGCCACTTGTCAAACTTGCAGTGTCTTAGCTTGAAACTTCTTGCGGGCATGTTCCACTTGCTCTCTACGCTTGTGCCTTATCTCCACCATCTATTCAAGTGGCCAGGGTTCCTCCCCTTGGTCTTCTAGTTGCACTTGTGGCTGCATAACGGAGCTTGATTCCTGCACTTGTTTTTTCTCTTGATGGTCTGCTTCGAAATCAGGCCCTTCTTCTTGGACCGACTCTAGTGGCTCCTGTTGTGGTGGCTGTGTTTGCTATTTTAGCTTTCCAAGCCCTGCTAAGGTGAGTTCCTATGTAGTTAAATCGGTTGAGATTACATGAGCGCGTTGCTCCTCTACACCCAAGCTGGTGCTAGGCTTGGGTGCCATGTCATGGAGTCCATGTTGCAAGGCCCTCCTCGTTAGTTCTAGCTTTCTTCTTACTTGCTCCAATGTTTCTTCTTCTCTTGGCTACATGAGATTCAATACTATACTTAAGAATGCATGTTATTGCTCCACCATTCTTGTCTCAATAGCCATGGCTTTGCTTTCCACCCTAGCATGTGCTCATCACTCTTGGAATGGGCCAGCTTGTAGGCTAAGTTTTTTATTCGATTTTTGTTCCTAGCTACCTATTCCTCTGCTTTTTCCTTCATTTGCTCTTACCCTTGGTTTTGGTATCAGGCTAGGGTGGCAATCACCTGCTCTTGCTCCCGCCACAGTGTATGCATTTGCTCTTGCTCTTGGTTTTTTCGTTCCACCTACTCTTTCAGTATGGCTTGTTTGTGGAGAGTTGATTGTAGCTGGTTATGCAACTCCATCTGTTTCTTTGTGTTCTCCTCATCTCTTTGGTTCCTTGTTGGCTATAGCTCTTTCCTAACCTCTTCTCTTTGCCTCTTCAGCTCCTTTATCTCTAGCTCTAGACGTTTATTTTCTTGGGAGTTGAAGGCACATATATTTTTTAGGGAGATGTGGTTCTCTCTCTCTTCATCATACAACTCTTTTAGACCCTCGTCTCCCTCTCTTGCCTTCAAGGCTTCTTTTAGTGCAATCACCTCCCTATTTATGATGGTCATTACTCTTGATTGTTCCATCCTATAGTCTATGAAGGCATCCTTTTCTTTTTTAAGCTCTAGAAGCGCGACCTTTTTATCTTCTGTTGCCTTGTGGAGTTGGATTTGAAACTCCTTTACAAGTTCATCCTGATCTTCATTGTGGCGCATGGATGAAGGCACCGAAGTGGTTGACACTTCCAAGCGAGCTTGGCATGACTTTGTGTCAATTGCTACTGGCCTCTTTTGTCCTTACTAGGGGGCCTCTTTGTTCCTGCTAGCTGGGTACCTTTGGCCCTTGGCATGACTTTGTGTCAACTGCTACTGGCCTCTTTGTTCCTACTAGGGGGGATCCTTCTAACGAGATACTACATCCAAGCCATGATATTTCTTTCGTTGATCGCCCCTTTCGCAGTATCCTATGTTGGGGTGATTGTTGGTGGGGCCAAGACTGGTGGGATTGGTTGTAGCGGGGCTTTACCCTTACCTTCCGCCACCACTAGTCTTGGTCCCGCTTCTTCAGTTGTTGCACTTGTGCTTGACACGTCCTCTCTTACTGGGCTCATCATTGTCAATTCCTGAGATCAAGAGGGTTGCTTGATGGATCTCTGAATGGCTAGGGCAATGTTCTCTTTCTTCTATTGCCGTAGTCGTTCTTCCTCCTCTTCTTGCCTCTTTCTGTGCTCTTCTTCTAGCCTCTTTGAATCCTCCTCTACCCTTTGCAACTCTATATTTTCCTCGGTGGTGGAGCAAGTCCTCTGCATGGGGATTTTGAGAGTGATCTTTTTTCTCCCCCCTTGGCTCGAAAACTCTGAGCCTTGCTGCTCACTGACTGTCCTCTCACTCGAGGCTTCTTGTGATTGAGATAGTTGGACATTCTCCTTTTCATTCACAATTCTTTCCGTGTTGTCCTTCTGCTCTTTGTAGGTTTCTTCTTCCCCCTGTTCTCCTACTAAAAGAGAGATGGTTGGGCTTGCTGGTGTGGGAGAGCGATGCTCCTCGTAGATTGGTGACAACTTTTTCCTCTCTGACTCTATTGTTGTAGCTGGGGATTCTCCTCATGCCACCCTTGGTACTGTGGCTAGTACCTTTGCTAATGCATGTATTGTTTTACAGATGTAGGCATTCCAATTCACCTTGTTTAGGGCATTAGTTGCAAGGCTTTCCAGCAATGGTACACCGATTTTATTCGTAAGGGCATTGCATCTTTGGATTGAAAAAAGCATGTGGACCATTTTAGCTTGTAGTCGAATGATGAAATATCACCTAGGTTGATTCCATCATTGGTGTAGACCTTTCTTTTGTCCATCCCTAGCATTCCGTACACATCCCTCTTTGGCCTCTTCTCTGGATTCTTTGCTAATCCCAATGCCTTCTCCACAATCTCTAGATCAATGGAAATTTCCACCCTTCTAGAGGTTTTGCCTTGCCTAATAGTCACAGTGCCATTGTTCCTTTAGACATCGAAAGTCCTTAGGAATTTTGTACATTTACTGTGGTTGATGTCTCGTCCCACCTTTCCCAGATACTCGATAAGGTTACATCGTTCTATCTTCTGTGCCATTGCCCCTTCGGATGTCACCACTCCTTCCAGATTGTGGATGGTAGCGGGGGGTATCAGTCAGTCCAAATGGCATGACTATGTAGGCAAACACCCCCGATTCGATGGCGAATGCCGTCTTCTACCTGTCATCTGGACTTGCACTTGATTATAGCTTGAGAAGCTATCCAAAAAGTTGTAGGCTTCTTTTCCTACCACTCTCTCTAGCATATGCTCTGTGTATGGTAGTGGGTAATTGTCTCTCTTGGTGGTTGCATTAACCTTCTTATAGTTTACGCATACTCGTATCTTCCCATTCTTTTTCATGACTATGACTATGGGTGACACCCACTCCATATGCTCTATCTCGTAAATAAATCTAGCCTTCAATAGCTTATCAATCTCCTCCTTTATGGCATGTGCATGCTTAGGATTCATTGCATATGGTCATTGCTTGATTGGTGCTGCATCGCTGATCATGGGGATGTTATGAGTCACAATACTTAGATCTATTCCCTTAAGCTCATCTAAGGACCAGGCAAACACATCATCAAACTCCCATAGGAGATTTATAAGATCATGCTCCTCCTCCTCGATTAGGTCATCCACTTGAGGCTTGTCCTTCATCCCCTGTTAAGTTGACCTTCTTAACCTTGGCTAGTCCTTCGATGGGTTCACTTACTTGCCCTTTTTGTTTGGCCCCTATTAATACCACTATTCTATCACCCGTTTTGTACTTCGTGAACCACTTGGGTAGGTCCAAGAGTTTCTTCTACCTTCCAACTTGTGAAGATTTTGACCATTTCGCGGTCATTTCAGAGCTGCCTCTGACTCGGAATTGTACTCATCTTCCTCACTAAAAGAAGTTGTCCCCCCTGGTACTCGCAACTCTGAAGGTGACTCTACTCCAAATAGTGGTGGGGTGCAAGGACAAGATAGTCTTACTTGCTCATAATCTACCACCTCGAGGAATTCTAGCCAAGCTCGATCGCAATCTACCTTGGCAACTCCTTTGCTCACTCAAACCATGTTTACCTCTCCTAGTTTAGTGTCAGCTTTGATTTGTTCAATTACTCTTCCCTCTATATCATATTGTATGGTCTCTACTTCCTCTTTGCTCTCCTCACTAATAGAGTAGCAGTCTTCTCACTTGTCACCAAAATTTTCAAACTAGGACTGTAGGTTTGCAGGGTTCCCACTTCTGAGCGCTGCCTTACTTGACATGAGAGCTCAGTTATATGACAAATTCAGGTCGTGCACCTTAGTCCATTGCGACTCTTTTCTTTCCATAAGATCCTTGAGAGGATTCAAGTCGGCATTTGGGTTACCCACAAGCTGACTTGACAAGTACTCGAGGATTTTGTGAAGTTCAAGTTTGTTTGCTAGGACATGACAAGTGATTGGTGTTGGTTGGCCCATGGAGCTTTTGGCCATCATGCACAAGGGTACTATGGGCAGGTTACAAGTGATGTCACTCTTAGGTTTGCTAATGGAGTCTACAGCTTGCTTGTATTCATCCTCATCCTTTGAGAATTGGAGATTAATGGTTGCCAATACGTGCATCCAATCCCGCTCATCGTCACAGCAAGGACTATACCTTGTTAGAGGCCCATATTTGCTTCTAGATTTTGAGTCACCCTTTAGTTAGGTAGAGATGGCATCTAAGTCCATTGGTGAGGTTTTCCAAGTGTCCATCCCTATTCCGATTGCTTTTGATCTATTGCCCAAGAATATTAGGCTATTAACCCAGTTCTCTATTACTCTTGTATTTCTCATCCAAGGCCTACCTAGCAAGATATCATAATCCACTCCCTTCATGACTATTAAATTCATTGACAATTGGATTCCTGTTATCTTTTGTGGCCAGTCCTTTAGGACTCCAAAGGGTCTAACTTCATTCCATTTGCTAGAGTGACATTGAATATTGCGGTCTCCACCAGTGGTTTTTCCCGAGCTTGCAGGATCGAATGACTAAGTACACTAACCCCTGCTCTTGTGTCCACTATCCCCTTCCGTGTAGTGTCTCTTAAGGAAATGACGGGTAAGAAAGCATGTATCTTGGTGCCCTCCCAAAACACATTTACTTGAGAGGACTTAGACATGGGATTTAGTGTTAGCCTTGGTATGTGTGTTACGGCATCATGGTCTAGAAAGTCTTGCGGCTTATGGTCATTACTGTGTCCTACCCATCGCTTCAATTCTTGCCAAAGTGCAAAGTTTTGTCTAAGCAATTCTTTCAACCACAAGGTCACAGGAGTTGTTACGAGTGTGGATAGTAAGTTGCAATACCTCTTTTCCTCCTTAGCTGCATGGGCTCCTTGCTAATGTTCTTGAACTATTTGTGTATTCCTAGCCCTCTCATTCTGCCCATTTAGTTGTTCATATGGTGGCATTGTCTCTCCTACCCTTAGATATGTTGGAGAGACTGGTAGGCTCATGGTTGAGAGTTCGTTAATCTCTTCCTCAACTATAGGTTCGGCATCTTGAAGGTGAGCCTATGCTTCTTTTATCTACTCCTTGACCTTATCTGCAACCTTTAGTCTGTTGGTTAGGGTCAGGGTACTCTCCAACCTTAGCGCTTCCCTTCTCTCTGGTCTTAGGAGTAGATGTTTCTGCTCTAGTATCTGTGACTTGCTTTCCCTTGGTTAATGTGGTCTCACTCTCGATCTTGAGCGTTATTTTTTGCCTCGGTTCTCTTTTTCCTCCTTTGTCGACTCTTCTTTTCTATGGAGGATGCATCGAGGTTGCTAGGCCCAGGTAATGAGATATCGGTCTATTTTATTTAAGCTTGTGTCATGACATTTAGGAGAATAGATGTAGCATCATTGTTGTGCGACTCAACACAAAAGATTCTGAGTGGCACAGATGGTACAATGGTCGAGCTAGTGGAGGGCTTCTGCCTAGGCCAATCAGCAAACACATGTGTGACTCCACATTCGGGGTATCTCAAGTCAGCCTTCTCTCTATTGCTTGCTCCTTTTTAGGGCAGCGAGACGAGATATGCGTTGGATGACCACATGCCCAACACACTATGTGTTCCTATGTCTGACCTCCTTGTAGGCCTCTATCTCTTCATCTGTCTAAGGCCATGACCAGCATAGGTCTATAGTCCATCAACATGGGATTGCCTTATTTGTCATAAGAGACATAAGGGTTCAAGTAAGAATTTTCCCCCAGTGGTTCCTTAACAAAGTGCACTAGAGCTTCGCTCGTTGGATGGGTCACAATAGGTGCTGGAGGTCTAGGGATTCCCATAGGGTTGATATCTACCCTCGAGGCAGCTGGCTTTGAATCATTGGGCAGTGCAATGAGAGCCAAAGGGGCTGCCCTTCTGAAACATGGTTGTCTAACTCTTGGATAGTATGGCTGAGTGTAAGTTTGTTGGTAAGGCAACCGCCTTTGCAATCGGTAGTGCATGGTGTCATGCCCAAATCTTCCATAAATGGCACAAGGCCTCGATTTGGGAGCAAGGCATTCAAAGGGTACGTGATTCCCTCCATAGTGCACACACTACACATAGGGTCACATTGGTCTTTGTATTGACTTTGCCAGTTTAGTCAACTCTGCTTTTAGGTTGGCTATAGCTTGGGTTTGGTCAACACTCTTTCCTTTTTCCTGCTCACTAGAGACTGCTCGTTCACTAGTTATTGTAGCTCTCTTGGTGTTCCTAATTGCATTGCTACTTTGCTGTGCCATTCGAGAGCTTCTCTCCCTAAGCAAGTTGTCTACCAATATGGCTTCCTCAAAGACTCTCGCAAACATGTCCCTTTGCATGTTTGAGTTGCTTGCAAGTGCTTTATAGAGTTCTTCGTTGTAGATCATGTTAATGAATATGATAGAGACCACTCTCTCATTGGGTCATTGAGCTGAAGGTATCCTCTTATAGAGACTGCTCATATGGGTGAGGTAGTCCCGTATGTCCTCTTTGTCTTTCTGGCTAACATTCATCAACTTTACAATGAGATTATTGAAGTATCGTACCTCTGAGAATCTCTTGATGAAGAGATCCTTCAACTGGGTGAAGTTATTACATTTAGCATTGTCTAAACTTGTGAACCAAGTCCATCCCTTGTCTCCCAAGCAAAGATCGAATGCCTTGCTCATTGAGTTGGGTTTGTAAGGTTATTAGCCTCACATAGCTACTCAAATTGCTCGAAGAAGCTATAGGGGTCATTCTTTATATGGTATTTATCAAGTTTCTTTGCAATTATGGTTATTTACATTTGGCTCCTAGCATTTGGGGTAGCTCAGCTAGCAATGATGCCGCCAAGGCCACCCCACTTTACTCAGCATTGGTATTATCTAGCAATCTTTTGGTGAGTAGCTTGCTTACTATAAGATCAACTTCCAGGACTCTCTCCCTATTAGCATTGCCTCTTGTTCTGTTCCTACTTGATATGGCTAGGATCCTATGAACCTCATTGAGCTCTCTCTCTTGATGCAACCTCTAAGCCCTTTGCTCTTGGCTATAACTTGCAATGTGTTGCAATGCCATCCTTGCCAGCCTCTTCTCTTCCTTAAGGTTGGCTATGACATCTACCACTAATCTTTCATGGTGTGCTATCCTCATTTGCTAGTCGTATTGTGTGACAAGTCGTTGGATGCCATCGGGGTACTCAGCTATGCTAAGGTCAAGGTCAAGGTCTAGACTGCTCGAATTTAGACTGTTCTCATTCGAGCTAGAGCTTGATATAGTAGTTGCCTCTCCTAACCCACTAGTGCGTCTATGAGATCAACTAAGCTAGCTAGAGGCATATCCCTAATCTTGGCGAGCCTTTCCTTCTCTTGGCAATGTGATGGTTCGGTCCCCTCTATGTCTCTACTCCTAGGTTTTTGGGTCCCTTGTCCGATTCTTGGGGTTGTACTCCTATTTGGTGGGCTCATGTTTTGGTTAATTCCCCTTAATGTGTTCCTTGTTAATCCAATAGTTTACAAATGTGCAACACTTATACACCAGCAGTGTGTATCGATATGTGCTATGCAAAATCAGACTTTTTAGCTTTCACACGTGCTTACATGCCTATATTGCCGAGTTAACCTTTGATGGAGTCAACTGCATTAATCAGTTCCTGATCTTGATGCTTTTGGAAAGGGTTTTGATTACTCTCGACTAGTTAAAATTGGGTTTTCTATGGGTTGTGATAGGTGGTCTCTTAGGCAACCTAGTGAGTTAGATTGGGTCTCTAATCAGTTTTAGCAACCAAAAGGTTGGATCTTTTAGTCCCTCATGGACTGCTAGGTTGACGTTTGGCTTGGTCAGTAGTCAGTTGGGAGCAAGCCCTAACAAGTCCCTGAAGGATTAAAAATCTAGTAAGACAAGGTTCTAGATAACTGGTCCAAGTCCTAGACTCGGCCATTTGAGTAGTGGGTCCAAATGTACGAGTGGTCAGATTTAGACATTCGAAGGATACCCATTTGAGTGTTTGGGTGGCCTTGGACATTCGAGGCTGAGTGGTTTCCATCCGAGAAGGTCACTTAGGGGCTTGGATGTCCAAGCCACAGTCACGACTCGGCTGCTCCAAGGTTTGTGGGTCACTGTCCGAGTGTGCTGGAAAACCCACCGAATGGAAAAAACACTCTATTCAATGATTTAATGTCACAATTTAATTCATCTAGGAGTCTAGATCAATACGACAATCAACAACCAAGATTCAGAACATACTTGGAAGAGCTGGAAGCATCAAGGATAAGGATCATTGGGTGTAGTAGCATGTGGACTTGTCTCTCTCCCACTAGCTCTCTCTCAATCTCCCTGAATGCAAATGAGAGCTCTCTCCCCCTTGTGTTCTCTCTTTCTCCCCTTACCTTCTAATTTCCTTCTTGGACATCCAAAATCTAATTTCTTTCTTCCTCCATTTCCCTATTTCCTGGTTATCCAAAGAGTTATCTTTTCCTTATTTCCCAAACCTTACTGTCCCAAATGTGATAGAAAATGCACAACTCCTACTCTAACCAATGTATAGAAAGCTTCCTAAGCCTAAACTAATCTACAAAAGAGATCGAATAGCCTCTGACTCCCTTGTTTCCTACCTAAAACCAAGTGCCATTTCAGAGTTGAACTCCTACTTCGTCGCTTGATTTGAAGCACGCAAATACTCAAGGCTTGAATCCGTTTGTTGCGGCAATGGAACCAAAATGTGGGATGCTTCGCTCAACTACCAAGACCAACGGACCGCTTATTATTTCAAGTGTTTCAAACCAAGTGCAATGGCTACCTCTCATATAGCCATATGCACTCTCGCATCTACAAGTGTAGTGAGCTTACCTCCAGCTCGATCAAGTTGCTCCTCCCTCAAGTAGTCGGGTAGCTCCACGATCCAAGGTGCAAGAGAAGAGAAGAGAAGAAAAGAGAAGAAGAAGAGAGGAGAAGATGGAGAGCTTCTCCACCACGGTCCCTCACCCTCACACACTCACTCCCTCACACTCCCTCTCTCAAGCATAAGCTCAAGCAAGCAAGAAAAAGAAGAAGAAGAAGAGGAAGAGGAGGAGAGCTAGTTTTGGCAAAACACACGAATGATCTTCTTCATTCACTTTTTGCCTTTTTATACATGCCCTCCTCCTCTTTGGGTGCCCATCCCTTTTTACATGACCATTTTAGCCTAAGTCCTTTTTTCTTATTCCTTCCTACTTTCATGGTTCCTTCACCCATGCCCATCTACATTTATAAATTGCACACGAGGGAGCTTGGTGCTCTTTTACAAAATGAATTACAATGCACCCAATGCTTTCCTTGCTAGAATATTCGGTGCACTTATTATTGTGTGATTCCTTTTACATTGAGGCTTTTCTTGCATTTTTCTAAGCTTGCCTTTCTCTTTCTTTTTTCTCCCATTGGGTTGTCTCTTGTTGGCTTTTCCATCCTGTCTTGGACTTCCAAAGTGTAACAATTTATTTCCAAGACAAACCCTTTTTCTAGAATAATAATATCAAGGCTAAACTTATCATAAGTGGCAATATCTTTCAATAATCCTCGCAGACTACTCTTCCCCTTGGGATCTAGCCCAAAATAAGTCTTAACAAGAGTTTGTTTTTCCAAAATTTCCATCTTTGGGAGCAAAATCCAATGATGATCTTCTTCTTTTTTAATGGAATTTTATAGGTCGTTATCTATCAATAATTCACTAGTTTCAAAATTCTTGGATATTTTATTACGAAAAGCATTCTAATAATTTCATTTGAAGATTTCTCAAAGAATTAGTGCTCTTATTTATCGATCATAAGTTCCATCAATTCAATACAAATTAGATTCAAAATTTTAACTCCTTAAATATTTATTATTACAAACATTATAGTCATTGAATCAAAATCTTGAAAAATCCTATTTTAATGCAATAAAATCATAAATTCTTTTGGGTAATGTAGTATCTTCCTTGCATCCTATTCCTTATACATCTCGTATAAGCCCAAATTAATACTTTGAATTTGTGATTAAGAATTTTCTCTAGGATTTTCTACGCATGAGATTATATGGAAAAATCCTACTCTTACGGATGCAATTTTTCATTACTAGTCTATGGGATGATGATCTATTTGTCACATTTAATATTTAAAATAATAATACAATATGGCACATGGGGATTTACAACGATCGCTTGGTCGTTGTTGGTATTCACATCTTTATTTGTAATTCCAATACTTGCCATTCCGTTTGTAGTGGTCATGCCCGTAGTGTTATTAACAACTCCCGCTTCCACGGCCTTCATAATTTCTTCTTTGGGGCCATGGTCTTTGATCACGAAATCATAGAGAGGGCTTCGATAATAGAGATTTGGTACATCTCAATTGGATTGATGGGGATGGCAATAATTAGAAATTGAGAAGAAATCAAGTAGAGTCTTGATTGTACAAGGGAGTGAAGATAGAAGAGATGGGATTCGATTTTGAAAGCTGGCAAAGTATCCCCTTGTCTTCGTAATATGAATTATCCCTCTCGCTCTTCTCTTGCCTCTCTCTCTCTCTTGCTCTTCTCTCTCGATTCAAGAAGAGTCTCCTCTTAGATTCAACTTCTGCTCCCTACGGCTACTCATGCCCCATATTTATAATCAAATTAAAGGGAGGGAGTTTCATGAGTTGTGGCCAAGAAGAGGAGTTCTTTATAGAGGGTATCTTGCCAATCCAGCTACCTAGAGCATTCGAGATGCAGTCTGATGTTGACAATCTGATCTTTGAGGTCTAGAGAGGTTGGTAGAGATACCATGATTGATTCACCTACCTTTTGGGTGATCTTGCTTCAATCTTGGCCTCTTGTCGAATTGAGAAAAGGGGGAGATTGTTGGAGTCTTACGCTCAGATCGAGGAGGAGAATTCAAGCTTTTTTTTCCCTGATTTAGTTTTCCCAAATTGGGAAAAGAGAGGAAGATGGCACCATTGATGACGAAAAAGGAGGGGAGGGGGCAACGCCAATTCGACATCTTCTTCTCCTTCTTAAGCTAAGATGTTTTTCCTTTCTTAGTCTCCACAAGTCAGGTCTTGACTTACTCAAGTTTTAAACATGTTTGATCAATTCTGGACTTATGAGCCATAATCGCCTTACACATGACCATTCTCATGTAGAAATATTCACAGCTGTATCAATCCCGAAACGTGTCAAGGTACGAGATATGGATTATCTTATTCGGCATCTTGCTTTTCATAGTCTAAACTCTCCAAATTTTAATTATGAGAAGTCAAAAAAGTAGAAGCATCACATTATGATTTGATACATAACACCTCAAAAGATCCAACGCTATAGAGTTTTCTTCCTTTGAATTCCCCTCGGTTTGTGGATTAAGGAAGATGGAAATTTTGGTGTGGTATCCATAGTCTAAAATAGTCCTTTCCAAAACAAACTAGTCATATGTGGATCTTGATCACTAACAAACAATCGACTCTAGTATGCCATAATACTTAAAGATCTACTACATAAAGACTTGTGCCATATGATTAGCCTTGATATTCTTACAAACAACTATAAAATGAGCCTCTTTTTTGAACCTACATATGATAGTATGTATTGCATCATTTTCAGTAGGTACCCTCAGAAGATCAAATATAAAATCCATAGCAATTATTTGCCAAGGCTATCAGAAATGGCAAAGGGTGTAAGAACCCTAGAATCCTTTTGCCTATCATACTTGACTTTCTGACATATAATGCATGTGTACACAAACTACTCTATATACATGTAACCAATAAAAGAAATGCTCAATTACCTTCATTGTAGCATCAATGCATCTATATCTTGCATATAGAGGAGCATGACTTTTGATCATCATTTTCTTTGTGATCTATAACCACTCATGCATCTTTTCTTTTAACTTGTCAAATGCTAAAATTTCCATTGCTGTCCATTTAAAAGATATGTCTTTCTTTTGCAAAGTATGCAACAGAGAAGCAATTTAAGCTAAGCAACAAATGTACCATATCTAGCACAATTTCCAAGAAACTAGGAACCTCATATACATTCTTCCAATGTGTCCATGAACATATAGCTTTAATCTTAGCACAATCTACATGCACAATGTCAAACAATATAATGTGCCCAAAAAGTAAATCTCATGCAAGAAGAATTAACTTTTCTTATCATTAATGACAAGCCGATGCTTCCTTAGTTCATTGAACACTATAGCCAAGTGTTTCCAATACTCCTCATTATTTCTTCAATGGACAATCATATCATCAAAGAATGTATCCACAAATTCTCTATGTAGCCTAAAAAATTCTATCCACCATATGATTGAAGGTAGCTAGAGCATTCATAAGCCCAAATGGCATGACCAAAAACTCAATGAACAAAAGGAAGTGCAAAAAGATATCCTAGATGCATCCTTAGGCCTAAAACGAAGCTCATGGTAACCACTTCTCAAGTCTATGTGACTGAAAATGGTAGAACCTCACAATCTATCCATGATATCATCGATCTTAGAAATTGGAAACCCATTCTAGATCATGAAAGTCAAGGTACATACACCATGAATGGTCCTTTTTCTGCACTAACAATATTGGGGAACAATATGAAGATGAGGTGGGCTAAATCAACCCCTTTTCTAACATCTCATTTTACTTGGCTCATAATCTCCTCTTGTTGGGCTGGACTCACCGCATATGGTGGCTTATTCGAAGGGATATTGACAAGGATCAAACATATAGCATGATCCTTAGGCCTTTCACATGGCCCTAGTAATGATTTCCAAAAGCAATGAACACACTCTTCCAAAAATGCCATACCATCTTTGTTTAACTTAGACACATTACCCACAATTTCATTACCATTTTTATGCATTGAAAACACTAAGCTAAAAGATTATTTTGCATTAATTGCAAACAACAAAAGTAGATACAATGGGAACAAATTCCCCTTTAAGCTTTATATCCAAAGTATGTACTTTGCCCTTATACTAGAGAGTGACCTCTTTGTCATGTGTATTAATCATTCCATGTACACAATGGCACCATGGCTTACCAAGCAATACATCACAATCTTCTAAAGGTGTAAACGAAACTTTCCAGAGATGTGTGTAGGTTTTACATGACCTTTACATGTCATACTAATTTCACCATAGGTCCCATCTCATCCTCTTTGATGCTAAGACATGGAGCCATGTCTATGGAGAAATATAGCTTCATTGCATCATCATTGAGCTGTTTACTAATCACATTGGGGACCAAAATAGCTATGGTTTTGGGATCCTTCCCCTTTTGATCACCTTTATTTTTAGCATTTTGTAGTTTTTTGCCTATAAGGGCAGCCTTACCCATATGATCCTCCTATTCACAAACAAAACATCTATTTGCAACCGTTAGTTCCCTACCTTGGGTGTAACGTGCCTGTCTATCAGCTGTCCAAGCATGTTTTAGCGGTCCATCAAGAAACGAATCTAAGCGTCGCTGCCCGGCACTCCCATGAAATGTTTCGAGATTTTTCGCCTAGGGTTTTCCTAAGTCCGCCTCACAATGCGGCCGAACCCACTAGGATTGACCTAAAATTTGGGTTCCTAGTCGTCAAGGTCTCCTGATAGTATTCTAGTGTCGAGTTTTTGGCATCCTACTTTACGTAGAGATACCCAATTTGAAGCAGATCCATAGCACACTTGGTTCAAAGAGAATGGGAAACGAGAGGGATGCGCTGCTCAACCTCTTTGCCTGTAGAGCATAGTCCCATTCCGGTCCCCTAAAACGTCATGAATCGGGTTCTAACTTAACAATACCTAAAGTCAAATGGTGATAAATCCTTGTGAGAAGCCTCCCAGTTCTTTGGGACCACCCAGTCGTACGACAGACCCATCGAGGATTTCGTCCACTCGCTTCCCTTAATAGCTTTAGTTTTCTACTTAGGTCCTACCACATTTATGTGCGATATTTAAAATCAGCTTCATTAATTAAGCCTTTTAGGGAACATGACTTGTTCACACAATTTATGGCACAGACACAAAAACAAAACAAGAAGTCCTTTTGACAAACAAGTTCCTTAACTTAGCTTCAAGTTAATTTTTGTCTCCTGCCCATACAGAAGAATTATGTATCCCTTCTGTCCAACATAAGTACATGGTCCAAATCACATGGCACGAAAATTTCCATCCTTTATCTAGAATAGGATCTTCCAATGTCCTAGACGTTAGGCTCACAGGGATCTCCAACTCCATTCTAGATAGGCAAGGGGTGTCTAGAGCTCCACCTGACCTACAAGCGGTCTAGGACTGAGATGCCATTTCCGTGGTTGGCCTTTTCATCACTCAACCATCGGCCTATGAATTGAGCAGTGCCCTCTCGCGGTAATCCGCGGTGCGATCTTAGAGATGATCCACGCGTGCAAAATATCCTTCCTTAATTAATCCAATTAAAAATCAAGCATATTCAAAGCAATCAACCCTAATATCATCTTCTAGGAAAACATTCCTTTATTCCCATGGCAACCTGTCATTACAAATCTTTGCCATGCATTTGCCATCAACACAAGCCTTGGAATATTTATCCAAATTACAATGCAACAATCAGTTGATTGAAAGAAAAACATTTAGGGTGTTGTTCAATCAATCAAAAAAACTAATTGTATTTTTCCCAAACAATACAAGAATAGATGGGATAATAATTACATTTCATATTCACTCTCCCCCTTGGGATCAAAGAGCAATTCTATGCAAAGTTTACTTATATGCACAATTCTTAATGTCATTCTTTTTTACGATTATGCTATTCATAACCCCAAACCGATCGCTCTATCAACGAATAAGCCATATGCAACTAAGTGCAATTAACTTTCCTTGATACATGCACTTTGCAAACTCCATCTTTTAAATATGTGAGAAGAGGCTTATCCCTTCCCATGACCTATTCTCATACATCATAGCATGGGCCTAATGTATCTTATGCAAGAATCAAAGCAATTATCTATCAATTTAGAAATACATTACTTATGACCGAAACTGCAGTTGGATTGACAGTGATGCCTTCACCCGAAGCTTTGTTACTGGTTGTAGGATTGCCATTTGCATGTGGCATTCTTCACTTGGAGGCAATCGTCCACAAGTAGACTCAAGAGATTAAGAAAGCAGAATGGATTCGAGATGGGAGAGGGTAAGAGAAGATGGCTAAGCCGAGGATCGAGTTAGAGGGAATTGAGCTAACTCTCCCCCTTGCAGCCTCTTGGGGTAACTCTTCTCTCTCTCTCAATCTCTCTCTCACAATCTCTTGGAGATAAAACACGATAAGTGGTCAAATTGTATAACACAAGCACATAAAATAAAAGAGAATAAATATGGAGGAAAAAACCTCTCGTAAGAAGAGTAAAAAGTGTCCCAATGTCCTATCGAGGATCACTGGCACTCCTCTATGAGCATAGGCATGAGTCAAACCCAACACACACAATCTCAAAATGGTGTGGTGCATGCCAATTGAACTATACTTGAGATGTCTTGGCATTGCAAGATATGATTTCTTATCGGGCTTTCTTTAGACAAAAGCCTTATGTTTTCCACTTTTGCATCTTTGGATGCGTGGCATATGCCCATGTGGACAAGAAGAAAAGGTGGAGCAAAAATTGATTCCAAGTCAAAGAAGGTTATCTTCGTTGGTTACAATATGACCATGAAGGGCTATCGACTCTATGATCCAATGACTCATAAGATTAAGGTGAGCAAGCATGTGATCTTCGACAAGGCTGGGGCCTCCGAGGATCCTATTGATGGTACTTCTGCTTATAGGTGGTTCTTTGTCTTCAATTGACCCTCCCCCCACCATCAGTCCCTCCCCTTCCTTCTAGGTTACCCCTTGGTTCCCCTTATTCGTCTACAAATCCTCCCACTCCTTCTCCCACACCCTCTCCCCTTTCGCCTTTGATGGCTCCTTCAACAACTACTTCATCATCAAGTATTCCTACCCCTTCCCCTTCTCCTCAAGTTTTTCTCTAGGGAGATTGAGCCATTAGAGGGGAAGCTCTCTTCATTGGGTGAGGAGGATCCACCTTCCTTTAGTGAGGAGGAATCCCTTCCACAGACAAGTGCCTTACGTGTACTGAAGGATTCTCTGTCTCCTTCACAATGGGATGAACCTATCACCATTCCTCAAAGGTATTAGTGGCTCATGAAAGATTCAAGGATTACTCAATTCCCTATGATGGCTATTGGCCCACGCAGGTTAGCTAGGTTACAGGCCCAATGGGATAGTTTACTCTATGTGAACTATGCTCTTATGTCTCAAATTCTGCATAACCATCAACCTACTATAGTTGATGGGGCTCTTGTATAGGATGATTGGTGCAATGCTATGTAGGCTAAGCTTGATTTTGTTGAGTAGAACTAGACTTGGGAGTTGGATCCTCATCCGAAGAGGTGGAAGGTGATTGGTGTGAAGTGGATCTTCAAGACCAAGTATCTTGCAGATGGGACCTTGGACAAGCACAAGGCAATGGATTGTTGAGAAGAGGTTTTCTCAAAGGGAAAGTTTGGATTATTTTGAGACTCACATTGACAGCTCGAACATCCACTATTCGAGCTATTTGGGCTTTGGCCACCCATAACCATTGGCCGTTTATCAAATGGATGTGAAATCGGCCTTTTTAAATGGTATCTTGGAGGAGGAGATTTGTCTCCTAGCCTCCTTGTTTTCTTGTATAGGGGAAGGAGGACCATGTTTATAGGTTGTGGAAGGCCCTTTATGGCTTGAAGCAAGCTCGTAGGACTTGATATTGGTGGATTGGTCACTTCTTCTTGGACAGTGGCTTCCATTGATCGAATCATGACCCCAACCTTTATTACAAGGTTCCAAAGGATAGGTACGTCTTGGTTATCTTGTATGTTGATGACCTCACCATTACAAGGATTGACACATGGGAGGTGGACCGTACTCACCACATATTTAGCAAGAAGTTTGACATGATAGATCTTGAGATCCTCCACTTCTTCCTTGGATTGGAGATCTATCAAATGGCACATGGCATTTTTATCTACTAGCACATGTGCATCTCTGAGCTTCTTTCGAAGTTTAGTATGGCTAAGTGTTGGCCTATTTCATGTCTCATGGACCCGGAGTCCAAGCTTTTGGCATTAGGATATCCCTTTATTGATGTCACCCATTACAGGTGCCTTGTTGGCTCTTTGATCTAGCTAATCCATACTCGGCTAGACATTTCTTTCATGGCGGCTTTGTTGTCTTCTTTCATGAAGACTCCTATTTAGGCTCACTAGTGTACTGCCTTGCGCATTCTATGCTACCTACAAAAGGGACTCAATCCTATGGGATCATGTATGGAGAGGGGGCCAGTCTTTCAGAATGGATGACTCAAATTGGGCAAGTGATGTGGACTCACGGAAATCCACTATTGGTTATGCCTTCTCCCTTGAATTGGGAGCTATCTCTTGAGTAGTGAAGCGGCCTACTGTGGCTCTTTCATCTATAGAGGTTGAGTATTGTGTTCTTTGTTTTATAGCTATGGAGGCAGTTTGGCTCCATCATTTGTTGGAAAAGATTGGCATCCCATAGATAGGGCCTATGGAACTGTGCATGGACAACCAAAGTGCCCTTGCTCTGGCAAAGAATCCCATGTTTCATGCTCGCTCAAAGGACATTCAGGTCCAATGCCACTATGTTTGAGAGTGGATCATGGATTCCGAGTTGGCGGTGGTCTACTGTCCTACTATGGACAATGCAATGGATCTCTTCATGAAGCCTTTGCCGAAGGCTTCTATGCTTCATCACATGCGATTGTTGGGTCTCTAGACACTCCTAGTATTTGAGAGGGGGGTGTTAACCTGTCACTTTTAGTGTTGTCAATTTGTCATATCCTAGTTGTGCACTCCTATCAGAGTGTGATGGTGTAATAAAGCTAAATTCCACAGCAAGCTTGTAAACTAAAAATACAAGAAATAGACATAAAATGTCAAGGAGCCATAGCCAAGGTGGCTTGGCAAGAAATGATATTACCAATGTTGGTTGAGAATCAAATGATGAGAGGCTGCAGCAAGGTATGCACCCCAAGCTATGGTGGCCAAGAGTATTCACCCTCTTGGATGGTGGGAGGTTGAGACCTCAAACAAGTAATGTTTGTAAAATGGCAAAAAGATGCTACACATGTTACACCTCCACCTTTTATACTTACCCTAGACTCAAGCATTTATGCTTTATTACAAGCCATCCCTTGGCCTAAAAGAGCTTTGTCCTCAAAGCTGGAATTGGGACAAGTGATGAAGAAAGAGTACAAGGATAGCTTTGTAAATGATGAATCCATGCTGTAATGAAACTCCAAGCTGAAGAAGATCTCATATATCAATGAAGTATAGGTATGAAATTTGAATATACTGCTGGAAACTGTCCAAAACAGGTTGCTGCACAAAAATGGCCATAACTTGAAGAAGAAATGTCCAATCATCATGTATGAGCTATAGAAATGTAAAGGACAAACCCTAGTATCCAGCCATGCCATAAAATTCTAGTTGTGATGACCATAGAGAAATTACTTTTATGACAGGAATTTAATACAGCAAGTTGTCCTGTTCAAATATTACTCTGTTTCTTGCATAAGCCATGGAAAAGAACCAAGGTATGATGATGGTTTCCAAGTAGACTCCTCCATGGGTAAACCCCGCCATTTAATAAGCTATTCCAACAGCGAACAATTCCTTAAAATCTTTTCTCTTTTGGCAATAACCTTTTCAAGTTCATAAATGATAAGGCCATCTTCATCCACCATGGGAGGTAACTCTTCTAATACCTTTATGGATGGACCCACATATTTCTTAAGTTGGGAAACATGGAAGATAGAATGAATCCTTGTTGAAGAAGGCAAATCAAGCTCATATGCAAGCTCACCAACTCGTTTGAGGATTTGATAACACCCATAGTAACGATGAGCCAACTTATTATGACCGCCTTTGAGAGAAGCATACCTAGATTTAGGCACTTTGAGGAATACCCAATCTCCTTCTTTAAACTCCAAAGGTCTCCTCTTTTCATCAACATAAGCCTTCATAACATCTTGTGCCTTCCTAATGTTTTCCTTGCATTGATGCAAAAGAGCTTCCATTTTCTCAACTTCAGCCTTGGCTTGTGGATTCACGTCTTCATGAAAAAGGGCTGAAGGTATTTGCACTTTGTATCCATAAAGTGCTTCAAATAGCAACATGGCTATGCTCATATAATAAGTGTTATTATAACGGAATTCAGCAAGATGTAACCAATGATCCCACAAAGCTTGAGTGTCATGGTAAAAATGATGAAGATAGACTTCCAACCATTTATTGACACGCTCCGTTTGGCCATCAGTTTGGGGATGATATGCCGTGCTAGGAGTCAAAATTGTTTTCATAGAAGTGAATAAGCTCCTAAAAAAACTTCCAAAGAACTTAGTATCATGATCGAATACTATCTTCAATGGCATACCATGAAGCTTAAAAACACATTCCATGAACTATTCAGCCACTTGCTTTGTCGTAAATTGAGCCTTGGTAGGGATAAAATGAGTTGATTTAGTCAACCTGTCCACCACCACATAAATGTTATTCGACCCATGCTTTGTTATAGGTAAGCCCACAATAAAATCCATTGTAATATTAGTCTACTTGCATTGAGGAATAGGAAGTGGCTGAAGTAAACCACCGGGTAGAAGAGAGGAATCTTTATTTTGTTGACACGGAAGACATTGCATAACATAATCCTTAACATCCCTCCAAATGCCCTTCCAATAGAAACTCTTATGGATATTGTCAAATGTTTTGAACAACTCGTGGTGTCCCACTAAAGGTGAGGAGTGCATCTCATGCAAGATAAGGTCTTTGAAAGTAGATTGTGGTGTCAAGAATACTCTACCATGATACCATAAAAGACTGTTATGCCATTTGAAATTTGGATACTCTTCTCCTTTGCCTTGCTGAAATTCTTTCATCATCTTTGATGCTTGCTCATCAAGCAAGTACTCCTCTTGAATATCATGGATCCAATCCTTATGCATGGTTAAAATGGTAGAAATGGAACATGCTCACATTCTTGATAAGGCATCTGCCACCACATTGTCTTTTCCAGCCATATAAGATATTTCAAAGTCATATCCTTGAAGAGTATCTAACCATCTTCGTTGCTTAGGAGATAAATTTGGTTGCAAAAGAAAATATTTCAGCACACGATGATCACTTTTGACCTTGAAATGGCTGCCATAGATGTAATGATGCCACTTTTTGATAGCATGCAATATTGCTAACATCTCTTGCTCATAAACATGTAATTGATGCTCCTTGTTATCGAGATTTCGGCTCTCATAAGCTATGGCTCCATGATCTTGACATAAAACAACCCCAATTCCTCTTTCGCTAGCATCCACACATATGATAAACTCCTTAGAGAAATCCAGACATACAAGGATGGGTACTGAAATTAGAAGAGATTTCAGCTCATTGAAACTTTGATCAGTAATGGAGTTCCAAAAGAAAGCTTCCTTTTTAAGCCTATCCGTCAATGGAGCCACCACATGAGCATAATTCTTGATGAACCTTCTATAGAAGGATGACAATCCAAGGAATCCTCTCAAAGAGGTTGCATTCGTAGGAGTAGGCCATTCTTTGGCACATTTTACCTTATTAGGGTCCACCCTAATCCCTTGTTCTCCCACAACATGACCCAAGTATTCAACTTCATCTTCATGAAAGAACACTTCATCACCTTGGGAAAGAGTGTGTGTCTTCGTAAAGTGTCAAAGACATCTCTCATATGCTTCAAAGGCTCATCCTTGGATTTACTATAGATTAGGATATTATCAAAGAAAACAATGACTATTTTGAACAAGAAGGGCTGCAATATTTTATTCATGAGGGCTTGAAAAGTAGCGGGTGCATTGGAAAGTCCAAATGGCATAACCAATAAGTGGTATAACCCTCTTTCAATCCTAAGTGCTGTTTTGAACTCATCTCCTTCATTTGAATTTGATGATAACCCGATTGAAGATCTATTTTTGGTGAAGAACTTTGCATCTTTAAGCTCATCCAAAAGATAATCAATTCGGGGATTAGGATACCTATTCTTGACCGTTGACTTGTTCAAATCCCGATAATCAATACACATGAGAAATGATCCATCCTTCTTTTTGACTAAGAGCATGGGAGAGGCAAACAATGATTAACTTTGCTGAATTAAACCCATTTGCATCGATTCTTTGACTTGACGCTCCACTTCTTCCCTTTCAAACTTGGACAAGTGATAGGGAGATTTGTTGATGGACTCTGTATTGGGCAACAAATCAATAGGATGGTCAACCTCTCACTTTGGAGGTAAAGATGATGGTGGCTGAAATAAATCCTTGTATTCCTCCAATAACTCTCCCAATCTTGGATCCCTTTTCTTTAAAGAAGAAGATGGTTGATTTGTTGATTGTCCTTCATCTACTTTTTCAAGTAAAAGAGTGAAGATGCATGACTTTGCATTGATTTTTTTTTGCAATTTCTTTATGGAGATGAGTTCTATTTGTTTGTGGTCTATGCCTTTCAACTCTATGTGCTGTCCTTGCCAATTAAATCCCATTTGCAATTGCTCCAAGTCCAAGGCAAATTTTCCAAGTGTTTTCAACCAATTACAACCAATGACAATGTCAATAGGCCCCATATCCAAAGTGATCAAGTCTACTTTTATTGTGCAAGAGGGCAATAACTCAATTGAAGTACATGGACACACTTCTTTACTAGACTCATATGCACCATTGGCAACTTGTATCTGCAAGGAAGAATCCATATCAATGTGGGTAGCAACTTCAGCCCATTCAAATATTTGGTGTTGATGAAGCTATGAGTGCTGCATGTATCCACTAGAATATGTGCAACCTTGCCATTAATGAAACCTTTGAGTCTAAGTGTATTTTTCCCTTTGCAACTAATCCATGCATCATGTGAGATGATATATAAGGAAACATAAGAATCATGATTACCACCTGGATCAAAAGGAAATCCATCCATGGGATCATAGAATTCTTCATTGGTGGCATGCTCTTCTTCATGAATCTCTTCAACCATTGGGTATGCATCAACATTCAATAAGTTTCCCTCTTGATCTTCTTCTTCGTCAACTTCCACTTCTTGAGTGATCACCATGTTGATTTTTAAGTTTTTAGCTTTACACTTGAGCTTATGATCTTGTGACCACTTCTCCCCACATTTGAAGCATAATCCTTTTGCATGCATTTTCCTAAGCTTGTCATGAGGAAGGAAGTTACTGTTAGAACTGGTTTGGGGCAGTTTAGGAGCATTTTCAGCTCTTGAAAAAGTACCACTTGGCTCAGCCACATTTCTAAAAGTTTGCCCCTGTTTTTGTACAAAATTTCCAACCTATTTAGAGGCATAAATAGTGGAAAATGTTGGCACTTAGCTATTATAATTGCTTGGGCTGTTATAACCTTTGTTTTCTTGTCTAAAAGAGTCTCTTGATTGGCTGAAAACTTACCCATACTTTGTAGGTTGATTAGAAACATTATTGCCCATGCTTCTTTGCTGAAAATTTTCTACATCTCTTTTGTACTTCAAAGAGTATCTTTCAACCAATTGTATGGTCTCATGTAATGTTTTTGGTTGTTGAGCTCCTACCTCTGATGATAGGGTAGGGTGAAGACCAAAAATGTATTTGTTCAGCTTAGCAAAATCTGAAATACCTTTAACATACATGGAAAGATTCAAGTAGGCATTGGAATAGTCTCTAATAGACATTCCTCTTTGAGCGCACGCATACCATCTTCTTTGAAGCCTTTATTTTTCCAAAGGAGACACAAAGACATCAATCATTGCTTGCTTGAACTCCTCCCAAGAGTCAAAACTTTGCCCAATCTTTTGCATGTAACACCACCAAGTATGGGCATAACCTTCAAGATGAAGAGCCGCAAAATAAATTTTGGCCTCTTCACTTCCAAGGTAAAGAGTGAAGTACAATTCAAGCTTATTGATCCACTCCTCCCATTCTGGGGGTGAAGCATTATCTCCTTTGAAATTAGTGATATTGATTTTCTCTTTATATTCTTTTTCATTATAAGATGGCTACCCATGAGATTGTTGTCTCCATGAATATTTATTCCATGAATTTTGTCTAAATGTAGGTGGCCCAAAACCATGAGATGAAGGTTGTCCATTTGAAACATGCTCTTGGTTTGGGATGTCATGGGCCGATATTCGCTCATCATGCCTTCCACCTTCATGAACTTGATTATTGCCTACATTCCCTTTTTGTGCATTTGAGGGCTGATGATAAAAATTCTTGTAAAAGGGGTCACATCCATGATAATCATTATCCCATCGAGTGTTGTATTGTTCCCCTTCATGTTTATGCTTTTTCTTTGGAATGCTAAACTGAGGCCTTGGGGTATGAATACCATGACTTTGTGAAGGATGATGGTTGCCCCTTACTCTAGATTGTTCTCCCCTTTCAAAAGTGTGCATTATTGGCTAAGACTTTTCTTTTCTTGGATGGGAAGGATTACCAAAAAAGGGAATTGCATGGGAATCTTCAATATTTTGAGGTTCTCTTTGTGGTTTGCTTCTGATTTCCTTTATGGCTGAGATGAGCTCTTGGAATAAGGATTTATTGCTTTGCTGCAATTCAGAGATTCCTTGGTTTACCTGTGCCATCCCTTGCAATAAACCTTGATTCATATGGGTTAAACCTTCATTCAAAGCCTTCAAATCTTTAGAGAGGCCTTCATTGACGTGTCCCAACTCTTTTGATAGTAGGAGATAATCATTCCCTACATGCTCTTCATGTATGTCATGCCGTCCTTGATGTGTGCTATAAGCAATCCCAATGATTAATTCTTCATCTATTTGATCAAAATTATGGGCTTCAGTTGTGTAATCTTGATCATCTTGGAAGTCTTTGACACCATCATTCAATGCCTCAGTAATAGGGTCTTTCTTCTTATTCCTGGCCATTAGGAAACAATGATGTAGTAGTAGACAGTTTGTCACTTAACCCCTTGTTTCTCTCGGAATATGGTACCAATCCCAATTCTTAATAGCTCTAAGGAAATCTTATTATATGGGGATATATCAGATTTAGTAATATCTCAGCTTGAAATAAGGTATATGGGTAGAATGAACTCAAACAGTGTATTCCAGACAGCTTGTTTAGGTGCAGTCCACTAGACCCCCTATTAGTAAATTGACCATAACTTTTGCTTCCAATGTCGGATCAAAATTTTTTTTGATTCAAATCAGAGCTTAGGATCCCCTCTTCAAATCAAGCTATTAAGATCCCAAATCAAATCATGACAAAATTTTCTGTAATAGGAATTGTGTACCTATCCAGAGAATTCTTGCAACCAGTTAACACCCCTATGGAAACCCTCTTTGACCCTGTAGGAATACCCTAAGTGAAGGAAACCCTTGTAAACCATTGTGGCAACTAGGAGAGGGTGATGGGGCACTCTATAGGGCTCAAGAATAACCTGTAGATTGGTATATACCTACTGGTTTATCTGTCAAAACTCTGTCAGCCACTTGTAGGTACCGTGAAAATAGGAGATGCTCTGCCCCTCTTCCAATGGCTCATCAACCACTTATGGAACCCCGAATATTGCTAATCAATGCTGTACTTGTGCCAAACTCTGATAATGGGAAATGTACCTGCACCTAAATTTGAAAATTGCATGGGCTCTGAGACAAGAGGGGTGTGCAAAGTTCCACCTCAAGCCGGTTTGTGCACCTCTTCAGGGTCTTAATCAGGAAGGGAGGGTCACCTCTCTTTTGTCTTCCCGACTCGCCTGACATCCACTTTTTCTCGTGGGAACCAACATGGTAAGTACATTATAATGGATAGTCAAACAAGGATGCTATGCATTGACTGAAAAAGCCTTTGAAATTTTTAATAAAATGTAAGTGGGAATTGGGAAACGATTGAATTGAAAGGGTTATGGATAGGGCATTACCCTTTTGTAGTGACTCACTGCTTTTACAATGTTCCCACTTACCATTTTCATCATTGTTTCACTCCTATAGCATCAATGCTCAATCATCCAACAAAAATCCAAGTCAAGTAGGCGGTGAGTAGCAATTATGCAATGAATTGAGCTTCAATATTTGAATGGGCAAAAAATAACTCATCAAGCAAAAGCCCTTTGATCTTTGAAGAAATTTTAGGAAAAGATCACTGTTGTCTTGAATCTGCCATAGCTAGGGTTTGAGAGATCAAGAATGCTCAAGAGGATGGGATTTAGTTGAGTATACTTGATTGGAGACTCAGAGAACGATGGTTATAGATTGCATAAGCCATAACTAATGCCAATGGCTACTAAAATCATGGAGAAGATGAGCAAGAAATTCAGCGCAAAATGCACTAACTCAGCCTGCTGTCCTGGTTGATCAAACTCAGCAAGTGTGAGTATTATGCTACTCTATCTAAAGCTTATGACACAAAGAAACAAGCTCTGATGTCTCTTCAGGGGAAAATGACTTTTGGAAGAAGATTTCAACAATTTACTCCATGGATTCTTGGAGAAAAGCTTGAAAGGAAGAAGAGAGAGAAACTGTCCCCAAAAAGTAATCTCAGTTTAAACTATGTAACCCCACTTAGACTCCACTTAGGGACAAAAGCCTTCAAAATGGACCTCCATTCGACCACGTCCTACTATTTTGGCCAAGAACCTCCATCTTCCTTAAGATCTCCATCAAGAAGCCTTCAAAATTAATCTCAACTTGTTGCAGAGAACTATGACTAGTCACAGTTTGAACTGCACCAAACCCTGTGACCAAATCTTGGTGCTCCAGTTAACTGGTTCCTGTCCTAACGACTAAATTCTCCAAGAAAATGACTCTTTCCATGGATCAAAGTCCATGCTCTGATACCAATGTAATAAAGCTAAATTCCACAGCAAGCTTTTAAACTGAAAATACAAGAAATAGACATAAAATGTCAAGAAGCCATAGCCAAGGTGGCTTGGCAAGAAATGATATTACCAATGTTGGTTGAGAATCAAATGATGAGAGGCTGCAGCAAGGTATGCACTCGAAGCTATGGTGGCCAAGAGTATTCACCCTCTTAGATGGTGGGAGGTTGAGACCTCAAACAAAGTATTCGCCCTCTTAGACGGTGGGAGGTTGACACCTCCACCTTTTATACTTACCCTAGACTCAAGCATTTATGCTTTATTACAGATGGAGACATGGGAGCTCTCGCATTTTAGTGTGCATTTTCCAAGTTCTACGAGCATTTTCAACATTTTCCAGAGCTTGGGCCACTCTATGAGACATTATCTTATCCACCCAATTTTATTGCCATGTCAATTGTATTTTTTTTGCATTTTTAAAATGCTATCGTAGGGTGGCCAATTTTGGTGGGGAAGATCACTCCTTTTGCAAGCTTCTTCTATGCATGTAGGCACACTCCTCGGTCTTTGGTGGTGCTGTTGCCATCATCATTTCAGGCTAGATCTAGTGCCCTCACTAACTTAGTGTTAGATCCATATGAGCTTTAGGTGGGTGGGAAGGAGAAAGGAGCCTTCTTACTCTGTTAGGATGATACTGACTTGATTTAACACTAAGTACAACAAGTATTTAATTCACATAAATTGAAATGCACACTTTACCAATTTAATCTTGGACAATGGACTATGTGTTGGCCCCAAATTGATGCCCCTTGCGGTATTTCTTTAGCTTTTTTTGCAAATGGATGGAATACAACTGAGATCCTCTAATCTCCTCCTCTAATCCAAGTGCCTCTTGCTGTCAAAATTGACCATCTAGCCTTCAAACCAACTTGCCCGTTGGTTTGCTTGGGGAATTGGCCTTTACCCTACTCCTTGTGAGACAAATCTAGCCCCAAATTTAATTTTGGTTGGCTGCACTCTTGAATATCTGTAAAGTTTCACAATTTTAGATGTTGCAATTCAAGTCCTTGGCTCTCTATTTTGAGCATCATCCCGTGATGGCTGTCAAATCCTAATTTTTACAATAAATTAGGGTTACAATTAGAGATTTTCCAATATCTCCACCTCTGATAACTCAAATTGCTAGAAAATGTTGAGGTGAGTTTAGAAATAGCTATAGGATGAGAGAGAATGTCAAAGAGAGAGAAATTTCAGACTTTCATCATGAGAAAGTGTAAGAAATCAGTTTTTTCCCTATCTAGATAGCTATAAAAGCTATCTCCACTGATGGAATACACCGAATACAATATTGTTTGGTGGAAACAACCCTCAAACTATTATCACCCACACTATTATAGTCTCTTCAGGGCATGTCACTAGCTCTTGGAGGGTCTCTTGCTAGCTGGAAATGGACTATCAATTGTTGTATCAACTATGGTAGCCTTCTCTTTATCTCTCTCAACTTGCACAAGGCTGAAATGACCCTCTCTCTCTCTCTCTCTCTCTCTCTCTCTCTCCCATCCTCAAAAAAATCTTTTTCGCTTGCATGGGCAAGTTTTACCAAGTGGCAACCTTCTAATTTTATTTTCTAGCGTCATCCAACTTATTAATTTAACTTTCAGAATATTACTTAATGAAAATTAATTTAATACTTATTTTATTGCCATTCCACCGACCAATATTTAAATTGGCTAGGCCAACTTGTCTCCCAAGTATCTTTGAGCAGTTATTGACCCTTAAACTGGCATTAATTAATTAATCAATGCCTAGTGACATAAGTGGCCAATAAACTGGTCTAGGCCTAAATTTGACATTGGGTACCACCTAGTATCTGTCAGTCATAACTTATTACAACTTTTACCTTCAGCACCAACAACTGATATCTCGGGGTCCTAGGTCCCACACTATGAAATAATTAACTTGCACTTCACATATGCATGTCACATTAGCACATTTGATTAAATTTTAATCAAATTCTAAGCAAATCAATAAAATTTCACATCCTTGTGATAGACCTCCTACTTGAAACCTTTACAATCATCCTCAATTGCATTACACTGTGCCAAAGTATCTATTGCCACTATTGGGAATACATGTTGGCATCATAGTTAAACAACATGGGTACCTATTGCTTAACCATGATCATGCCCTCTACATGTGAAGTTTTAGTCACTTAAACTAGTTACAATTCATACACATGAATCATAACTGCTGTCAGAACCATAAGGAATGTATCCACATGCCAAAATCAAAAGCTATCATAACCGCTGTCAGAACCATGAGGAATGTATCCGCATGACAAAATCAAATGCTATTCTAACCACTAAGGCGGTAATGCATAAACTGAGCATAAACAACACCTCATGATCCAATGGTATTTCCATGGGTTTACATTCCATCATCCCATATTTCAGCAACATATCATGAGCATACTGTTTTTGGAGCAGCCATATACCATGAGGTATAGACACAACCCCAATGTCAAGAAAGTACTTCAATTCTCCAAGATATTTCACCTTGAACTCACCCTGTAACATTGCTTTAATTTCAAGAATCCCATGATCATAATCTCCAATGATGATTAGATCATCCACATAAACCACCAAAAAAATATAACCATTTTCTATCTTCTTCGTAAACAAGCTATAGTCTACACGACCCATCTGAAAACCAAGCTGCTACAAATACTTGCTAGTGCAAGCATTCCATGCTCCTCGGTACTTGTTTTAGCCCATACAAGGCCTTTTTCAGTCTGCACACATGTTTGGGACAGTCAGGGTATACATACTCCTCAGGCTCTTCCATATAAACTTGCTCAACCAAGTCACCATTTAGAAATGCATTTTTCACGTCCATTTGCCAAATCTTCCATCTCTTTGAAGCTACTAATGCAATTAGTATTCTCACTATTGCCATGTTGGTATCTAGGCTAAAAGTTTCCTCATAGTCCAATCCATATTGCTGTGCATATCCCTTTGCAACCATCTAGGCTTTATACATTTCTAGTGTACCATCTGCCTTACACTTCACTTTGTAAACCCACTTACAATGAATGGGTACTTTGCCCTCAGGCAAACTGACCAATTCCCTTGTGTTATTTTCAGTCAATGATGCATATTCCTCATCCGTGGTAGCACACCACTTTTTATCTCTAACTACCTCACTGAATTTTGTAGGCTCTCTGTTGGTCATATATGCATAATGTTTGTCTGAATACCCACTGTATATCAGCCTATCAACTAGTTTCTTGACCCTTTTAGATCTTCTCAATTGTGGGTCACTAACGATTGCCTCTCATGAGGCAGCACATACCTGCTCTTCCTTACACCAGGCATCATAATTGATGGTATGCCCAATTCACTATCAAGGGTGTCACTACCAGGTGACTCATATCTAGTCAAAGCTGGCCAGTAACATCATCAAGAATTTTTTCCTTGATTTTATCCAATGTCCCCCTCACTGACATATTCGTGTTAGTGGATCTAGCATCATAATTGCACAGCAATCCTGTCCAAGGACTAACAGTAGATAAACCACTACGTAAAGGGCCACCGACTACAGTGCTAACTGAAGGGTAATTTTCAGCATGAGTGGAGCTGGCTAATGCATTAGAAACCATTGCATTCGGAGCACCATACCAAGAGGCTAGCTCATCAAAAACTACACCTATGCTGATCAAAGTCTCTTGAGTAGATGGATTATAGCACTTGTAGGCCTTTTTGTCTTGTGCATATCCAAGAAAGACACTCTTTACTGCCTTGGGATCTAATTTCCTTCTCCTTTCATCAGGCACATGAACATAAACAATGTAACCAAACACTTTAAGGTGGCTGAATGGAGTCAAATCATGAATTCCATCAGTAGGTATTCAATTCAATACATAGAATGCAATAACCATTGCTTCAGCCCAATATCCATTTGGCATATTCTCTTCATTGAGCATTGCTGTGGCATCTTCCATAATGACACGATTCTTTCACTTAGCCATGCCATTCTCCTAAGGTGTGTAATTGCATGTAAGCTGCCTTTTTATGCCATATTTGGTTAAGTCCTTGTCAAAATCTTTAGAGACATATTCTCCACCTCCATTAGACCTCATACATGAAATGTAGCAGCCAAACGCAAACTCATTTTCAGCATATTTCTTAAAAACCTTGAATACATCAAGTACCTCATCCTTGTGTTTTAGAATGTACAGCCATGTATATCGACTGAAATCATCAATGAACGATACATAATACCTGGCACCACCAAAGTGGGTATTATGGGACGGACCCCAGATATCCATATGTGCCAATTGCAAAGGTTGAGAACTGTTTTTGATATGCTGCATAAACGGAAACCTTGCCTGTTTTCCAAATTGACAGGCAAAACAAACATGTCCTACATCATTGTACTTATGGGATGGACCCCAGATATCCATATGTGCCAATTGCAAAGGTCGAGAACTGTTTTTGATATGCTGCATAAACGGAAACCTTGCGTGTTTTCCAAATTGACAGGCAAAACAAACATGTCCTACATCATTGTACTTATGCCAAGTACAACTTGCTTCTATTGCATATTTTTCAGCCTCTGAATATTTACATGACCAATGTGCTTGTGCTAGATTTCTACATCTCGAACTACTACCATGGGCAAATGTGGCTGCTTCCAACTCAGGAATAGATGCATCAAGTATGAACATCTTGCCATCTCTTTTGCCTTTAGCAATCAATTTACAACCATTTTCGTACCCTTCAATAAAGAAACCATCCTTGTTGAACCTTTCCTGTAAATTCTATTCTACAATCTGACCAACAAACAATAGGTTCTTAGTGATTGAAGGTACATGTAATACATCATGTAAACTCTTTTTCCTACCCTCATGCATAATCAGGGGAACCACACCTATATGCCAAATATCATGTTGTGTGTCATCATCAGTGCAAACATATCCATGAGATCTTGCTACTGACTCGTCAAACCATTCACCATGTAGAGTCATGTGATTAGATGCTCCTGAGCCTATATACCACTTTTCATCCTTGTTTGGCTTAGCCATATTCTTACAAACATGCTACAATATAGCAAACAGTCTATCTCCCTGATCATCATATGTACTACTAGAAGATGCATAATTTTCATGTTGTTTTCCTTTTGCCTTCATATTTGCTTGCTTTTTATGACATTCCTTTGCTATATATCCATATCTACCACAATAATGATAGTCTTTATCCCTATTAGATTAATCATGTGACTGCCAGGAGCCACCTCTGTCTCTAGGTGATATCTCCCCCTGCCTCGAAAGGATCTAGATCTACGTTGACCTTAAGCATTATAACTCTACCATGCATTTTGCTGTTGTTGTCCATGTACATTCTGAGTGTCCCCTCGACCTCGAAAAGATCCACAGCCTCTGCCACCTCTAGCACGTTGACTAGAGTAAAGTACAGTATCTCTTCCCTGGGAGGTATTGGAACTAGTGTTCAATCCAAGTTTAACTTCCTCATGTAGCTATACAACAAGCAACTCATCCCAATCAAGAGGTTCTGCTCTCACAGATATCGATGTGTCAAATGCCTTATACTCCTTGCCTAATCCATTCAATGTAACTACAATCATGTCATCCTCTGACACTTTAGAACCAATAGTAGCAAGTTACTCTACTATGGTTTTTATCTCTATCATATAAGCTTGGATACTCTTGCCATTTCTAGATATATTATTAAATTGCTACTTTAGCTGTATCTTCCTTGCATGAGTAACATTTCCATAATTCTTCATGAGAATATCCCAAGCATCCTTTGGGGACTAATAGCTTGTAATTTGCAGAGCCATTGCATGAGAAATGCATAAAGAGAACTAGTGTAACACTTTGCTTGCTCTTTCCAACCACTATCGGTGAGCTCTTCGCTGATCATGAGTCGGATTCCATCCAGGTAATTTAGGTTCTACTTCAGCTCTCATGCATAAATCCTAGTAGCCTCTACCAATAAAAAAATTTTGTATCCTAAACTTCCACAAAGAAAAGTTTTTATTATCAAGGTTCTTTCCCATAATTTGAGTAATATTGTCAATGCCTTGAGCATTTGCCATATCTACATTTATAGTATTCAGTGCCCTGTACCACTTGTAAGTGCTTGACTCCTTGCAAACCACTCAGTTGTTTATGACAATTTTAGTCCACGAACATGTAACAGTAATTCTCAGTAATAACTAGGGTATCTTAGCTCACAAACATGTCAAAAACATCCCCAAACATGTAGCAAAACATCTAGATATAGCATCATTCCAAGTAGATAGCATATAGTTGATTTAGGTGTTTTCTAACCACTTATGACAAACAAAAGTCTGTGTTTAACTAGCCATAAATCCTTTGCACAAATTGAAGTATTTCTTGATCAAAACAGCCTCAAACCATCTCCAACATATACCATAACCTCTGGGGTTCAATGCATGTACATACAAGCTTTAGCAAAAGTTCAGATAGGCAATAACAATGCCAGACAGGCTATAGGCAACCATCCTACTACATAACCAATAGTGAAATCAATCTAGATTCAGAGTATTTTTGTAGCCCACAATAGCCCATAGACAATGCCAAACAAACTCTCGACAGGTTATAAACAACCAGCCCACTGCATAACCAACAGTGAAATCAGTCCAGATTTAGAATATTTATAGCCCACGATAGCCCATAAACATGTCCATATGCATACATGACATCTATAGAGTCAATACATCCAGTTGGAGTACTCAGATAGTAGCAAACCGCTTTATAGAACCTTGTCAAGATGTCTGCTAGCTGTATACTACATTACAACAGTAAAAACACAGTCATACTGAGGTCAGTGCAGCCCCAAATAGCTCAAAATTATCCTAGAGCACTACCACAACATCTAATTATCAAGATAAGTCCAAATAGGCATCAACAAATGCATAAAAACCATGCTAACATGAAGACAAATCCTCTTATTGTCAATGACACACAATTGCTTGTTATAATCAACACATATACTTCAGTAACCAGCAGTACATCGGCTCAAAATAGAGAAATCATTGCTCAAACCATTTCAGATATCATCCCAAAGCAATCAAGCATCAATATTCCATTACAGAGGCTTTATTGAAGCATAGACACATCAAATGCTTGCTGAATACAAAGTTTCTAGCATTCTGTCTGATGCACATAGCCGATGGTTGAACTTAGAAAGCTCAACCCGATGCCAAAATGAAAGCCATCAATGCCCAGAGAGTGACCAATGTCTTTGCCAAGGTTGTCAATGTGTATAAATGTCAAGAAGCCTGAAAACACATGTTATTCTTGCAGTAAACAGCTAGTTTGCATAGGTCTGTGCTAAATATCTCAAAATCCGTGAAGAATTTCAAAAAAATTTCTTCTATAAAGTTGTAGACCACGTCTAAAATTATTAGGAAACATGGGTCATTTCTCCAAAATCCATTTCTGCTGTAACATATGGCTTCTGTAAAAAAAAAAAGGGCTGCTGTAGAAGCACACTGATTTGATGATGTGGCTGTTGTGCTGCAAATGCTGGCCTTAATGCACAAAATATAAGGCTGCAATACAAGCCAATGAACCCCCTTTGCAAGCCTCTATAGGATCTATCAGGTGTAAACTCTAGAAACATTGATATATACCACATCAATTGCAAGCTATGCCTGTCAATGAACCTCTACATGGTTCCTTCTCAAACTGGAGGTCACAGACCTTCTCCAAATCCTTCAAGTCTGAGCTCTTGTGTATCACAAAGGTGAGCTAACCTAGCTTTGATACCCTATCAAAGTTTTAGAGGGAGAAAGAAAGACACAAGACATTGGAAACCCACACAAAGAGTAGAGTACTCTCATGTTATTCTCTTCATTATTCATAACTCATAGACTAAAGTCTAGTCACACACACTTAACAATCTAGTCTACTAACTGCCTATGTCACTAACTAGGGTTGAGTCCCCGACTCATTTATTGGACACACATGACAAATGATGATAGCTAAGACTACGCATGTCAAGGTAGAGTCGTATCGGTGATCATGAGCTTGAATCCCAACAGGATCCCCCCTCTTTACATATGTAAAGTATAGACTCTGATGAGCTGTTAATGAACCCTTGGCTAAGTAAAAAGGTATCAAGTTTTGCATACCAAGCTCGGGGAGCTTGCTTTAAACCATACAAAGCCTTTTTAACCTTGCATACCAAGTGTTCAGATCCCACAATTGCAAAACCAAGGGGCTGCTATACATACACGTCTTCTTGAAGTTCCCCATGTAAAAATGCACTCTTAATATCAAGCTAGTGCACAATCCAACCATTATGGGCAGCTAAGCAACCACAGACCGAATGGTAATCATGCAAAATGTAGGAGAAAATGTCTCATAGTCAATGCCTTTCTTTTGTGCTTAGCCTTTGGCCACAAGTTTGGCCTTATACTTGTCAATGGATCCATGTGCATTCCTTTTCAACTTATGGATCCACTTTGTACCAATGGCTTTCTTCCCAACAGGTAAGTCACTAAATCCCATGTTTGATTTTTTATGATAGAATCAAACTCAACTTGCATTGCTGCCATCCAATGCACACTATGTTGTGCATCCTCAAAACATTTAGACTCCTCATCATCAAGTGTATGTGCTGCCATAACAAACTCCATTGTATTAGCACTATCATGCAGATGAGCTTGTCTTTTAGTACGATGAGCAATAGGAGCATCCCAATGACTATCTTTCATAGTTTGCAAGTACAATCTAGGCATCTTCCTAGCTTCTTGATTGTGTACAACCTCCTACTAAACTTCAAATTTAGCATCTTGCTGAATATTTAGATTAGCCAAAGGTTGATTTTCTGCATTATTCAATATAGCAACTAACTGAACATTATGTCCACTTGTTGAAGCTCTAGTTGTATCACCAAAAGAAATGGGCAACAACCCTTCAAATACATCATTGGCAGCCTAACATGTATTAAAATCAATAAGGGATAATTCTGATTTTTCATCAAAAACCACATCCCTACTATGACAAATACCTTCATAGAGACAAGATCATACAATCTATTGTTAGCAAATATGTCAGCTCATGTGTAAGTCTATGCATGATTTAAGGATGGCCTTATTTAGGTTATTTTAGGAAATTTTTATGGTCTTCATATTGATCATATTTAGCATTTATTGTTGGTTGACTTGATCATTTTGAGGACATATTTTTGTCCTATTTATTCAGGCCCTTCCTCCTTGGTCGGTCAGTCACTCACCATCACACTTGTGGATCTTTTGCTGTGGAGAGGAGCCAATCCTGGTGCCCACATCCAACGACTCTCCATTGTATGCGACTATCTCTCGTTGGATATATGGATTCCATTTCCCGAGCATACATCTGAGTTCTCATCTATATTGTGTTTTTTAGTGTTTCTTCTTTCCTTTCTCGTTTGTCTTGTGTTCAACAGTTTATTTTAGCACATATTCATGCTTGTTTTGACCAATACCGATCAAGCGACTCTTGTTCCAACCAAGTGCCCTATTACTTGCATTTTTGCTGATGTCAACATTCGTATAGCTTGTGTCAACACCTCTACTGCCCGCGTGTTTGATCCAGCTTGCGTTTTGGTGTTTTTGCATCTTCTCCTGGCTGGGCGATTGCATTATCATGCCATTTTTGCTTTTTCAAGCAGTTTTTGGTTTACTTTTTGACTTTTTGTAGCAAATTTCTTCTTGTTATGGTCAGATTTTGGTGAATATTGCATGTGAACTCTCATTTTTACAGTTTGTGCTTGTGGTTTGGTTGTGTTCCCTCTACCAATACCTTGTTTTCTCTCCTTGATCTTCGTATCCTCTACAAATGGCTCCTCCGTGCACATTCATTGATAATAAGTTACGTGGACCTGGCCAGCTATATCACCTTGAGTGTTGTGATGAAAGCTTGGTTGTGGAGAAATGGTTATGGTATGTTGTATATGAAGCTATTTCTCACCCTTAGCATCCTACTCTGACATAGGATGATTTTTATGAAGACAACCATGAGGAAGTGGTGCTTACGTGGAATTCAAACAATTCTTGTGCCTATTCGGTCTTGCTTCGCTGTATTTCTAAAGATGTCATACTGGTGGTTACCTCCTACAAGACATCATTTGAAGTATGGACAAAGTTGCAGTTGTTGTAAGTGGAAACTTCCCCCATGAGGGCAGTCAATCTTTACTGACAGCTCCAACAAATTATGTTCAAGGCCAAGGATACTATCCAATATTTTCTACTTCAGGTGACCTAGATCCAGGACTAGCTTCAACAAATGCAGTTTGCCCTTCCAGAGGCTCATCTTATTGGACTTGTACTCTCCAAAATCCTCAGGTGTTTAATGGAGTGGCAAATGCTTTGAGGGCATAGAGATCATCACCCATGTCAGTTTTACACATATGACCTCGATGCTACTTGAGCATGAGGTGTCTTTGCGGTTACAGAGGCTTTCATCATCTTATGGAGGTTTCAATGAGGCTTTTGCAGCTTCAAAGAGGGGTTTGAAGAAGAAGACCCAGTGTTACCACTATGGGAAGAAAGGTCGTTTATGGAAGGACTGCAAAGAGTCAGTGGCTTCTAAGAAAAGAAGAAGGAGATGAAGATGAAGCAGGATGCAGACTCCTTTGCCATGTCATCATCTGCCTCAAACTCAGACTTAGACTTCGATCCTTTGGCCAAGGCACAGAAAGGATCAGCTTCTTTGGCTCATGGGAAGGGATTGATGGCCCCTTCCTCTGTTGCTTACTAGTGGTGGTGATGATAGTATCCCCCATGACTCTCCAGTGCCAGAGAGGAAGTGTGAGGGTGGATGACTGGGGCCGATGTGTCTCATCCATACATCTATACCAATGCATAGGATCTAGAGAGGGACTTCCTTTACGCATCGATTGAAGTTTGGAAAATTCAAATCCTAGAGCTAGGATTAACATCCACATTTATGATGGGCTGTCTAATAAAGAATAGGATTGGTTCCTAGTCATGAGCTCACATGAGGGGACACTTTGGTGGTCTGGCCAAAGGCAAGAAATCCATGGTCTCGTATGTTCCAGAGGCATTTTTGACAAGCTGTTCATATATGCTACTGAGAGACATTGGAACAAACATAGAGATATGCTATGATCTTCTCTATTTTTAGGTGTTGGTACAATCGATATTAACTTCAGGTTTTCTCTGAGGCACCTTGGTAGTGGCTTGTCCACCCACTCCTTCAGTATCTATGGTTCTATTTGGTGGTTCTATGTTGTCTAGTTTATGATTCCTTATCATTGTACCATTGTATTGTATTAGATCACCAATGATTAGAGAGAGTGTGTTAGTAGATATGTCAGCTCATGTGTGAGTCTGTGTATGGTTTAGGACTAAGAATTATTTGGGTTATTTTAGGCATTTCTTATGGTCTTCATATTGAACATATTTACCTTTTATTTTTGGACGACTTGATCATTTTGAGGACATATTTTTGTCCTATTTATTCAGGCTCTTCCTCCTTAGTTAATCAATCACTCACCATCACACTTGTGGATATTTTGTTGAGAAGAGGAGCCAGTGTTGGTGCCCACAACTAGTGACTCACCGTTGTATGCAAATGTCTCGTGTTGGATATATGGATTTCATTTCTCGAGCATACATTTGAGTTGTCATCTGTATTGTATTCTTCAATTTTCCTTCTTTCCTTTCTCTTTTGTCTTGTATTCAGTATTTTATTTTAGCACATATTTATGCTTCCATTATTACATCCACTTCTAACATCTATATCCCTTGCTCTCACTATTGTACCCCACAAAAATACATTTAATAGCCTTGTAGTCCAACCTCTTTCTCATTACCTTGGGAATGTGAGCAAACACAAGACACCCAAAAGTACAAAAATGTCCAACATAGGTTTTTAGTTGTTCCAAGCCTCAAAAGGCATGACATTCTTCAATGCTTTGGCAGGGCACTTGTTCAAAACATGGCAAGCACACCTAACTGCTTCCATCCAAAAACTATGTAGCAAACTCTTTTCTTTCAGCATACATTTGGTCATCTCCATGAGCGACCAATTCTTTCTATTTGCAACCCCATTCTATTGTGGAGTATAAGCAATAGTGTACTGATGGACAATGCCTTTCTGCTTCAAAAAATTATTCAGCATAGAAGACATGTATTTTCCCCCTCGGTCCAAATAATGGAGTCTTAATCTTATAGTCAGATTGATTTTCAAAAAGTGTTACAAAAGCCAAAAATGCATCATACACCTCTGACTTTTTCACCAAAGAGTAGACCTAGCAAAAATGAGTAAAGTCATCAATGAAAGTGACAAAATAGTGATAGCCACCCAATGACTATGTTTGCATAGGGCCACACACATCCGAATGCACAATCTGTAATCTGGCAGTTGCTCTAAAAGCAACATCACAAGGAAACAAAAAACAATGCATTTTTCCCAAAACTCGTCTCTCATATATATGCTCAAGCGGTCTCTCTTTCACATAGCTATCACAAATTCAGCAAATTGCAATTGCACTGGCTTGTAGTCAAGTGTCTCTGGCCCACCTACTCAAAGGAGTTGATATATCTTGGCAATGGAACAATGAAACTAGCCTTTCTTCTCGGATAGGGTAGAAACAAACCTGATTTAATAGGATTATAGGAAGCATTCAATGCACAGAGTTGAAATTAATACTTTACCATTTATATCTTGGACAAGAAATACCTAATTGGCCCCAAAAGTGGCACCTCTTGCAGTATTTCTTTAACTTATATTGCTCAAATACATAGTAGACTAAGATAGAGGATGTTCTCTTTGCATATTTGGAGTCACTTGGGCTATCCCAAATGACTAGAAGCATTAGGATTCAATTTCCCCTTGATATGATGCAAATCGGCACAAATTGAACCAAGAACACTTGCATATGGGCCAATATCAATATGGATCTGCAACCTCCTTCAAATTTGCTAGGATTTCTTCAATTTCAGCAGCTACTCTATTCACTAAGCTTCTAACTTATGGGCATGTTTTGATTAGTCAAACAAACATGTGTGTAGGCATAGAGAGAATTGGTTGGAGAGAATATTTTGAACGGTAACTCCGATGGTCATTCTAATGGCACCAACTGATTCAAGAGGGGGGTAAAAGCCCAGCATGACCAACATGGCTAGCAGGCCCTCCTTTTCTACCACTGTGTCTCACTAAGACAGAGAAGAAAACCTTCTGCCCTTATCTTGTTGTGCAAGAAATATGTTGTTGCTTAGTCTTTTCTCTATCTTCTTGATCCTATACCAATGGCCTAGCTAGAATGGCCTCTATCCAACCCTTAGTTATCCCTAATCATCTCTCCACTAACTTGCATGGCAAGTTCTCTCTCCTTTTACGAAGTGGCATGCATTCCAATGTAGACTCAACTTTTAGAATTTGTCTCTAGAAATTACTAATTGTGAAAATTACAAATCCTCTTGTCCCTACCCACCATAAACTAGCCACTACCCATCCACATTTAATGTACCCATCCACATTTAATCCACTTTCATTAACCTTAGTCTAGGCATCAGATGTTTCACTTTTCCTAACCCAAATGACACCACATCATTTCCAAGAGCCCATTTAATATTGAGGACTAAGATTATTACTAGGCACTAACTAGTACTTGTCCAACATAACATGTGACAACTTTTACCATGTTCCCCACTACCTAACTTGGATTTTTTAAAACTATCATTAACCCAAATTAACTTGCACTAATAATACTTTTCCAACACAACTTGTAACAACTTTTTCCATTTTTCCCACTACCCAACTTGGGTTTTTTTTTACTATCATCATGCTCAAATTAACTTGCACTTAACATGTCTACTTCACATGTGCACAACTTAATTACGCCAAAGCAAACCAATAAAAAGAAAGTCCCATGACAAAGCTCCCCCTTAAATCCTTGCAATTAGCCTTAATTGCATTGCAATGTGAGAAAAGCAAAAGTGTTTAACTAGCAAAGCATGATATTGTGGGATATGGAGGATTGAAGCTCAATTGAGAGTACAAAGTTGATGGTGGAGAGTGAAGACATAGCATGATTCCTAATACAATTTCCAAGAGTATAATGAAAGTACAAAGTACAACCCTTAAACCTTAGGGTTGTTAATGTGCATTCACACTCGAAAGGTGTAAAACACGATAAGTGACTGAATTGTGTAACATAAGCACATAAAATAGAAGATAAAGTAAATGGGGAAAAAAACCTCTCACAAGGAGAGTAAAAAGTGCCCTAGTGTCCTACCACGGATTACTAACACTCCTATGTGAGCGTATGAGTCGAATCCAACAAAACCCTTGGAATGAAAAGTGATCAATATACAAGGATCAACCACCAAAGGAGATCAAATTTAAAGCATTGCAAAATGCTTTAAATTTGTCACGAGGAAGAGCTTTGGTAAATATGTTTGCCACATTACTGGGTGGTAGGACAATAGACAAGGCCGATATCTCCTGCATGTAGCCTCTCTCTAACAAAGTGATAATGGATCTCTATGTGTTTTGTATGTGCATGAAACATTAGGTTCCATGCCACTACAATGGCACTCTGCGTATCAGTAAATAAAGAAGTAGGCTTCGTGACAAATACATCAAGGTCAGTCAACAAACGTCTCAGTTACACACATTCAACGGTGGTAGTAAAAGCTGCCTTGTATTCAACTTCATGAAACAATGTCGCAAACAACAGTAGATTGTTTCTTGCTAAGCCAAGAGATGCAATATGAGCCAAGAAAGAAACACTTTCCACTCATAGAGTAGCATGAATCAAAATCATTAGTCCAATCTAAATCACTATAAGCATGTAGTTGCAATGGTCCCCCCTTGGCATAAAGCAATCCAAGAGTCCTAGTACCCTATAAGTAACGAAGAACAAGCTTCATAGCTTGCCAATGTGACATGTGTAGGCTATGCATATATCTGCTCAAGACTGATACTGCAAACTGAATATCTGGCCTTGTGTTGCATAAATAAATGAGACATCCAACTATTATCAAAAGTTTGCTATAATTTTTTCTTGAATGCTAAAATCTGATCAGCATGTGTCCTTGTGAGTAGAAGATCATCTACATAAAGACATATAACCAGCAAGGATCCCCCCTCTTTGCATACGTAAAGAGTAGACTCTAATGGGCTATAATTGAACCCTTATCTGAGTAAAAAGGCATCAATTTTTACATACCAAGATCGTGGATCTTGCTTTAAACCATACAAAGCCTTTTTTAGCTTGCATACCAAGTGTTTGGATCCCTCAACTACAAAACCAATAGGCTGATGTACATACACTTCTTCTTGAAGTTCCCCATGTAAAAATGCAATTTTAATATCAAGTTGGTGCATGCTCAGTACTCTTTTTTTGTGCATATCCTTTGGCCACAAGTTTGCCTTTATACTTATTAATGGATCCATCCGCGTTTCTTTTTAGCTTATAGACCCACTTTGTACCAATGGCTTTCTTTCCAATAGGCAATGTCACTAAATCCCATGTTTGATTCCTTATGATGACAGAATCAAACTTAGCTTGCATTGCTACCATCCAATGCACACTTTATACTTATCAATGGATCCATCCGTGTTTCTTTTCACCTTATAGATCCACTTTGTACTAATGGCTTTCTTTCTGATAGACAATGTCACTAAATCCTATGTTTCATTCTTTATGATAGAATCAAATTCAACTTGCATTGCTGCCATCCAAAGGACTTTTTGTTGTGTATCCTCAAAACATTTAGGCTCCTCATCATCAAGTGTGTGTGCTGTCATAACGGATTCCATTGTATTAGCCTGATCATACAGACAAGCTTGTCTTCTAGTGTACAACCAACAATAAGAGCATCCAAATGACTATCTTTCATAGTTTCCACGTACCATCTAGGTATCTACTTGGCTTCCTGATTGTGTACCTCAAATTCAGCATCTTGTTGAATATTTAGATTAGTCATAAGCTGAATTTTTGCATTTCTCAATGGAGCAGCTGCCTAAACATTGTGTTCATTTACTAAAATTCTAGCAATATCACTAAAAGAAATGGGCAATAGTCCTTCAAACACATCATTTGCAGTCTGATATATATCAAAACTAGCAAGGGATAATTCTAACTTTTCATAAAAATTCATATCCCTATTGATAAAGACTTTCTTGAAAACAAGATCATATAGTTGATATCCTTTGCTCTCACTACTATATCCTACAAGAATACGTTTGGTAGCCTTGTTGTCCAACTTCTTTCTTAGAACTTTGGGAATATGAGCATATGCAAAAGACACCCAAAAGTATGAAAATGGCCAACTGAAGGTTTTTGGTTGTTCCAAGGTTCAAAAGGTGTAATAATTTTTAATGCCTTAGTAGGGCACTTGTTCAAAACATGACAAGCACACATAATTGCTTTCGTCCAAAAGCTAGGTGGCAAACTCTTAGCTTTCAACATACATCTTTCCATCTCCATGAGTGACCAATTTTTCCTTTTTGCAATCCCATTCTACTATGGAGTATATGCAACAGTATACTAATGGATAATGCTTTACTGCTTCAAAAAATTATTCAACAAGGAAGACATGTATTTCTCCCCTTGGTCCCAATAGAGATCCTGCAGCCAGATTGATTTTTAGCAAGTGCAATAAAAGCCAAAAATACATCATACACCTATGAATTTTTCACCAATAAGTAGACCCAACAAAAACGAGTAAAGTCATCAATGAAGGTGGTGAAATAATAACATCTACCCAATGACTTTGTTTGCATAGATCCATATGCATCCGAATGCATGATTTGCAATTTGGTTATTGCCTTTAAAGGAACATCATGAGAAAACGAGAAAAGATGCATTTTTTCCAGAATGCATCACTCACATATATGCTCAGGAGGTCTCTCCAAGAGAGGTAAGCTATCTAGCATCTGAGTATGTTGCATAAGCATCAAACTGCCATAGTTGACATGCCCTATGCAAGCATGCCATAACTCTGCCAGTGACATAATAGGAGTAAGAGTAGATGCTAAATAGAGTGATTGATCAATTGAATAGGCACGTAACTCATAGAGTCCATGATATAATGTGCCAGTCAAAACCAAAGTCAAGAAATCTTTATCCCTAAGACCATACATTTGTCCTCATCAAATGTGACCTGCACACCACACTTTGCTAAAGAAGAAATAGACAAAAAATTCTTCTTTGTTCCTAGCACATATAATGCATTCTATAAACGAAGAGTAGAGCCATTAATGGCTTTCAAGACAATCTTCCCAACACCTCTAACATGATATGATGCATTGTTGGCACATTGCACAGACTTGCCACAACAAGAGCTGCAATAACAAAAGAAAACAAATCCTTGTGAATGTAATGTGCTCAGAAGAACCACTATCAAAGAATCAAGTGCTAGCATCCTCAATAGAGCTAAATGCTCTATCATCCCAATAAGAGTCATAATTGCAAGTGTAAAAACAGTAGTCACGGTCTACAACAAAATATGCGGACTTTGTAGCAATAGGAGACGCATTAGAAATGCACATCCCTGACTCCTTTTTCTTCTCCTTGGCAATGCACTTCTTACATTTTGTAATGTAATGATTTGGCTTCTTAAAATAGTGGCACTTGCCCTTCTTGGCTTGCATGCACCCCTGTTTCTTGTTGCTCTCTAAAGTACCTAAACTTCTAGAACTCTGCAGAGCATGTTTATATTGACTGCCCTTGCCATTCTATCTTACCACCATAAAAGTCTGTTCAGAGGCTATAGCATCCATCCATTGTTCTTTCTTGTTTGGTTTTCTTCTAGGAGCAAACTAAACAATTGAAGAAAAGTAAGTGGCTACAGAGAGATTTTCATGGTGAGATTTACATCCCCATGGCATGGCACACCTCCCCCTCAAAAAACCCCTCTTCACCCAACCCCCCGCCCTGCCACAATATGGCACAAACCACCCCCCCCCCCCCCCCCCCCCCCCAACGACATGCCAACCCCCCTCAAAAAACCCCGCTCCAAGGCTCGCTCAACCCACCCCACCTCAACCCCCCCCCCCCCCCCCCCACCCAATGACACAGCACACCCCCTCCCCCCTCTTAGGGTCGTATGAAAGGCCAAATAAGATGGCGGCAAAGAATTGAGAGTAGTAGAGATCAATCGTGCATCCGAATAATACTCATCTACATTCATTAACGGCTCATGTAAGTCCTGAATTTTGTTAATATGATCCTGGATGGCATCACCTTCATCCATCTTCACATTCTCAACTCTTTCTTCAAGAAAAAGATGTGTCTTTCATTTTTTCTAGCAAACAACTGCTCAAGTGTAAGCCATGCTTTACGTGAAGAAGCTGCTAACTGTATGTGAGGAATTATAGACCATTGAACTACCAATACAATCAATGAGAATGCTTAAGCATCCCATGTGTCCCAAGCCTTTTGTGCTACTAATATTTGGGGAAGTGTCTGAGTTGGAATGGGCCTTTGACCATGTCCTCCTATGGGAGGTGTTGCACAAGCCACAACTCCAGGACAGACTTCCTCACCACTAACATAATTCGAAAGAGTTTTTGCAATTAGCACATTCTTCATCATAAAAAACTAGAGAATAATTATTGCCATCCAATCTATCCTTCTTGGATACATATGTAAATACATCACTTTGTCTCTAATTGGCCATGATAAATGTCACAACTTCAAAGAACACAAAAGCAAGAACTAAAGCTAGAACAACCTAAAAATCTATAAATTTCTAGAAATTACATCATGCACTATGCTGTAATTGACAAATCTATGTCACACTTTGTCAAACCTGTCCAATGCACATGCTATCCAATGCACAAATGCACAAACAATGCTCAGTAACACAATCAATGCAAAAGCTCCAAAATTTTGCTATCCAAAATGCACAATTTTAGTCTACTTTAGACTGGACCTATAGTACATGTGCCAATGTTTTGCATAAACCCAAAACCCCAAATTTTCTAGCCCACTTCACAAGAAGCTCTACAATAAGTGTGTCTAAGACATGTCCAGGAGTAGAAATAGACTGCATGGGCAAAAACCTTCTACTGGGATTCAAAATTTTGAATTAAAAAATAGATAAATGTCTCCTCTTACCTCTAATGTTGGCTGCAGAGCTGACAGGCCTACTGGAGCAGAAAGCGTTGACATTGGTGGAGGTGGGGAGTAGTTGGAGGAGGTGTTAGCGGGCTTGGTGCTAATGGCACAACTATAGGCGGCATTGCTTGAATCAGGGGGTGGTGAGACTATCAGGAGCTGCTATAGGTGGTGGAGCTATTGGTCAATAAGGAGTTGGTATAGACGGTGACTGCACTAGAGGCGCTTGTGTTTGCAGGGTGGCAATGCTAGTGGCATTGGCAAAATATTGGACTAGGGCGACGACGTTGGTGGCGTAGGTGAAAGATAGGGATAGGGCGGCGAGGGAGCTATAGTAGGCAGTGGTGACATTGGCCCAAGGAGTGACTAGAGGTGCTAGTGGACAGGGAGCAGCACTCGCTATTGGTTGGGTTGAGCTGGCCTAGGAGGTACAAGTATTGCAGGTGGTGGGGGACTAAAGGCTCAGATCAAGAGAGAGACTAAGGAGCGTAAAGAGCTAGGATGTACAAAACCTAAGCTCTGATACCAAATGTGGGATATGGAGGATCAAAGCTCAGCTAGAGTATACAGTGGAGTGTGAGAGAGTGAAGACATAGCATGACTCTCCATACAATTTTTGAGAGAATAATGAAAGTACAAAGTAGAACCAGTAAACCTTAGGGTTGTTAATGTGCGTTCACACCCGAAAGGTGTAAAATACGATAAGAGACCAAACTTTGTAACATAAGCACATAAAATAGAAGATAATGTAATTGGGGATAAAAACCTCTCACAAGGAGAGTAAAAAGTGCCCTAGTGTCCTATCGCGGATCATCGACACTCCTCTGTGAGCATAGGCATAAGTCAAACCTAACAAATATATCATAGTCAAACACCATTGGCTGCTAGTGCTTAACCATGCTCATGCCAAATAAATATACTAAAATTTCAGCTAGCAAGAGTAAGTTATAATTTAGTGAAATGAACCATAACTGCTACCAAAACCACATGGGATGCATCCATTAACCATAAAGCAACACTTTTTTGACCATTAAGACATAATAAAACATAGATTGACCATAAACCATGCCTCTATAAACAATGATATCACATGATATTCATGCACAATAGAATCAATTCTAAACCACTAGTAGCCAATGCAAATGTATAGTTGCAAAGCCATGGTTAAAACTATACCAATTAGCATATTAGCCATAGTGACTAGTACACTGAATAGTGACCTGATGAAAAACATACTATCACCAAATAGTATCTTGGATACAAATTGAGTACATCCAAAATTCACTATATGCATGCATTAAGGGGAAGTGTCAATTCCTCCTTAAGTATTAGGTGGTACTCTAGACATCTCACTCTACTAAACCTAAAGGAGCCCAATCTAAATTTGGCTCAAGCTAAAATGTATCAAGATAAAGCTAAAATAACTGACAATGGTCCACCAAGTCATCCTCATATATTCATTTTTCATCCATTGCGAAATAAATCTAAAACTTCACCAAGTAGCGTATGTAAACTTTACCTCTTACCTTTCTTTTCTTAAATGCCAAGGTATGCTTGGGTACCAAAATCTTATTCAAGTCTTTAACCTTTGGTTGAATTATTGCACACACATCCTCTAGCATCTTGTTGTGAAAAGGTCTTAATATAATAATATGAAAAGCATTGTGTAGCTTCCAATGTGGAGGTAATTTCAGCCTATATGCCACATCATATAACTTTTCAAGCACCTAGAAAGGCAGATATTAACATATATTCAGCTTAGGATACAAATGTTATTTGCCTTTCATCCTTTTCACCCTTGTCTTTTTGAAACACAACAATTCTGTGGAATATGTCGGAGTTTGCTATCTAGGCTCGCTCGCTTGAGTCTACCTCGCAGTGGAAGTTTCGGCCGTTCCCATGAGGATTGACCTAAGTTTTAGGTTTTTTTAATTGTTCAAATCACTTATTGATCAACTAGTGTCAGTAACTCGAGTTTCCACTTCTTGCAAGATTACTCAAATTGAAGTGGACTTGCATTGCACTTAGTTCAAAGAGAATGGGAGAAAAACGGGAGTACAACACATCGACCCTCTACCCATAAGGCAAAATCCCATTCCGGCCCTCTAAAACAATGCAAGTAGGGTTTTCATAATATCTAGTGGCCATTCATTTACCTATCTATGAACATAATCTTTTCTTTTGAGAAAAGCTCTTGACTTATCGAGACCACCCAACCATAGGTCTGGAATCGCTTCCCTCGATAAAGCATTTTTAATTACCTAATTACCTATCCCTTTAGGTTTGACATATAAGAACATCTTCTTTGATTATCTCTTGTCATCACATATTCATTACACGTATTTATTTCCCGACACTAAAACAATGTAAAGAGATTCTTTCTCAATAGTTCCTTTAAGTAAAATATATTTTTACAATGTTTCATGTCTTGACTAGACGTAGTATTAGCCCGAAGGTATTATTTCTACCAAGCTCAGTCCCTCGACTGGTATCCAGACTTCCAAAATACTATTTGGGTTTAAAGGGTAATTGACAGTTTGTAGGAGTCTAAGGAGTTTATTACCAGAGTCCCCTTGGTATCCCCTTCTCCTCCTGCCAACTAGACTTCCCTACGACAAGACCTTTCATGTTGTGATTGGTCCATATTCACCAATGCAAAAATGAAAACCCCTTGGAGTAGGTTTTATTCACGTTGACCTTGGGGAGATCTAGCGCCATCAGAGAACACTTCCTCACTTAGTGTTTTGTGCCCATTGGAATATTGTCTCAAGGCGCCATCTGTGCCCAATTATCCATATTTTATCTTGATAATTTAAGAAAGATTAGAATCTAATTTATAACCACAAACAACTTACTTCAAATGTATTATACACAAAGTTTTTTAACAAATTTATTTCCAAGACAAATCCTTTTGCTAGAATAACAATATTAGGACAAAACTTAGCTTAAGTGGCAATATCTTTCAATAATCCTCTAGGATTACTCTTCCCCTTGGGATCTAGCCCAAGATAAGTTTTAATAAGAGTTTTATTTCCAAAACTTCCATCTTTGGGAGAAAACTCCCTTAATGATATTTTTCTTTCTCAACAGAATTCTATAGGTCCTTGTTTAGTGATAATTCACTAATTTTAAAATTCTTGGATATTTTATTACGAAAAGTATTCGAACAATTTCATCTTAATATTTTTCGAAGAATTAGTGATTGTATTTATTGATCAGAAGTTCCATTAGTTCAATACAAATTGGATTCAAAATTTTAACTCCTTAAAATATTTATTATTGCAAACATCATAGTCCCTGAATCAAAATCTTGAAAAAATCCTAATTTGATGTAGTAAAATCATAAATTCTTTCGGGTAGTGCAGTATCTTCCTCCTTGCATCCTATTCCTAGTACATCTCGTATAAGCCCAATTTAATCCTTTGAATTTGTGATTAAGAATTTTCTCTAGGATTTTCTACATATGAGATTAGATGGAAAAATCCTACTCTTATGGATGCTATTTTCATTACCAGCCCGTGGGATAGTGATATATTTACCATCCATAATATTTAAAATAATAATCAAATATGACACCTAGGAATTTATGATGAGTTCTTGGTTATTGTTAGTATTCGTAGCTTCATTTGTAAATTCAATACTTGCCACTTCATTTGTAGTGGTCGTACCCGCATTGTTATTAGCAACTCCTGCTTCCGTGGCCTTCATTATTTTCTTCGGGGCTATGGTTTTTTATCATGAAATTGTAGAGAAGACTTTGGCAATAGATCTTTGAGATGTCTTGATTGGATTGATAGGAATGGTGATAATTAGGAATTGAGAAAAAATCGACTAGAGTCTCGATTCTACAGGGGAGTGAAGGTAGAAGAGATGGGATTTGATTTCGAAAGCCGGCGGAGTATTTCCTCTTGTCATCGTAATATGAATTATCTCTCTTGTTCTTCTCTTGCCTCTGTCTCTTGCTCTTCTCTCACGATTCAAGAAGAGTCTCCTCTTTGATTCAACTTTTGTCCTGTACGGCTACTTATGTCCTATATTTATAATCAAATTGAAGGGAGGGGGTTTCATGAGTTGTGGCCAAGAAGAGGAGTTCTTTATGGAGGGTATCTTGCCAATCCAGCTATCCGAAAGCATTTGAGATGCAATCTGATGCTGATGATCTTATCTTTAAGGTCCAAAGAGGCTGTTAGAGATGCCATGGCTACTTTTCATGGCTTTCAGGTGATCTTGCTTCAATCTTGGCCTCTTATTGAATTGAGAAAAGGGGGAGATTGCTGGAGTCTTACGCTGAGTTTGAGGGGGAGAATTCATGCTTTTTTTCCCCTTGATTCAAATTTTTCGAATTGGGAAGAGAGAGGAAGATGGCACCGTTGATGACAAAAAATGAAGGGAGGGGGCGGCACCAGTTTGATGTCTTCTTCTTCTTCTTAAGCTTTTCTTTTTTTAAAGCTTAAAGCTATTTTTCCTCTCTTAGTCTCCACAAGTCAGGTCTTGACTTACTCAAGTTTTAAACATGTTTCCAAACTTATGAGCCATAATCACCATGCACATGACAATTCTCATGTAGAGATGTTTGCAGCCATATAGATGCCAGATGGTATGATGCATTGTAGGCCAATTGAACTAAGGATAGGTATTGGATCAACCACTTAGGTTTCCTGTTGCAATAAGATCTAATTATATCCTCAATAACTTGATTGACTTGCTTTGTCTGACCATCGGCTTAGGGATGGTAAGCAATACTAAAGTAGAGTTGGGCTCCTAGAGCTTCAAACAAACTCTTCCAAAAGTTTGATGTGAAGAGAGAATCACGGTCACCGATGATTGTTTGGGGTAATCTATGTAATCTAAAATTTTCCTTAATGAAAAGTCTGGTAATATCAAAAGCCTTGTAATTGATTTTTACAAGAATAAGGTGTGTAACCTTTGTTAGCATATCAATGACTACCATAATTGAGTTGTATCCTATCCCCCTTGTACCAGGGGTAATCCAACTATGAAGTCCATGTTGATATATTCCCATTTCATTTGAGGGACGTCAAAGTGGCTGGAGCTTGCTTGGCAACTTGACATGTTCAACTTTAATTTTTTGGTATTTTAGGCATCTGATAATATACTTAAGTATGTCACCCTTGAGTCTCTCCCAATAGAAGCTTTTTCTGATTGCATTAAGAGTCTTAACATATCTAGGATGACTCAAAAATGGGGAATTGTGAGCTTCCTAGAGTATTTTCTTCTTGAGTTCATGACTTGCAAGAATACATAGCCTTGTCTTGAAATAAACAAGCTCCTCATTTATGAAAAAATCCTCATACTTAGACTTGATTTTTGGACTTATATCCTTAGTGGGGATTTCTCTTAGCATTTTATGATAGCTTGGATCCTTTAGTGCTTCTTCTTTGGCTATTTCTATGATAGGGTTACTGGGCATTGAAATCATTTTAGCAAGAGTTTCTGCCTTAGAGGGTTCCTCTAGGATTAGAGTATTAAGAAATGATTTACACCTTAAGGGATCTGCAAACACCTTCTCCTTGCCTGGTGGTTTATACTTGATTTCAAAATAAAATTCCTACAAAATCTTGATCCATTGGCATTGCCTCATGTTGAGGTCTGACTGAGTGAAAATCCACTTTAGGATTTTGTGATCAGTGACTAAGTAAAACTTGTTACCAAGAAGATAATGTCTCCATAATTTGAATGAATTATAACAAGTAATTCTAGATCATGCGTGGCATAATTTCTTTCATGGATCTTTAATTTCCTTGAAGCATGTCCTTATTGCATGATCATGCATGCCAATGCAAGAGAGCTTGCGTTAGTTATGACTTCAAACTCCTTGCTTAGGTTAAGAAACTTTAAAATAGGAGTGGTTACCAAACTATGCTTAAGATTTTCAAAACTGGATTGTTCAATAGACATCCATAGAATGGAGGCTTGTTTCTTGAGTAGGCCAGTGAGAGGTGTGGCGATTGAGGCATAGTCTTTAATGAAGACTCTATACCAACCCGTTCGTCCTAGAAAGCTTTACACTTCTTTGACCATTATTGGGGGTTGCCAATCTTGTACATCTTTGACCTTGGCTAGATCCACTGAAATGCCATCTAGTGACACTATGAATCCTATATATTCAACCTACTTTTTGAAGAAAGCACATCTCTTCTTTTTAGCATATAGCTTGTGAGTTCTCATTATTTCAAGAACCATTCGTAGCTGTGGTTCATGGTTTTCTTTGTTCTTGGAATATGTTAAGATATCATTGAAGAAGACAATGACAATATCATCAAGATAAGGTTTGAAAATGTCTTGCGTCAACTTGTTGAAGGTGGTATGAGCATTCGTTAATCCAAATGGCATCACAATAAATTCATAATGACTGTACCTTGTGTTAAAGGAAGTCTTAGGGATGTCTTCCTCCTTGATTCTTATTTGATAGTAGCCCAATCTGAGGTGAATCTTTGAAAATATCTTTGCTCCTTGGAGTCGATCAAGTAAGTCATCTATCTTGGGGGGATTGGATATTTATTTTTCATTGTCACTTGGTTCAATCCACGGTAATCAATGCAAAGGCGAAGTGTTCCATCTTTCTTATTTTGAAATAATACCAAGGCTCCCCATGGTGAATTACTTGTCCAATCTAACAACTATTTGAGTTGTCCTTTTGGCTTAATGGCTTCAGGAATTGACATCCAGTAGAATCACTTGGCTATTGGAGTAGTGCCTAGAATGAGTTGGATCTCATGATCTACCTCTCTTGTCACTGGAAAATTTGTAAGGCCTTTCGAGAAAACATGCACATAATCTTTTAGCCAAGATGGTTGATCCTTGGCTTCACTATCTAGCTTGGCCTTATTAAGCTTAATTAGATAGACAAGTAATCCTTTCTTCAGTCCTTTCACTATTTGTGAAGCTTTGGTCAGTTGAACCTTAGGTTTTCCTACTTCTCCATGAGTGGTTACTTGTTCTCCTTCTAAGTTTTGAAATGTAATGTGACCCTTTCCACAATGGATATAGGTTTTTTTTGCACATCTTGGTGATATGAAAAAGTGGCTACTTCCATAGCCAATTAAAATTCAGAAGGGTTTACCTTGATAGTTTGCTAGTGTTTGGATCACTAAGAATTGGCCATTTGGACCCTTCTTATTGAGAGTGGCATGTACTCTTTCTCTCTCCATGTCAGTTTCCATTGTAGAATCTTTATCATCACTGGTCTCTTTCAAGATTACTCCAACAACTTTGCCCCTGCAGCTTGGTTTTGCCCTCTAAACTGCCCTTGGTGATTGTTTGGGCCAAGATTTGGGCAATGCATCTTGAAGTGCATTGGTTCCTTGCAATAAAAGCACCTTAGAGTCTTATTGTATTTTCTTGTGGTTACAAAGTTTCCCACTTCATTTGACTTGGCTCTCTTTGTCCTGTTTAGCAGCTGATACTATCATTGGGCCCTTTTTGCATATCCTTGGGAATTCCCCTTATTCTAACGGTTTTTGTTCCAAACTTTTGTATTTCTTGACTTTTGCTCCATCTCTTGAACTATTGGGACTGCTTAAATCAATGCATAATGTAAATCTGATGGTCACATTGACTCGAAATGCGTATTCAAGGGTGGATTTAGACCATTGCAAAATTTGGATACTTGCCGTGAAATATCCATTGTAGGTGTGCATTTTAGAAGCGTTACGAATTCGTAGTAGTAAGCTTCTAGGCTTAGACTTAATTGCTTTAAGTTCAAAAATTCATTCATCTTTGGGCTTGATATGTGGGTGGAAGGTATTTCCCACACACAGCATCCTTAAGCCTATCCTAGGTGATAACGATTTCAGACATTCATTGGTCCTTGCACCACTTTTTCCACCAAAGGCAGGCATCTCCTACTACCGATTTTAGTTTTGCAATCATTTCTTGGTTTGATGGTGCAGTCCTTGCAAAAATGAAATAATCCTCCATAGATTCTATCAATGTTTCGGCCTCGGTTGGAGTGTCCTTTCCCTTACCATAAAATTCTAGAGGCTTGTACTACTTAAGAAGAAATTTCTTCTCTTGAGCTTCTATGATATTGAGGTTTGAAGTAATATCATGGGGATTTAAATAATTTTCATAACCAAATATTTTTTTTCTCTAGTGATAATATTCAAGAAAGATGTTAACTTACTTAATTTATCTTGTTAATTTTTAGAAGGGAAGTATGTATTATTTAGTCTTCCTAATAATGATAAGGGTTTATATATTCAAAATAGACTTTTAACTTTAGCTAAAAAGTATTTCTATCTCTCGACTTATCTATGGGTCTCCGGTACCTCAACAGATCTTTACCAATTGGAGTTTTGGCATGTACATCCATATTTTTTTATTTAGTGGGAAGGTCTAGATATTCTTCTTTGTAATGGTTATGAAAAGGGTTATTCTTTAGAATAACAATTCTATTGATCATGTAGAACTTAGTTGGTCTTTTACATATGTAATGATTTCAACAATCTAGTCGGTCATTAATATGAAGAATGGGATTCTATTCATGGTCATCATCAAGGAGAGAGAGAGCTCAACGAGCTTTGAGCTCTCCATCCATTGGATTATCCTAAGGTTGATCTTCGATATAGTTGGGGAGATCAGTCTCAACATATCAATTTGTCCCATATTTCCCCTAAGATCATTCTGGATAGGAGGGATAATAACTATACATTTACCATAAGGTAGTTATACAATTATTTTGCCATTTGTAGTCCAACAAATGCATGGTGGATATATACATGGCCTGAAATGCAAGAAATTTCTTTCAACTTTGTTACTGTGAAATAATTTTCTCTTAGTTTATATTAACCCTATTCCCACTAGGGTCTAACCAATCCAGACTTCTTAAAATTTTGAAATATTTCAACAAAGTGGATATTATTTTTCCATTACTCTCGGTTACTATGGTGGCAACCAATTTTTGATTACAATAGATAGACAAAAGTAATTCCTTATGTTAAGAGGAAGTGAATACATTATTCGAGTAGCTTAGAGGCTTAAGAGGGTCCCCTATTGCAATCTAGGCATGGCATTGTGATACATCTATTAAATAGCATTTAGAGTTCTAGGAATAGATATCCAAAAATCTATATTTTAGGGTAAGATCATGTAATCCATATTTTTTGTAGTTGCGGTGACTAGAGCGACCTACAACCATTACTCGATCAACTGGTATAACCTTTGTGACCTCCTTATAGATGTACCGATTTAACTTGACTTGTTGTCCTCTGGTGAACATGTTCAAGTTTACTCTGGTCTCGTAGAATAGATAAATCTTGGCAACCTTAAGGGTTTCCATTCATTTCAGCCTCTTTAAATTGTTTTGGAGGTAAGTGAGATGATTTGTGTCAATGTAATAGTACCCTACACTTAGCATTCATTGTATTTCATAATATAAGGGCGAAGAATTGTATATCTAGTCTGATATTCGCATCATCTGGTTTCTCCAGCTAAAACTAGATAAATGCATGGCAGACATAAACATGACTTGCAAAATCAAGAATCATTCCAAAGGTTTGTCCTTCTGATAGAAATCATGAACATATATTAACAAAGAGAAGAATTTAAAACTTAAGGAAAATATATATTATGCAGTGGCTACAAATCTTTACTAGTTTTTATACTTGCATCATATCCTATATCATCGTAGGCTCTAATTCTAACTGTGATGCTCGCCAAGTCACTTTCTTACTAGCATGTTCTTAGTAGCCCATCAAGAGATATCCTAGATAACACCATCTGGGATTCTGTGGAATGTGTTGGAGTTTACTATCTAGGCCCGCTCGAGTGTCTCTTGTAGTGGAAGATTTGACCATTCCCACGAGGATCAACTTGGGTTTTAGGTTCTTGTTATTGGTCAAATCACCTATCGGTCAAGTAGCATTAGTAACTTAAGCTCCCATTTCTTGCAGGATTACTCAAACCGAAGTGGACTTGCATTGCACTTGGTTCAAAGAGAATGGGAGATGAAGGGGAGTACATCACATCAACCCTTCTACCCATAAGGAAAAATCCTATTCCGATCCCCTAAAATGATGCAAGTCGGGTTTTCCTAATATCTAATGGTCATTCATTTACCTATTTATGAACATGATCTTTTTCTTTAAGAAAAGCTCTCGGCTTATCTTGAGACCACCCAAAGGTCTGGACATATCACGGATCCATCCACCTACTTTCTCCTCGATAAAACAATTTTAATTATCTAATTACGTGCCACTTTAGGTTTGACATATAAGAATAGCTTCTTTGATTATCTCCTATTATCACAGATTCATTACACATCTTATTTCACGACACAAAAATAGTGTAAAGAAATTCTTTCTCAATGGTTCCTTTAAGAAAAATACCTTTTTATAATATTTCATGTCTTGAATGGATGTAATATCAACCTGAAGGTAAGTCCCTCGACTAGTATCGGGACTTCTAGAATACCATTTGGGTTTGAAGGGTAATTGATAGTTCATAGGAGTCTAAGGAGTTTATGACTAGAGCCCTCGAGTATCCCCATCTCCTCCTACCAGAGAGTTCCCTACAACAAGACCTTTTGTGTTGTGATTGGTCCATATTCATTAACGCAAAAATGAAAACCCCTTGGAGTAGGTTTTATTGATGCTAACCTTGGGACCTTAGTTAGTGTTCTATGCCCATCGAAATATTGCCTCAATTGGTGATCTGTACCCAATTATCCATCTTTTATCCTGATAACTTAAGAAAGATCACAATCTATGTGGAAACTCTTGCTCAACCGCCAAGATCCACAGACCACTTATTGCTTCAAGCATTTCAAGCCAAGTGCAATGGCTACCTCTCAAATAGCCATGCACTCTCCCATAACTACGAGTGTAGTGAGCTTACCTCCATGCTCAATCAAGTTGCCTCTTCTCTCAAGCACTCCGATAGCTCCACGATCCAACGTGGCAGCTCAAGCAAGCTCAATCCTCAAGCTCCAAGCTCCAATGTCGCATGCAAGAGAAGAAGAAGAAGAAGAAGAAGAAGAAGAAGAAGAAGAAGAAAAGAGGAAAGAGGAGAATATAGAGAGCTTCTCCACCACGGTCCCTCACCCTCACACACTCACTCCCTCTCTTTGGTTGGCTGGGGGGTCTTGAGGGGGTCAACAGCCCCTTGGATGAGGATCCAAGGGTAGTGCCCCTGGCCTAACAATAAAGGGAATATTCTCTCAAATATTCCTTGGTTGACTAGGAAAGGTTCATAATATGGTCGGACAAGCCAACCAAACTGCCTTCCCCAAACTATAAAAGGAAGATCACTCTAAAGCCATCATCAATATATCTTTCACCTAGTCAGATTTCTTCCATTTACCTTTGCCTATCAGCTATTTAGATCGCCATCTAAGCTTCACACTGGAAGCACATGGGTGGATAGAGTCATCTTTGTATCAATTCGTTTGAAATTAAAGCAAATTCTGTTCTTCTCATATTTGCTATGTGTTCTCTACTCTTTGCTCACATTATGTTCAATGTGTCATGTAATTTCTTTAAAGAGAAGAAGTTAAAAATATGTATTGAGAAAATATTGCTAAGACTGCCCAAAAAATACTATTCAATTTACATAGTGTAGGTGATAATTGCACAAAGGATAGAGGAAAGATGGAAGTAAGATCAAACAAGATGCATTCAATAGGTCATCAAATGCTAACTTTTCAATTCATGAGGTGGCTATGCATCTTGAAAACACTATTGCCCAACCTTACAGAGTGCCAAAACTTGAAAATGTAGACTATTGTAGGGCAAATGCAAAATAGTAGGTTTACATTAGTAATAATAAGCACAATAATGTTTATTTTCATGGCCATTTGAATGGTGCCATCAACAAAGGTTATCTAACAAGTAGGAAACATCTAGGATTACATGTCACTTTTGTAAGAATGTGGTGTATTTCCTCGAGATTTGTTCTTGTGAGGCCTACTACATTTTACCAAATGATCTCTACATGAAGTGTTTGATGTTGTGTGTGTGGATACTCACAGTCACAATGTGTAAGTAGGCACTTCAATGGTAGCTATAGAGAAAGTTAAAAGTCTTGTGAAGTCTGTGCTCAAGATAAATCACCACAATGTACTGACAAAGATTCAAATGATTGTGGCTAGGAAATTGATATTTAGATTCACTTACCGAACAATATGAAGTCATTGTTGAAGATAAGGAGCTAAGTAAATTTTTGGAGGAGTTGACGCCATTGGTGCAAAATCAAAGGTATAGATTGGAAATTTGTTTACAAACTCTATTTGTTTAATTTCATCATGCATCATCAAGTATCTATGATTATTATTGTAGATTTAATAACATTGTTGCAAGTGAGGGCGGTGGCAGTAGATGCAAAAAGAGTAAACATAGATTGAGCTCTACAAGATGCAAATTGACAAGGCAAGAATCAAGATGGGCTGGAAAAACTAAGGTTGCCCAAGCTTGAATTTAGTGTACAATAGTTTGGAATAGGTGAAAGAAACAGTAGAGAGAAAAACAAAAACTTGTAGTAGTAGAAAACATCATAATAAGACCTGAAATGGACGTCCTGTTATCATGTCCAGAAGTGGGAGTATCGATAGAACTATGAGAATCTATTGCAAGAGACTACACAAACATAGCAAGAGAAACATTGTAAAGAACAAAAACCTCAAAAAGGGAATGCTTAGGAATGGAATCCATATAGCAAGGCACAAGACACTATAAGACTTCAAATGTGACTCACCAGTAGTGAGCATTAGTTCCCTCTCTTCAATACCTACAAGGATAGTGATGATTGAAGTGAATGAGGATGGAGCTTGCTTGCACATAAATAGGCTCTAGACATGAACAAGCTAACCATCCCAACAATATAGGTTGGCCAGTAAAATGCCAACACCATAAGATGGATGGCCAATCTACACACTCTAACAATAAAATACATAAATGCCCATTTGCAATGCACAAACTCACACATGAGATGTCTATTTTACTAACACTTTGTTGTACATGTTGGGTAGTAGTCCTCCCTATTTGCCTCTAAAAAGACAGCCGACTTAGAATTTTTTTCTTATTCATGGAAGGACTTTATCATGGGAGGTGACAAAAATTCAAATTTGCTTTGAAAGGCTCAAAATGTAGCCTTTTCATACTTTGATGGTTTTTCTTGTATAAAAAAAACATCAAAGAAGCCTCCTTTTACATGCATATTTGCTTGCTCCAACCAAGTGTTGATGTACAACCATCTTGATTGTACCCATACGTTGAAAAGGTAGCCTTTGTGTCACACCCAATCCTCTTCTTTAGATCTATCTATACTTGATTAGGCCCAAACTTGATCTAATACTACATCATAATGTAGTGATGCGGAAGCATATGCATATACTCGTTGTAGATGTTGAACACACACACACACACACACACACACACACACACACACACACACACACACACACACACACACACACACACACACACACACACACACACACACACACACACACACACACACACACACACACACACACACACACACACACACACACACACACACACACACACACACACACACACACACACACACACACACACACACACACACACACACACACACACACACACACACACACACACACACACACACACACACACACACACACACACACACACACACACACACACACACACACACACACAGAGAGAGAGAGAGAGAGAGAGAGAGAGAGAGAGAGAGAGAGAGAGAGAGAGAGAGAGAGAGAGAGAGAGAGAGAGAGAGAGAGAGAGAGAGAGAGAGAGAGAGAGAGAGAGAGAGAGAGAGAGAGAGAGAGAGAGAGAGAGAGAGAGAGAGAGAGAGAGAGAGAAGGACCTTGAGAATGTTGAATAAAATAAGGCAGAGAATGATACAAGAGGTTATGCATGTATGATAGTCAAAGAATCTCACACATTGTGTACAGGACATGCTTTGAACATGTGGATCTTTGAGCTTTTTGCATACAACTCTATGTCATTGTGCTACTATAAAATACTCATAATATTGACATCATGTCCAGATATCCATCTTAGATCATAGTGAAAATTCCATGGGCAAAATAGTATAGCATCGTGCTTTAATTTGAATTGTCTAGAAAGGGTCATGAAATTGCAACTTCTCTTTGAATTTTAGATTTATAGAAGGGATATAACTATTGACTCCAAAATTCATAGAAGGGGTATATAAATTGGTGTAAATTTTTTAGAAAGGGTTTTTAAAGAATCCTTTGAATGCACGTTATACAAAGGGCTTCCCTTCCCCCTTGAGACATCTCCTTTCGGTGAGCAAGATTTGTAGATTTGGCCTTACAATTGAGTTTGATAGGGATTCCTTTTGGAATCTTGATGGAAAGATGAGACAAGTTTTTTGCCAGGGTCACAAGGAGAATGGTGTCTATAAGATGTGGAGCTCTTAAGCCCCTATTTCTCTTCTTCTTATATCTCAATCTTAGTCCGAGAGCTATGGGATGTTTGATATTTCCACCTCAACTATAAGTATCTTAGCATACTCAACTACAATAAAAATTTCATTACCCTCTCCCTTTAAATTGGACAGATAACCAACTTTCTCTAGTAACCACACATTACTGCATGTTGAATAAAGGAAGACAAGTGACATTGTATGGTTGACATTTAGCTACTTTCATGTTTCCAAAGCATTTCAAGGCCTTTTAAGAGACAACCAATATGATGTGCCACACTTGAAGATATTAAAAGTTATGATATTCCTATACAATATCAAACATTATTGTTGTATTAGTTAGTCTTTAATACTTGAGTCGTGCGTGGATTGCTAGATATTGGGGCGAGCCATTTGCCATGTGTAACTTGTGTCCGTGGCACATAGCATAGAGTTGTGATTCCCATCAAGGCTTCAAGATAGCAAAGGAGCCTTGGAGCTTGTTTCTACAAGTATTTATGGATTGATGAGGACAGAGCCCCTAAAGAGGAGTCTTTACTTTATGTTGATTGTGGATTATTACAACAAGATGACATGGGTATATTTTTCGGTATTAAATCAAAAGTTTTTTCTAACTTTAAGGATTAGCTCATCTTCTAGGATAACCATTTAGGTAGGAAGCTTAATAAAGTGAGATTCGACAAGGGTGGAGAGTTTATCTCCATTGAATTAACTTGGTTCTATGCAGATCAAGGGATTCATGAGGAGTTTGATAATACTAGCACTCCTCAAGAGAGTGGCATTTTGGAGTGGAAGAATAGGAGTGTAATTGAGATGGCTCAAACTATGATGGAGCATTGCTAGACACCTCAGTGTCTTTGGGTTGAAGTAGTAGCCAATGTAGTTCATATCCTAAATCAATCACCCACATTTGTCGTTACTAGTGGGACTCCTTTTGAGACATAATTTGGACTAAAATTGGATATTTTCTATTTTAGGGTGTTTGGGTGTGATCCATATATTCACATTCCAAATAAGCAAGTGCCTAAGTTCGAGTCGACTTCTAAGAGATGGGTGTTTTTTGGCCACTGCTCTCAGTCATAAAGGTATAGGATACGTGATCCCATCTTAGGAGATGTCTATAAGAGCTGAGATGTGTGGTTTGTGGAGTTTCCAACTATATAGAGGGGGGGAAGGAGCACACTATTCTTGAAGATTTAGGTAATAGTTGGGTACTTGAGCTAGTTCTTGTGGAGCTTATGCCTCTTCAGGAGGAGATTTCTTCTTCACCCAATTCTCCACAAGTGGATGTTCCAAAGACTTTGGTAGAGGAAAAACAGTGAGGGGAGTATTGACCACCTCCTCATTGGGCTTGTGAGACACTCTTTTGATGCAAGAATTGAGGGGCTTCCCAAGGAGTGGTAGTTGTAGGATGGCCCACAAAAATCTCAAAGGAACCAAGCACATTCTAATGAAATTTTTTGTACTAAATATGGTTTGATGATCCATACCATGCATGATAGGGAGCCAACATTGATAATTGAGGCACTACAATCTGATCATTGGTAGAAGGCCATGGAACATGAGTTGGGATCTATTAAGTAGAATGGCGCTTGGTATTGTGTGCATTGGCATGCTCATTGTGAGTTGATTGGAGTCAAATGGGTCATTGGAACCAAGTATCTTAGTGGGGCACATTGGATGTGCACAAGGTATGGCTGGTTGACAATGGTTTTGTGTAAAGGCTAGGTGTTGAATTCCATGATTGTGCCCATAGCTCATATATGGCCACCATTTAGTCAATACTAGCTCCTCTTGCTAGCCATAGGAGATGACTGGTTTACTAGTTGAATGCCAAGTTTGCATTCTTGAATGGTGACTTAAAGGAGGAGATCTATGTTGAGCAAGCTCCTAGATTTTCTTCCTCAAATAGTAAGGTATACATGTTAAAGAAGCCCCTTTATGGCCTCAAACATGCTCCCTCAACAAGTATCTCAATGGGGCACACTCAATAAGCACAAGGCATGGTTGGTTGCTGATGGTTTTGTGTAAAGGTTAGGTATTGAATTCCATGATTGCACCCATATCTCATATGGCCACCATTCGGATAGTACTAGCTCCTCTTGCCACCCATAGGAGATGGTTGGTTTACTAGTTGGATGTCAAGTTTGCATTCTTGAATGGAAAATTAAAGGATGAGATCTATGTTGAGTAGCTTCCTAGCTTTTCTTCCTTAAATGGTAAGGTATACAAAGGTTAAAAAAGGCTCTCTATGGCCTCAAACAAGCTCCTTGTGCTTGGAATGAGAAGACTCATTCCTTCAAGACAAGTTAGGAAATCCAAGATCTACATTTGATCCAAATTTGTGTGTCCACACGCCAATTTGAAGGCATCATCATTTGTGTTCTATGTGGACGATCTCATCTTGATAGGTAACCTTGCCCCTAGATGGTCAAGAAGACTAAGAAAACACTCCATGGGAAGTTTGAGGTGATGGATATGGGGCTTCTTCATTTCTTTCTAGGTCATGAGATATGGTCAACTGAGAGGAGGATCTCTCTTTGAACAACAATATGTGTAGAAGCTCTTGACTAATTTTGGGTTTAAGAGTGTTGGACATTTCTAATCCCATGGATTTGAATTGGAAGGCTATAGCTCATGTAAATTTATCATTGGCAGATACTCCTTGTGATAGACAATTGATTGGGTGGATATGTTGATTAGAGGAGATCAACTACATGCTATTATTTTCTTCTAAGTACAAGTGAGATTTCTTAGAGCAACAAGAAGCAGCCTACAATTACCCTTTTATCTACTATAGAGGCTAAGTACTGAGTGGGTTATACGACCACTTGTGTAATGTCCCCATTACTTAGTTTATTTTAATGTGCATATACATTTCAAAGAAAATTGATTTATTAGCTCTAATTATGAAACTAACTCTCATTATGAAGATAATAATTATTATTAATGAGGTATTATATGCCAATTCATGGAAGAAAGACTTGGGAGACCCTCCCAAGACTAGCTTATTAAAACTATGTTTGTGGTATAGAAAAATAAAAAGAACTAGCCTAGTGGATAGTCACTTGGCTATTAAGTGCACTTGGGTGATGACACTACCGGGATGGGTGATCTCCGAGAAGATTTTCCTACAAGGCTAGCGGGAGCTTCTCGCGCACAGTCAATGGTGCCAACGAAGCCTTCGTAGCCTGTTGCCAAGTATGCCAAGGCCAAGATGCCAAGGTCTATGCCTTGGTCGCCACCTTAGTCATAAGCCTTGGAGTGACGGCCGCCCAATGATGCGGTACTTGCCTATAGATTCATAACTTTTTATCTTCACGCTACAAAAATGGAGCTTTCTCTCTGACGTCATTAATGATGCCATCAAAAGCACTAAAAGAAAGCGTTCTCTCTTTGTCATTGATGATGTCATCGAAAAAAGCTAAAAAGCAAGCATCCTCTCTTTTACCCCTTGCAAAACTACGGCCGCCTGACGACGTGCCATGCAGTAATCACCCATAGATTTGTAAATTTTTATCTTTGTGCTACAAAAATGGAGCTTCCTCTCTGATGTCATTAGAAGCGCTAAAGAAAGTGTTCTCTCTTTGTCATTGATGATTTCATCAAAAAATGCTAAAAAGCAAGCGTCATCTCTTTTACCCCCCTTGCAAAACTGTAAATTAAGAGCTTGGGGATGACCAGGAAGAGGTACAAGAGCAATCTTGATGAGGATGAGATGCTAATTAAGAAGGAGGAGACTCTATTTCGCGAGATGAAGAGACATAATTCCATTCAACCCAAGAAAGGGGATACGCAGAAGGTCTCTCATCCTCTTCTACTCTAATTCGAGAAGAGAAGACACTGAAGAACTTTATCCTATTCTATCAATCCGGTTTGAAGTCATACCTCTACTCTCGTCCCTATTTCGTCTACTAGAGAGAGAGAAATATTGCTCCGCACAAGGCAAGAGGAACCATCCGTGAGGCCTACATCACTGAATTTCACAATAACCATCGTCATCATCAAGAGTCTTACTCCCTTGCCAACCGGTTTTTCTAAAAATATCTATCCGAATTCAATAGAAATAAGATAAGTCTCGTGAGAAATAATACGATCTTAGAATATTCACTTGGCAAATTATTAGAACACCTTATAGGCTAGAAACTATGAAAACCTAAAACTCAAGAGAATCATGAGGAATTTTAATGTTAACCCCATAGAAAAGAAGACTAGTTAAAGAAACTGACTTAAGGCCAAGAAACTTGGTTTTACAAGAATAAACCTTAAATTGGGAAGTTAGAGACCCCAAAATCTAGATACCCTTAGTTAAATTCCAAGGGGAAGAGTTCATTATGTGAAATTCAAGTATCAATTGCTACTAGATTAATCATCACTTGAAAGTTACATGATTGATTGAAGTCATAACTGCTTGAAGACATCAATCTTGTTTGTAATTTTCTAGACTAGATCCTGATTGAATTAAGTATTAGAATAGATAAAAATTGAGGAGCCCTATACCTCCCCCAAGGATAGGTGTTGAATATCCATACCAAGAGCTGATTTTTTTACCATTGCGGAAGCATGGATTGGCTCCGATGGCAAGAGGTCTCCCAGTAGGGATCACATTAAGTAGGAGGTGGTTAGGGTACCAAGGGGGCTCTGGCTAGTAAATCCTTTATGCACCTAGGAACTACTTGGTTCCATGTATGGCCCAAGTTCTACTTGGGACACCTAAAAATGCTAGCTATAAGTGGATTTGATCTTAGTGACATGTAGATATGTCAGATGAGGCAGCATGTGACAATTGTAATTTTTCTCATGTATAGGTGGGAGAACACACATTATGGAACATAATCAATGAATTTTTTAAACTTTGATTGTATGTCCACGAGTAAATTACACAAACAAACAACTGCACATAAAAGGATTCTTTTTAATTAATGAAGCTATTTTTATATGTTTCACGTAATTTGGTAGGTAATTAGATAACTAAGAACTTCCATAGAGGGAAGCAGGTGAATGAATTTCCGAAGAATCTAGTCCTATGGTAGGGTGATCTTGGTTAGCTGAGAGGTTTCCCTTAAAAAAAATGCTAGGAAGAAACTCTAGGAAGGGCCGATTCGCTGACTTCCTTAGTGTTTGGTCTCAGAACCCAAACTGTAAATTATCTTAGGGGAAAGCTATGACGGCTATGCCAAAGCACTTCGAGGGATTTCATAAATCCTTAGTCTGCTACTGGAAAAAATGTTGTACTCCATAAACCAAGGTTAATGGTAGTCGCTCCTTCCAAACAAGAAGCCTCTCGAAGGACACCTCCAGATGTGAGCATAGTTTTTGGTAGGTGACTGTTAGGCCAATTAGGAACCTTTAGGTTGGTCATTCGTAGGTAATGGCAGGACGCTTTCCCTGTGGGGTAGACCCAGGATTAACTAGCCGGACAAAATCTCATCATTCTGGTTAGAGTACGGATGGCAATACCTGGAAGGTAGACTCTGGGCAACTACTAAAATGTTATCTATCACGTAATCAAGGTGGCTACGTTACAACTAGGGACACTATTTGGCTTCAAAGGTTGTTGGAGGAATGCTTGGTTGTTCATAGATAGGAGGTACGACACTTCTGTGTGACAATGAGAGTTTCATAGACTTGGGATAAAATCTTGTTTTCCATGCCAGGATGAAGCACATGGAGATCCAATATCACTACATTCATGAGAAGCTCTTGGATGGGACCATTGATGTGGATATCACAAGATGGATGATAATATGGTAGTATTGTTTACCAAAGCACTTCGTAAGGTCATTGTTCCTCATCATTTCAAATCCTTAGCCTTATGCCACATCTAGGATCTGAGAGGGGGTGTTAGAGATATGGTCATCCTTATGGCATAAGCATGTGCAGGGTTGCACACAATTAAAAGTCACTTGGTTAGTTTGAAAGTTAGTTAGTCAATTAATAAGTTAGTAAGGTTACTAACTAAAGACTAACTAAAGTAAAAACTAACTAATGTTTATAACTTTAAAAATTTATTTAATTAAAAAAATAAAAAAACCAAGAGTCATAATATGATAATTTTTTTCGGATTGACAAAGACTTTAGCCACTCATCATGGAAGTTACCACGTGAATGAGAGTTATGAGCCATATTAGTCACTAGTGTTAATGTGTATAGTATGGATGGTCCAAAAATATTAGATTTAGCTATGGAAGATTTCTAGAATAGGATATCATTTTTAGAAAAAAACAAGTGATTTTTTTTCAATCAATTTTGAAGATTTAATACAAAAAAGATTGGCAAAATCGCGCACGTTGTGATCACAGTTTACAGGTAGTAAAGAACACTTCAAACAGGAAAAAGAAGGAGTGATCTCAGAGATGTCTAATCAAGTGTCTTGGGGTTTTACCCCCCTTTCGGAGCCAACAAAACCATCAAATTTGTAATTTGAGCATTAGATTGCATCTTAGAAGTTTCAGACATATGATTTTTCCAAGATTCCCTCCACAAAGAGCTCTTCTTCTCAACCACAACCCTTCTTCTCTTGTTTAGCTATAAATATGAGGCATGGGGAGTAGTTAGAGAAGCACAAGGAGACCCTGAGAGGCTCGAGAGAGAGGAGAGAGGAGAGAGGGAGGTAGAAGGATACCCCTCCAAGAGAGAGAGAGAGAGAGAGAGAGAGAGAGAGAGAGAGAGAGAGAGAGAGAGAGAGAGAGAGAGAGAGAGAGGAGTTACCCCGAGAGGTTGCGAGGGAGAGAGTTAACTCAATTCCCCCTGTCTCGATCTTTGACTAAGCCATATTCTCTTATGCTCTCCCATCTCAAATTCATTTCTCCTTCTTTATCTCTCAAATCCACTTGTGAAGGGATGGCTCCAAACCGACGAGGTGGAATGACCATGGATCACCACAACCAATCAAGGAATGGGTATTGCTAGAGATACGGGAGTGCCCAAGGTTGCTGAAGTTGCCACTACCAATGGAACATCAGGAATGGTGAACACAAGCGCGAGCAAAGACAAAATTCCCAATGTCTTCATGCCAAACTAGGTCATTCATTATTAGATTATTATTTTGCCACATAAAATAATTACATAAAATATTAGCTTCTATATTTTACACTTACATGAATTGACAGTTTCATCTAGAAGGCATACTAGTATACACATAAACATTTACTCTCTATGATTTGTAGTTACATTAAGTGAAATTCTAAATCATGGAATCATGATGGAAATAGTTACAAGTGGTTATTGCACATATGACTTTATGCGTACTCAAGATTAGTAAAATAACTCGATATAATTATTGTCAAATGTGACAAGGTTAAGTGTTGACTAACACTTAAAAAGTGAAACTCTATTTAAAGGATCTTTAAGTCATCTTGTTAAGTTATTGGCACAATATATTTCTTTAAGGAATTTTGCTTATGTTAGGTAAGATAGCCCAAATGGGAAATTCATGCCTTGCTTAACATGTTGTAAGAGATGTACTCAACACTTCTTTATGGGGAGGATAATCCTCATTAGAATGTAAGGTTACCTTGGAATAAGGTCTACCTTGGCTATGGAGGATGTGAATTGCACAATGATGTGATTGTCATTGCATCATTTGATAGACATTCGAAAGGACTGTTTGTGTTTGCTAGAATCTAGATCTCTAATTGAAAACATTAACAAATAGGATAAAAGGAAGGATTACGCTAGGCTAGCCCCAAGCTAGTTGCAAGACCCTACTCTAAGGGGATTATGGTTATCGCTTTGTGAGGCCTAGACCGGCTCCGTTAGCAAAATGTCTATCAATAGGAATAGTCTCAAGCAGTAGGAAATGTGGGTGCCAGGGGGGGACTCTAGCTATAAATCCTGCATTGTTCCTAGAATCTGACGAGCCCCTTCGTGACCCAGGATGGGATCCTGGAACCCTAAATACTAGTTACAAGGGTGGAATCTTGGTGGGCAGAATACCCTCGTGGAATTCTTTGTATCTTCCACAGGGTCAGAAAGATGGAAATTGTAATAACTTCCAATATAATAAAGAATTTTGTTTTATTCAAGGATTGTTTGAATTGTATGTGTGTTCGTGAGATAAATTACGTGAAGGAACATGTGATTTAACAGACTAATTAAGGAAGCTAGTTGTATATGTTTCAATAAATGCATTGTAGGTAATTAAAAAACTAAAGATGATTCCGTCGTCAAAGGAAAGCTAGTGGGTGTGATCCCTGACGGGTCCATCCAATGGTAGGGTGGTCCCAGTTAGCTGGGAGATTTTCAAAATTGGTGATAGAAATAGAAAGACAATAAATTGACCAACTATTCGTTAGGTAGAACATACTTGCATTGTTTTAGGGGGCCGGAATGGGATTTTTCCTTTTGGGCCGGAGGGTTGATATACTACACTCCCCTTCGTCTCCCATTCTCTTTGAACCAAATGCAATGGCAAGTTCGCTTCAGATCGAGTAATCCTGTAGAAGTGGGAACTCAAAATTACTAACGCTAGCTGGTTGGTTGGAGACTTTCTGATTTTAGGAACCTAGAAATTCAGGTCGATCCTAGTGGGTTCATCTGGAACTCTCGCATTGCAAAGTAGACTCAGTAGGGCCTAAGTGACAAACCCCATGATGTTCCAAGGGAGCACTGGGCGGCATCATTTTGGAAAATCTACTGATAGACTACTAAAAGGTGTGCCGTGGATTGAGACTGGCAGACACCTCACAAGGGTAGTTTAGGTCAGATTATGCACTCATAATGTTCTAAAGCAGGTTGGCTCATGCAGTGGCCAATAGGTTGGGTATGATTTTAGGCAAGACATACATGCTAAACTCGGTAGACACAGGCTATCTTTTATTATTATTTTATTAGTTTGATGCAGTCAGCTATTTTCAACATGCAATTGTCCAATTTTGACTAGCCAACTTGATGTATCTTACACATTTCCACAATCTATTTATGGCCAGCACCCTGCTTGGGGGTCACATTCACTTCAATTTTCTACGGGTAAGAGAGAGCTCCAAGTGGTGATACTCTGATAGTCCATTGTAGATATCTATCTTTAGTATTTAGCATTCATACTTTGTAGTTTTCATCATTCTATTGTCTCTTCCTCTCTCTCTCACTCTGTTCTCTCTTTGTATTCATTTCTTTCTTTCAATATGGTCATCTCCTTTCCATTTGCTGCACTTTGATAAGAGCACCATCAACATGGGTTTGAATTTGCATGGTTAATGAGTACCTTTGAAGTTGATATAATTGTTGCATGGCATAAACTTGATGCTTCTCATCGTAAAAATTTGGCATGATACAATAAATTGTTTTGGGAGGCATTGTTGTATGTTACTTCTTATCGTCCCACTTTCGGAGTAGATAAAAAAATATTATTGTGGGCTCTCTAAAGAAATTCAAGCCCTCTATGTTAAGATAATAGTAACCAATATGACTCAATTGATGCAAATGGCATGTATAGTAGTTGTTTTGTCTTTTAAAGCTCCAAAAAGGGGCAAGTCTTCTAAAGCTCAAAAAAGGGGCAAGGGGATGATAGAGAAACTAAAAAATAAGTATTCTAAGGGTTAGAAAAGGGGCAAGGGGAATGATAAGAAGCCCAAAAAGAACTCATCAAAAGCTCAAAAAAGGGGCAAGTCTAATTTTAAGCATGGAAAAAGGTAAAACAACAAGGAGGAACATGGAAAATGTTGCCCAACATAAGGAATTGATACCCTATCCTAAGACCTATCCTAATAGGCAACAAAATGCAAATAGATGTTTTGTTTGTGAATAGTAGGGACATAAGGCTAAGACCTATCCTAATACGAAACAAAATACAAAATGCTAAAAATAAAGGTGATAAAAAAGGGAAGAAGCCCAAAACGACAACTAGTTTGGTCTTCGTTTAATTAACAATCCAATGATGATGTAATTGAGCTATATAGAGCCTGGGGTAAAGTGAGGGATCAACATGCATTGATTTTCTTTGATCCATCTACTCCTACAAACTTTATCTTCATAGACATGGCTTCTTGTCTAGGCATTAGAAGGGAAATGATGGACTTGTTGGAGAAGTTAGTATGGTATGTAAATACTATGTAGAACCTACCACATGCATCACTAGAAATTGTCACTTGCACATTCAGGTTATATGGATAGTGTTGAGCTTTTTATTGCACCTTTAGAGGGTTGTGATGTACTACTTGGTGTGCCATGGTGTCATCATGTACATACTATGATTAATATGCATGACAAAAGAGGTCACTCTCTAGCATAATGGAAAAATACATACTTTGGATTTAAAACTTAAAGGGGAATCTGTTCCCATTGTATCCACTTTTGTTATTTTGAAAGTGATGAAAAATTGTATTTCAACTAACATAGTGTTTGCAAAGCATAAAGATGATCATGAAACTATGGATAATGTGCCTAACTTAGACAAAGTTCATTTGGTGTTTTTGAAAGAGTGTGCTAATTTCTTCTCACATTCATTATTAGGGCACTTATCTAAAAGTCCTAAGGATCATGCCATAGATTTGATCCCCTATAGTAGCCCTATGAATAAGCCACTATAGATTTGCTTCCTCACAATAGACCTCCGAATAAGCTGCCATATATAGGGTGAGTGCAACCCAATCTAAGGACATCATGAGCTAGGTAAAACGAGCAGTTGCACCCTTTGCCTATTCTTGATAGGCTTTGGTTGAGCATTGCTATGGACTTTATTATATGATCTTTTGAGGATACCTACTAAAAATGATGGAATATGAACTATCATGTATAGGGTCAACAAACAAACTCATTTTATACTTGTTTGCAAGAAGATCAAGGTTGATTATATGGTATGGATCTTTATGCAACATATCTTTAAGTATTGTGGCATATGCTCTAGTACATCATTGTGATTGACATCCACATATGACTAGTTTATTTTGGAAGGGACTATTTGAGAATATGGATACCACACTGAACTTTTCATATTCTCTCCATCCACAAACTAATGGCTAGTTAGTGAAAGTAAACAAGAAGCATTGAGACTATACAGTTGCATCGATTATTAGTGGTTTTTACTTGATGTATGTTGCACATGAATGTCATGTGATGCCACTCAATATACAAGCATAGTTTATATCCATGATATGCTTTACTATGCCATGACAACACAAAACCCAAGTTGGATAGTGGGAGACATTAGCAAAAGTTGTTATAAGTTATATTGGATAGGTAATAGTGAATGACTAGTGACATTCTTGGTCTTGGACCATAAATGGTCCCTTAGAAATGACTTGGGATCTCATTTAGCACAAGAAAATTTTAACATCTTATGCTTGGTGCACCTCAATATGTTTTGTGATGGCATGCAATATAGGGTTTCTAGTTAACTGTATGTTGCTCATGTTGATACAATGAATGAAAAATGGACCTAACTGGCCAAAGACCAAGCCACTTTCGGCTAGGTTTCAAGCTAACTCCTAAGAGTTTTTGCACTAGATAAGTGGGATTTATCGCTAGATCATATGACTTTAACTAATCTTCCAAGTATTTATGACACTCTTTTGTGATAGTCCAACCGACATTAAAGAATATCTAGAAACTAACTAAAAATATTCATGTTACATTGATGCCTCTTTATGCAATAACTTACAATTGGGTCTCTAGATGGGTACTAGAATTCTAACCCTACGCTAACTATGGCTCCTCCCCATCTTTTAGGAGCGGCTCCTCATGATTTTCTCCTTACTGTCTCATCAATAATTTATCCACAATTTTCTTATTTGACTTCGAGAAAGTTTGTTTCAGAGTATAGATCCATTGGATCTATAGTCATACACTATTCAAGTTCCTTTTTAAATATCTTTCTCTGCCTTTATAACTTAATTCCTTTTATTTATTTAAAAGTAAAGCATTCAAAGAAATCAACCTATCATTCAGAAAAACCATAAGTTTTAATTCCCTTTCAAAATGTTTCCCCTCTCCATAAAGAATATCTTGGCCTTGCATATTTCATATTTAAAATCTTGATAGACACATCTTTCCTTTTATTCCTTAAATTAAAAAACAAACAAAGTAAAGACAATCTCCTTTCTCACTATTGCACATTCACACACAGAGTTATTTTTTAAACCTAGAGTCCCCCCCTTCACCAATTAATAATTTATTCTATTGGCCCTCCTCTCTTTCTCATTATAATGATCAACAATTAAAATAAATTAATTTGCAGTACTTCTTTGTTAGTGTTGAGGTACCTTCATGCCACTGGTTTTATGTCTTTCACAAATAAATTTCAAATGACCACATGAAATATTTTAAATAGTTAGAGTATTTCTCTTTTATTTATTTATGAATAAAATATTACAATAAAGTTTATGACTCACTTTAGGCTTTTTCAGTCCTTGATTTCTAATGTGAACACATAATAGCGCACTAAGGAAATAACTACATGTTCTTGCTTACACGATTTAAGTGCGTAATTTGAATGAATTTTTTTAACTTTAATTTTTTATTATCGTATAAAAAATTGATAAAATCACAAAAAATTAGAATGATGTTTCATTCCATACCCACAAATTCTTAACTAGGTATAAGCCATTTTCATTATTTTTATATAATAAAAAGTGTAATTTTTAATTAAAAATTAATTTTTTATTTTAAAAATAGTAAATGGATTATGAAAATTTTAAGAAAAATAGACAAGATATTTCTAAATATTTAAAACACTAGAAAATATATTTACACCTAATTTGATATGTTTTTTTCATTTTCTTAGTTTTTTAAAGATGTTCAAACAAGGTCTAAAAATCATATGGAATACAAAAAATGTAAAATCAAGGTTCAATACGTAGATGAAAAATATTAAATATAGTAAATTGAAAAGTTTTCATATTTTTAATTGATAAAGAAATATCATACTTACTTGGAAACTTCGAGTGTGTAGTTGCATCTTTATAAGTCGTATGTATGTATTCCTATCCAGATATATTGATCTATCAACCTTCCATTCAATAGTTGCTTCCAACCCTGGATCTTGACATTGCTAAAGTAGATTTCACATGTGATGAGATGGTTCTTTTAATTTACCTTTGTTACAAAGGTTGATAAGCAAAGATAGTTATATATTTTTATTTGACTGAACCATGACATGTTGTATCATCTTGAATTGCTATAGGATACTATCTCTTCGATCTAGAAATAATTGACTATGCTAGATTTGATACTATGCTTGATTTTGAGAGGGATCAAAGCTCAGTCATCATTAGGAGGAGAGAAGATAGTATACATTAATAAAGAAGAGAATGATGATGATAAGAGAATCTTCTCTAGGTGATAATAATCCCTACATAAAATTTTTGAAATGGCCATGGCTAAAATTTTCTAAGAAAATCTATCAAATTTTATCTATAACTCCACCTTCCTCTCGTATAAGAACTTCCTTGGACCAACATCTCCTTGCGAGACTACAGAGATATGCTTGCCAAAGACGACAACAACAAACGCTGCATCTACATTAAATTGATGCAAGAATATGGTAAGAGTGTATCATATTTACACAAATCTATAAAAAATCAATGTAAGATTGGGCATATTTTTATGGGTTGTCATTCCTCCCCCATTAGGATGTAAAGTGTCCTCAAGTGCAACTATAACACAAACATCTTGAGCATTCAGCACCATGCACACTGCTACCATGAGCACTGCTACGTAGCTTTTTAAAAAAACTCTCCCCCCCTTAATTTTGGAGCGTCCTCGCAAGTACAACTATAACACCTGCAAAACTACACATAAAAGAATAATAGACATGAAAAAGGTAGGAAAAAAATCTTACTAGTATCAAGTCATTAATTAAGAAAACAAGAGAAACATGTCTTTTAAGTTGTTTAAAAACTTGTTCACCATAACTTTTTCTTTACCTACTTTTTCCAGTATAGTGCATAACATAGCTTCATCCAATGCATGGCACAGAGTAAGTAGGAAGCACTCTAAAGCCACTAAGCAACAATAATCTCTCAAGATACTAAAATGCCACAATACTTTCTTATTAGAAATATTGCTTTTGAAATAACGTCCCTAGTAAATACAATGCCTATCAAAGAACCCATACAAGGCAAGCTAATATTACAATACCAAATACGACTTCTAGGGTTTAATTGCTAACCCTCCATGGCCTACTAGAACAACTACTCAATGATTCCTAACTCTCAACTTTTTCTTTTTTTAAAAAAATGCAGAGTCAAAAGAGTATAGATATTTATTCTTCTTTCCAAAAGGTCCCAACCTAAATGGTTTTTCATTTTTTTTAAAAATCCTTCATTCTTTAGCGTATTTTTTCTTTCTTTCTTTCTACCTATCTTTTTAGGAGAATAAATGATATACTCTCTCGAACTTAAGTTATTTTAATTTAGGTTTGAGTCTCTTGTCTTATAGGAAATGACTAGAAGACTAGGAATTCATCACTAAGTTGAACATTCAAACATTTCAGCTCAACAGCTTTGCTTAAGGAATCTAATCTAGCATATAATATTAGTCACCCTACCTAGGAAAATGAAAGACAAAGATACCTACCAACTCAACATCTCTCATCCATGCTACTCCTAGTCAAAATTTTGTGGAGAAAATCATGTTATCCAACTACCCTACATCGCTAAAAACAACAATAAAATGACAAGGGAAAACTCTATTGGATTTTCAATCAAACAACCATACATTGGAATTAACTAGGTCATGCACACACACCACTCCCTTAGATCACTTTTTAGTACTAATATCCCATCCCATATTGGTGGAGCTCTCATATATATACTTAATCTTTTACGTGTTCTTGCATTTAGTGTTTTTTTTCCTTGTAATTGCCTATTCTTGAACTCTAAACTATTCTAGTCAATTAATATTTTCGTATTTTTTTCTTTACTTCAAAAGAGCATATATATATTTAGGTTCACTACAAGGATTTAAGCCTATAGCTGAATTCCGACGTAGTACGTGTCATTGACCGATTCGATATCTCGAAGGCATGGAGGAGATGCCGCGGTTTATGTCAATGCGATGGTTGCATGGAGCCTTGACCGCAGCGTCTCGCGAAGGGACAGAGGTCTCAATGGAGGAGTGGGAATTCTCGAGGGGATGCAGTCCAAAGGTGATGAGGGGTTTAGAATCTATCGTATCTAAATTTTATTTGCGACATCTAATTTGAGTGTTTCAATGTACAGTACAAAATATATAGTGCAGCGTGGTCGCGCGGATGGCATTTTCGCGTGGAGCGTATTGACAAAATGCGCTCCACAATGGATTGTGGTGTCATGGCAAGGTTCGAGCAAGAGAGCCGACGACGAGCAACGGATCCAAACACGGTTGTGGATGAGATGGAGTATTTTGGAAACTTGCAAAGTATTATTATGGTGGATTACCGTAGCTTCTCCATGATACTATTCGATGTGTAGTGGTTCAAAGTGGTACTTGGAGGAGCTGGAGCAACAGTTCGACGAGGTCCATCTGGATTTCTCGAAATAGATTCTGAAAAAAAATGGACAGATTTGCGCAACACCTTTGTGTTGCCGGCCCATTGTGAACAAGTGCATGGAGTCATTTGCTTGCTAATTGTATTACGACATGGTTTATGTCACAATGGTTTGAACTCTCTTGTACATGTTTGTGAACATGTAATCTTCTATCCAAACCCCGACAACCTCGATGGTGGTATGTTATACCTTCGACTCGAAGTGCGGGAGTATATGATCAAAGCGATGTTCCGAGCATAGATGAAGATAATATGCAAATAGAGGGGTCGATATTGTAAGGGGTGGAGGCCGTCAAAAGCTTGGAGCCAGCGTCGGCTAACAATGATGGAAATACAGGAGTCCAAGAATTCTTTGAGAATGAGGTGGACTCATTCTTTTGTGGTGACATGTCTATCGACCTTCCAGTGTATGCGGAGTTGTGTCAGGAGATTAACATGGGACCATAGGATACTTCATACTTGGAGTATCCACTTACTCAATTCGTTGACCAATCGCTTATAAGGGTACATAAGATATGCATTTTAAGTGAGATTTTTTAAAAATGATTTATATTACAGTGCTTTGTATGATTTAAATTGATTATTCTAACATCGTTTTTTGTCTGTACAGGTGACATTTTCAGGATGAGTCGAGGGATGAGCGATGAGGAGTTACAAGACATCTTTGCACGGATGTCTCCAAACCAGATCGCAAGATTAAGAGAGATGGCAGACCAGGAGCTGTCTCGTTCTTCGTCAGGGTGCTATGCTAGATCTGCTTCAGTGCGATCGGATGCTTCGGCTTCGAGTAGACGATCTCGACGCTCACGACTTGGGCCAAAGGGAGGGAGTGCATCGGGATCAGGGGGATGCTGCAGAGATACAGAGGCAGTGAGCCCGCGGTCGACACAGGATACATGTGCGACTCCTCGCTCTTGTGGTGGCTGAGGTGGATGCTGTGGAGACACGGATGTAGTGTCTCCATCTCATTGTTCAGTTGAAGCTGCATCACCTCCAGGATTTGTCACACCTGTGGGGACGTTTACTCCAGTTACTCCGGCTTTTGCGCAGCCGTCAATAGTAGGTGGCACCCCTTTGGGTGCCACTCTGAGAGAGATTACCCTTGTCGGTACACCGGATGCAGAGGGGTCTCCTGGATATGCCCAGGAGTGTGGATGCAGATGGGAGAGGACCCATCTTAGGCAAACTCCTAGGGGTTATGGATAACTGGTTGATAGTAGGTCAGGAGCCATCATCATGAATGATGAGGGGAGGAGGGCGATGGCTCGCATGAGAGAGTTGTGCCAACAAGTTTTTTGGCACAACGTCTTGGATCATTGGAAGAACATACCGGAGGGGAGCAAGGACTACATAGTAGCATCCTTGCACGAGGAGTTTCCGGTGCTAGCCGCAGTAGATAGATTCTCTACGGGCTGGATGATGGATTGCATGCGTGCATACATGTCACATAGACAATCCGACGCACACAAGGCAATCAAGAGTGGGGCTACAAAGCCCGAGTGGTTAGATGCAGACAACTGGTGCCGACTGAGGGAGGAGGCTACAGATTCTCCAGGACGTTGGAGTCAGTAGCGCGAGGCGGCGAGGGCACAAACCGAGGCCGGAGTGGTCCATCATCTTGGGATTGGCGGGCACATGACATATTTGGAGGACTTTATAAGTTTTTCTTTTGTTTTGCTTGTTTATTTTTTTGAAATATTCTTTGTACTAACAATCATGTTTCTAACAGTTAGCATTTTGTTTTCTTTGCAGCACTCCGTTACAAATCACGATCCGACTGGCTTTGAGACTCGATATGCAGAGAGGCACGGTCTCAGGGCATTGATCGACCGATTGTATAGACGCGGCAGCCTTGTAAGTCACTCATCTTTCTTGTCCATAGTTACCATGAGATATTTGAATGCATTATTGTATGGTGGACTGATGTATTATTTCTTTTTCTGCAGAGTTCATTCGATGCTCCTTTGCGGCGGGACGAGCTTTCGAGGGATGAGGATGCGTAGCTCACCCTTGGATCCCTAGAGCTCACAACCTTTATTTTTGAGTCGCTTGATCTATGTAGACATGTTCTATGTATTAGTGATATCCTGTCATGATTGTACCAATCCCTTTTTATGCGATCATGTATTTATTTCATGTATCAGTTTTATGATTTCAGTATACATTGTTTTTGTTTGCAAGCGCATTGTACACAGTAGTGTAGAAACTATTTTGTATGGCTCTCATTAAGCACACAATTACCGTTGCTATTAGCGTCGCTATGGCGGAGAGCAAGATCAAGAAGAGAGAGACACACAAATGGGAACTCCAACAGTCACAATGTGTGACCAGGCCTTCCTTTATTCAAACTATCACTAAAAGAATAAAGAATAAAGTGATGGTGATGGGCGCCCGCCATCTGCAGTGTGCAGTGGCGGGTATTGTCAGTGTAGTAATACACGGGTCGTTAGCCAAGGCGCCTTTGCCCAGATTGCATAGCCCTCTCCCAGGAGCGACTGTCACCCCTACGCATAGCCTCATCATAGGTGAGAGGCTCTCGTGCATCTGTAACCAAGACATAATGCATCAAGGGCTCAAATCTATTAGGTGGGCATCTATCTCTAGTAGACCGTCTCACGGCAGGCTCTGCAGTCGGTCCAACACCCTAGCCATATGTACCAACTACTATTGCAGGCTGTCCAACTGGCTGTGCAGGAGCACATGGCTCCTCCTAGAATATAACCCTGCGTATCTCTACCACCTTCTCAGGCTGCCTATGCATCTTGTCTTCATGGAATACTACATCATGGTTGCGGATGACTTTCCATGCTTGCAGATCCCAGAGGCGGTAACCCATCTCACCTGCATCCCCATAGCCAAGGAAAATGCATTTGACACTCTTAGGATCCAACTTAGTATGCTTGTCTTTGGGCACATGACAGAATGCCTCACATCCAAAGACATGTAGATTCACATAAGATGGAGGTTTCCCAGTTCATACCTCCTCTGCACATGGAAATCCAAACCACTAGAAGGTGATCTATTTATGACATGCATAGCTGTACTGACTGCCTCAGCCCAAAATCTTTGTAGTAAGCCTGCATGGCTAAGCATACTATGTGCACACTCCTGGATGGTTCTATTTATCTGCCCAGCCAAACCATTCTGGGGTGGGGTATAGGGGGCGGTCAATTGACGCTTAATACCCCTCTCGTCACATAGTTGCTCAAAAGAACGTGACACATATTCTCCCCCATTGTTAGTCCTACGGGATTTCAACCTATGCCCAGTTTGTTTTTCAACAAATGCAAACCATCTCTGAAATACAACCAAGATATTAGACTTAAGCTTAGTGGGGTAAGCCCAGAATTTACGTGAAAAATCATCAATGAACGTCACAAAATACTTTGCACCACCCATAGATTGACAGGGCATGGGCCCACAGACATTTGAATGTACCAATGCCAGGGGCTCACTCATGCGTGTCCTACCAGACTTCTTATGTGTATTCCTAGTCTGTCTGCCATAAAGACAATGCTCACATGAATCAAAACATGCGTAGTCAAGGGGCGGTAAGTACTGCAAACCAGAAAGCATTTTCATTCCCTTCAAGGATATATGGCCCAAACGGGCATGCCAAAGAGATACATGTGGGATGGAACCCACTGGCAAAACATGGTCAACAGAGGACCCATCAACTACAAAAGGATAGAGGCTACCAGCTTTGGCACCTCTAGCAAGCACAAGTCTGCCATGGGTGATCTTCTAGGAAAAATCCCCAAATGAAACACGAAACCCAGTGTCATCAAGCTGCCCTAAACAAATAGACTGCGTGTAAGCGCAAGTACATGGCATACATCTTGTAACAGAAAAGTACTGCCAGTAGAGAACTGCAACCATACATCCCCAATGCCAACAATAGCAAGTGACCCGTCATCACCCAAGTGAATTGAACCAAAGATAGTGTGGTAGGAGTGGAACCACTCACGACATGGTGTAACATGAAATGAAGCATCAGAATCCAAAATCCAACACTGAACATACATAGAGTGAACATCAATCAGCGACGTAGCATCATAAGAACTAGCTACAAGTATGTACTCCTTATCGGAGTAATTAGTCTGCATGAAATTTATCTCCTTGATTTTCACATTGGATTTCGTAGGCATAATGTTGCGATCATAGGACTTTTCCTGTACTTTGTCTTTCCCCTTCTCTTTGCACTTCTCATTGCGCAACTCATGACATTGTGGACGTATATGACCCTTTTTGCTGCAATGATGACATGTCACATTAACATTTCTCCCACGAGACTTATTGCGTGACTTACTATGTTATTTAGACCTAGACTTATGCGAGTCTCTGCCATGGCCATTCCCACAGTCATTCTTGCCATTACCATCTCTGCCTCTAATAGTCAAAGCATGCAACACACGAGAGGCATCCAAGTTCTTACGGTTGATCTCTTTCTTCTGCAGAAGAGCACTCTCTACATCAGGCAAGTTCAAAATAGTAGTAGGAGCACATAAGGCAGTGCGGAATACATCCCATGACTCACTTAGAGTCCCAAGCAAAAACAATAGAGTAGCCTCATCATTAAAGGTAATACCCTGCGAAGTCAAGTTCTTGAGAATAGCATGGAATTGGCTCAAATGAGCAGACATTGTCATATTCTCCTTCATGCGCAGGTCCATATGCTGCTTCAGCCAATAAATCTGACTTGCTGGACTTTTCTTGTCATAGAGGTTCTTAATTTTTTCCCAAAGTTGCCAAGCACTCTGTGCTTCCTTAACCACATTGTAATGCACCTGTTCAGTGAGAGACAAGATGAGGGTAGACTTGCATAACTCATCAAGCTCATCCCATTCGTCAACAGTCATAGTCTTAGGCTACTTGCCATGCATCCTTAGTGGCTTTATCTGCAATGAGAAAAAATAGAAATTTTGAGCTAGATTTTGAAACATGTGCAAAAAAAAAAAAACGTGAGCTGACTATGGGGCATGTTGGTTATGCTGAGGATAAGGGGGCAAATGGGGTATACAGGTACCCAATGAAGCCAAGGAACACCTACAAAGAGCCTGTGAGGGCCGGGGAGAGGCAAGAGATGAAATCTTACCTCGGGGGAAAGAAGCCATGGCTGGCATTGAAGCTCCAAGCTCTAGGTCTTCAATCCGGGCTGAAGTAATGTCGGGCCAAGCTCCATGATCAAGCTCTAATCCAAAGCTCTGATACTAGTTGAAAGGTAAGAAGGATCGAAGCTTGCTTGAAAGTGAGCTATGGCGGAGAGCAAGAGCAAGAAGGGAGAGACACAAATGGAAACTCCAACAGTCACAATGTGTGACCGGGCCTTCCTTTATTTAAACTGTCACTAAAAGAATAAAGAATAAAGTGACGGTGACGGGCGCTCACCACCTGCAGTGTGCAGTGGTGGGTATTGTTAGTGTAGTAATACACGGGCGTCTAGGCAAAGGCGTCTTTACCCCCAACAATCGTAATAGTCATCAAATCTGCATAGAACTCAACCACTAACCACTAAATCTTAATGAGTTAGATTGATAAAGAGTGAAACTCCCTCCCAAAGAATAATCCTCATATACTCAAATCACAATCTCGATCAGTTATTCTACCCAAATCCTTTTCACTGACTATGTATTGGTAACATTGCCTATCTCCATCTTATAACTATTCTCCCATATAGAATTGGCCATCTAGCTAAGCTTCAATATCACCAACTCATAGCACTAATGGATTATCCCAACAACTACGTGTGCAATTAACTACCTAACTACGTGAAAACTAACTAAACTATAGTGCATGTGAACCTAAAAATGAAATGACATAAACATATTTGATGTATTTTTTTTGTTTCTTTAAATAAATGAGAATAAAAATAAAAAATATAAGAAAATAAAATCTCTAAAGTGAAATCCTCATACCTCTCTAAGATTTTCTAATATAAATAATAAGCTTAGCCCAAAATCATCTAGGGTACCAAAACCGATCCTATCAATTAAACTACTAGATATAGGATGTTCCTAAATGGCCTCAAGTGTAGGCATGTCAAATGTCATAGACCCAATATCAGATGCATCATTAAAATTCTCCATCATCTCATGGAATGGAGCATCGATTGTATCATCAATGTAAGACATACACTAGTAAACATCCCAATGAGCAGCCCACAATCACATCCATGTGTTAACAAATGTAGTCCCAATAAGGGCAACTATCATCTAATTGAAGGTCTAAATATGATGGAATTAAATGGTAAACAGTAGCTTGAAACTCTTGCTATTCTCTATCCATCCGGTACTAACAAATGCCACATTCATAGGTAAAAATACAATCATATTCATGGCACTGATAAGTGTAAACTATAACTTCTTGCATGGCAATGGTACCAAAGCATCTAACACTACCAACACAATAGCTGTGTGTGCAACAAAGATGCCTCTAATACGGTCGACAACTAAACTAGGGGTGGTATTGTAAACAAAAGATAACCACAAAATGTACACCACAACACATCTCACCCTTGAGAGCATACAAAAACGTGTTGTGCATCTCAAATCAAGGAATACTATAAGGTTTCACATCTATAGATAATAAGCTATTGGCATCGAGGAGAGGTTTAAGGGCATCCATCCATAAGATATCCATATTAACCCATTACGAAATAAACCCCCCAAAATAAAATCCAAAATTCAGATTAGACCAAGATTATCCTAACTTCAAACCTAGTTGTACCTAGCTAGCCCTAAGTCACAAAATGCTTAAGGCATAAGCCATTAACCCTAAAGATCTCAGTCTCAGCATTAATGTCTTATACATTTATAGACCCATTGTCACAAAAGTTAATAACCTTAAAAGGCCCTAATCAATGAATTTTATGCTTCCCCAAAAATTTGTAATAATGGCCATCACAAACTAAAACTAAATCACCCTCCTTAAACTCTCTTACTTTGATATTTTAATCATGCCAAGCTTTTTAGTGTTTTTGCATTGCTTCTAAGCTTTGTAAATCTAATAGTCATTCCTAATCAAGTTTCACTAATTGTAAAATCATTTGGTTCAATAATTCAACTTCTCTTAATCATAATGACAGGGCTACTTGCAAAGTAGGAAAATATTGCTGAATAGGAAAAATAGCATTAGTTACATAAAGTAAGTTGAATTGTGTATCTTTCATTGTCACCTTGTAGGTGGTTCTATAGGCCCATAATGCCTCATATAGATGCTCATACTAGTCTTGCCTATGAGAAGCAACCGTTTTAGTTAAAACCCCACAAATAATTCAATTAGTTACTTCTACTTGGCCATTAGCCCTAGGGTAATAAGGCATTGATTTGCAATTCTTAATTTTAAATAATTCTATCAACTCACTAATTAGACCATTTAAGAAATGGAAACCTTGATCACTTACTAATTCCAATAGGCAACCAAAACAGGTTATGATATTCTTATATATAAACTTAGCCACCTCAGTGGCTTTATCCATTTTAAGTGCTTTTTCTTTCTTCCACTTTAGCAATATAATCAATACAAACTAAAATATATTGATTAGATTGATATCTTAGAGGTTAAACAATTGGACCCACAAAATCAATTTTCCATTTCTCAAAAGTTTCTAACGACAATATAAGTGCCAAAGATGTAGCAAAACTTTTAAAAGATCAATCAGTCCTTTGACATACGTCACATTTTTTGCAACAATAATGAGCATCTTTAAATAAGATAGACCACTAATAACCAGCTAAGACAACCTTTATTGCTATTAATTCACTAGCAACCAAAAGGCTCATCATGCAATGCTTTGAGAACCAATGGAACTTTATCTTCCTATACGCATTGGTGATAAATGCCATTTTGTGGAAATAATTTATATAAATACTCCCTAATAACCCATAGGAGCATTCTTGCATTAATATATATGGCTTTCATATTTTATTAGCACTAAGTGAATATCAAGCTCTGTGCTAAGAAAATTAGCAATATAAGCATACCATGGAACTTTCATCTCCACAATAAAAAGTGATGCATCATGCAAATCATCATCCACATCCTCTTCCTTATCAGATGTTAATAATCATGAAAGATGATCCACTAGAACATGCATTTTACTTAGATGAGTAATTATTTGAAAATCAAATTCTTGAAAAAATAACATCCAACAAATCACTCATCTTGAAAGTTTCACTTTATTAAGTGAATACTTTAATGCTTCATGATCAACATAGATAATAAATTTATTCTCCAATAAGGTAAAATCATGGTTAGATGGTACCAAAAGTAGTGTCATTGACAAAACTTTTCTAAGAAAATTTATTCATGAAATAGGCTAGTTGACTTAATACTATAAGTAAACTAAAGTACTTTTCAATTATATCAATTAATATGAGTAGTTCTGACACTTTTAGGCATATGCTTCCATGATGCACTATCCTAAGAATATTTTAAAAGTGATTTGAATAAAATTGCTAAAATTGTAAAAAAATAATGTCACTTAACTATGCTATTTCCCAATAAATAATGATGAAATTTCTCCATCGCAAATACCATTGATAAGCATTCTTTCTTAATAGTGTTATAATTCCATTCAGTATCACTTAAGTTCTAACTTGCATAATAAATTGGATGAACCACCTTATTGTAGTATGCTTGATATAAAATAGGTCCCACATCATAATAGATGCATCTACATCATTATTAATGATGGTGCTAATAATACTAGTCCTTCAATTAACTTCTACTTAAGGAATACAAATGCTTCTTGACAAGCATAATCCCAATTAAAAGGATTATCCTTTCATAACAAATTTGTTAAATGTGATGCTACCTTTGCAAAGTCAGAAATAAGACACCGATAATAATTTAAATACCCCCAAAATCCTTAAAGTTGTCTAAGATTTGTTGGTGGTGGAAGTTTGGAAATCTTGGCAATTTTAGCAAGATCCATGGAATTACCTTCCTTAGAAATAATATGCCCCAATAGAGTTACTTTTAGAACTCCAAAAACACATTTATCAAAATTTAATGATATACCCATCTCATCACTATGTTCAAATACTTGTGCCAATATATGATGTATTTCTTTTGGCATCCCATAGACACAAAAGTCATCTAGAAAATTTCCATCCACCACTGCCCTAGAAAATCTTGATATTCTACAATCATAACCCTTTGGAATGTTGTGAGTATGTTGCACAAACCAAAAGGCATCACTTGGTGAGCAAATGTGTCCCATTCAGTAGTGAAAGCAGTTTTAGATTGAACTTCAAGACGAATCACACTTGATTGTAGCCACCAAACCCATCCATAAGAAGAATATAGCTCATGGCTTGTGACTTTGTGAAGTAGTTGGTTAGTAAATGGTAGAGGAAAATGATCTTTTCGTGTTTTACTATTAAGCCTTTTATAATCAACGTAGATGTGGATTTTCTTGCTATTACTCTTTGATACTACCACAATAGGAGATACCCATTCACTATATGCAACAAGATATATAAATCTTGCATCAAGAAGCTTAGTAATATCATCTTTCACCAATTCTACATACACATGATTTGTTTTTCATTGATGTTGATACAAGGTGTTGTGCCTCATTCCGTTGATAAAGTTTAGCCTTGATACCCTTAAGGTTAGTATAAGACCAAGAAAAATCCCCCAACATGTGCTCGTAATACTTCTTCAAATCTTTCTCAATCTTGGGGTTCCATTTGAGCCCTTAGATTTAAGTATTTTCCTTCTGCCATTTCTATTTTAACTACTTCCACCTCAGGTTCTTCAACATATGAAGAGGCTATTTTGTGGGGCTTGACCATAGGCACATCTTCTAATATTTCCCCTGAAACATTTTCAACTATTTCTAGAACTTGGTTCTTGTTCTTTTTCTTTCACATTCACACAATGTGCCAAGGATAAAGCCCTATAATGTACAATATTAAATTATCATGAGTATCATTAGCCACTACTATCTTATAGATATTTAATATATTAGGCAAGACTTTTCTTATATATCTTCCTTAATTTATATTTGATCAATGCACATTTGTTTGCAAATCCCTATGACTTTACTATGAACGTGGTGTTTATAGAAACAATTACATGGAGAATTTACTCTTGATCACATGGAAATTTAGCATATAGCGTACGATGATAACATCATAAGATTTTGTTATGCTTTTCCAAACATTCTTTTTCATTTGATTTTCAAGATCATTGATTATTGCTAAGCTTGAGGATTAATAATTGTAAATTTTCATCTTTTTCACCTTGGATTCGATACCCTAGATAGCGTATGACTTGTTTTAGCTCTAGAAAATTCTTAGCACCTAAGATTCAAACCCTCTAAGTTGTGGTTCAACTCCATCCCCATAGATAGTAAAATCCATTAATATTTCTTTGAGATGGGGTAACATGACCTCACATATATTTTACAGGCAAGACTTGATTGATTTCACTTGGCTTCTATAATATCCTACTAGTTGCCCCTCAAAATAATGATACATCTTTTGCTTTTTGCTCATAGAATGCTTAAAGGAATGATATAACCAAGGAGAAGTAGTAGGATTTTTTACTTGTACTCCAGTTCCAAAAGTAGATATAGATTTTCCTTGTTTTTGAAATTCATTCATTTTCTCACACTCCACTAAGCATTTCCTAGGATAGGCGATATTTGTTCCATTTGTTACACATCATTATTTAATTTAGATTCTTGCTCTTCTAAATACATATCTAAAAGTGAAATTTCTTGCCCCGTTGTAAAGGTTTGCAACTATCCCTATTTCTCCTCTCTTTCCTTCTTTTCCAGCTAATGATAGTAAGTCCTTTTAGCTACAATTTGAAGTTGTTTGAACCCAAAAGGAAAAAAATCTACCTCATATAAGAACATGTATTAACTAAACTCTCCTCGAGTTTGTCATGATCATCCTCAATAGTGCCAATTTCCTCCATAGTTATTGAGGAGATTTTTGAAATTTCATCTAGGTTTTATGTTCTTGCCTCATCCCCCTCTTTTAAAGCCTTAGTGGAAATGATTTTTGACTTGTGATATGCAAAAATAATATCCCAAAGGTCACTTTCCTCCTTATTTTCACAAAATCTAGAACATGCTTCAACAAATGAATCATTGAAATAATTGAATTTATAGATTGCATCATCAAGATATTTATCTTCCTCTATTGAAATCATTAAACAATCTAGGATCGTATCTTTTGAGGTGGATAAGTAGTGAGTAATATCATCATTAGAGTCATTATCTGATGAGAAATTAATAGTATATTCACCAATATCCATAGTATCTATAACTAGTGCTCTTGGATCCACAAATAGATCCACTATTTTTGCCTCCTTAGTTGTTCTCCTTTTGGATGCATTTGTGCCTACCTTAGAAGCATCAATCTCGATCCTTTTCCTTCTACGCTAGAACTAGCTTATGATAAAGTGACCTTTGACATGTAGGTTCTATTTCAAGCAATTGCCTAAGGTTAATTGTTAAATATACCTCCTCCAGTGCTTCCCAAAGATCATAGGCCTTGTTTATCTTTTCCAATTACTCTTTGCTCTCCTCTATTGGAGGTACAATCTTTCAGGATCTACCCCTAACTTGAATTTAAGGATTTGCCAGGGACACAATAAATAATAGATGATCAAAAGAGTATTGAGGAGAGTCTGATTTAGGTAGCTCTATATTAGGACCTACATACTTAGATTTATCCTTTGGAAATCCTTTTAATTTTTACAAACTTTCTTCCTCTAGACCTTACTCCTTTTGTTGCTACTCTACTAACAATACCAATCATGGGGTCATCCCTAAAGGTTAGCATATGACCTAGGACTTTAGACTTGACTCCAATCTCTTATCTCTTTGTTTATACTTCAACTAAATTTGTAGTAGATGTTGAAGGATTGATGGAGGGTTGTGTTTCTTTATCGTGGGTCTTGTTGTCATCCCTCTTAGGGAAATTCTCTTCATAATTCCCCTTGCCACTACATCTCCTACAAATAGGAGTATAGTCTTGACTTTTTCGTTCATTCAAGAAATATGTAACTACATGACCTTCTTATTGAGATTAATAACAAACTACCGATCCATTTCTTCCTAGGTTGCCATCACTATCATAATTGTTTCGAGGCACTAGAGGTCTACCTTGGGTATGCAATCCACGTGGCCTTAAAGGTTGATTGGGTGGTCCAATCTCATAAGTAGTGCTATTGCAATCCATATAATTATAATTTGTTTGCGTTGCACGAGCTTGTTGTTATTGTTGGTTGATCTTATACCAACAACTTGTGTCCAAATGCCCTGTTTTAAGATAGAAAGTACAGAATGGAGGATGATCATGCATTAATCTTGAAGTCCTTCAATAGCCACATAACCATAACCATGACGTTGACCTCACTAGATATTTGATTTAGGTGGGTTTGAAGTCAAGCTGCTCGAAGGTGATTGTGAATTAGAAACTTGTGTTGTTATTAAATAAATCTCTTTTAATGGTGCTTGGACTACACCCATTATTTCCTCTTTTAATTTTCCCAGGGACTTTGATAATGTATGCCACTTTAGCTTCATCTAGAGTAGATTGAGTTTGAGGCATAGATGGCATGCCGCCTGTTTGTATCATGTAAGCTAGGATTGAGGTATATGGATTCAAAGGTACACTTGACACATTGGAACTTACAATTGTAGTTGGATTTAGGGGAACAATCACATATGATACGTTCTTAGTAGATAGCCCACTACTTGACGATCACATATGATACGTTCTTAGTAGATAGCCCACTTGAAGTACTTGAATACTCCATTCGAGGTTCCTTGAATAGATCCTTCTGTCATTGTTGGCTAAGTTGTATCCCTTTCCACCATCTAGCATGTGTTTTAGCATTTGCTAGAGTTGGCATTTGTAAGCTAACATGTTGATGGACTTCAAGATTAAGCCTAGTGATAACTTTACACTTTTGCATAGGCTTGTCAAGGGCTAGATTCATATTTCGAATAATTGTTTCCATACTCTCTATATAGCACTCAACACTCTTAGTTTCCCCTTAGGATAAATAGTCTAACTGAAGGATTAACCTATATTGGAAACCTTGCTACATAAATTTTTCTAAGAAAGCTCCTAATAGGACAGTATAAGTCCCCTTATGTCAAGCATGTAAGTTCCCATACCACCTGGCTGCCTCACCCTTCGGGGTTGTCAAAAAGATATGGAGTTTTTTATCATCATCCATTGTCTCATTTGCTACGCAAGTTACTTTAAACCTTTGTATGTGTGCATCAGGATCTTCATCCCACAATCCTCCAAATTGGGTGAAGTCAGCTAATCTTATAGGGTTATGAAAAGGATCCCTAGCCTTAAATCTTGAGTAAAATCAAACCACATGGATTCCTTAGGGTCCTTGAATAGGGATCTTAAACCTAGATCAGGTACATCTTGAAATGAATCTCCTTGGTGGGGGATTCTAAGCAAAGTCTATAATCTAAAATTTACTACTCACTCCATCCACATAACCTCCTTTGGCTCCTTAAATAATTGGCAAAATCCAAAATTCAATTCTAAGTCCCAATCAATGGATGGTTCATTACTCCCTACTATAGCATTAGCTTCACTTTCTATACTTTGGCTTCTTTGTCTACTCCTTTTTTCGGTGGGACTACTGGTATTCGAGACCACTCGATTCCATTGATATGAGTCTACTTCACTTTCTTTTGATGGTGATCTATCAAATGATATGTTAGATCCAAGAGGCTTCTCATTTGAGCTAGACACAATGCCTATTTCCAGGTTCAACAAAATGCATTCACCCTTTCTAGCCTCTCTAACAGCCAAGCCTCGTGCCGAGCTACTCATTCTCTAACTCATTGATCTCAAGCTTTATATGTTTTTGTTTTTGCCTTGCCTCAGAATTCATCCAAAAGTAATGTAGTACCTACTATTATCATACTCCACAATCTCTTTCAACTTATGCATTTTCTCTAAAGCTCTAAAGTTAGGGTTTTCGTGGTTGCATACACACTTAAAAGTTTGAGAATAATTGGTAATTCTACCAATTATTTATGACACTCTTTTTTGGTAGTCAAACCAACATTGCAAAATATCTAGAAACCTACTTAGTTTACATTTACATCTCTCTACACAGTAACTCATTGTTGGATCTCTAGATGGGTACTAGAATTCTAACCCTAAGCTAACTATGGCTTCCTCCCTCCATCTTTCAAGGGCGGCTCCTCATAACTTTGTCATTGTTGTCTCAGTGGTGGTTTATTTAGGATTTGCTTGTTTGACGTTGAGAAAGTTTGTTTCAGAGTATAGATCCACTAGATCTATGGTCATACATTATTTACATTTCTTTTTAAATTTCTTTGTCCTCCTTTATAACTTAATTTATTTTATTTATTTAAAAGAAAAGCAATCAAAGAAATCAACCTATCATTCAAAAAACCCAAAAATTTTAATTTCCTTTCAAAACATGGCTCCTCTATGTAAAGAATATATCGGTCTTATGCATTTAATATTTAAACAATTAGTTTATTAAAAATTTCTATAGAAACATCCTTCCTTTCATTCCTTAAATTAAACAGCAAACAAAGTAAAGACAATCTCCTTTCTCATTATCACACATTCACATATAGAGTTCATTTTTAAACCTAGAGTTCCTCGGCCCCCAAGTTAATAATGTATTCTGTTGGCCCTCCTCTCTTTCTCACTATAATGATCAATAATTAAAATAAAATAATTTGCAGTACTTATTTGTTAATGGTGAGGCTTATCCTCATGCCACTAGTTTTATATCTTTCACAAATAAATTTTAGATAATCAAATGAAATATTTTAAATAGTTAAAGTATTTTAATTTTATTTATTTATGAATAAAATCTTCTAATAAAGTGTATGACTCACTTTAGACTTTCCCAACCCTTTAGTTCTAATGTGAACACACAATAGCACACTAAGGAAATAAGTACATGTTCTCGCTTCAACAATTTAAGTGCACAATTTGACTTAGAATTTTTTATTTCAATTCTTTATTACTTTATAGAAATATTATACAATCACAAAAAATTAGAATCATGTTTACTTTCATGCTTACAAATTTCCAACTAATTATAATCCATTTTTGTGATCTTAATATAATAAAAGTGTAATTCTTACTCAAAAAACTTAGTTTTTTATTTTTTTGAAAATATTAAATGTATTTTAAGGTGGCAAGCTCTTGTTCACAATGGAAGAGCAAGAAAAGTACGGATTAATGGTGGAAACGAGGGGTTTCAGCTAGTTTACATTCAAGCTTACGCTAAATCTAAAAGGCGCCATCATGGAGGAGCTAGCCGTAAAACAACTCTTGGACCAATGCAGTCTATAGAAGTATGTAGAGAAGGTCAGGCAAGCTATCGATTATAGCAAGTGTGTAAAATTTTTGAGGAGCTTTGATGCTAAAAGAAACTGTGGCATGGTGATGGTAAGAAGAGTAGAAGAAGCTTGTTAAGTAGAGGTGGAATTGAGCCCTACGATGGTGGAGAAGGCCCTTGGTTTATTAGCCAGCAATAGCAAGACTAAGAAATGCCCAAGGAGGGATATGTATAATATGTTGGGGGTGAGCCATCACCAATCCAAGAACAAGAGGGAGACAAAGTCCACAAGGAACAATAGGATAACATGGAGAGAGTTACTAATAAAAAGGAGAATGACCAACTATCTCAACAACAAGAGAGCAAGAGGACAATCCATGAGTAGCAAGGCTAAAGATTTGTCAAGTTAAGCGGAAAGAAAAGACCACACTCTCAAAATCCCCATAAGAAGAACTCAATTCACCTCCAAAAAAAATAGAGATGTGCAAAGAATGGAGGAGGAATTGAAGAGATTAGAAGAAGAGGAGGAAGAACAACTAAGGCAAAAAGGGAGGAGGAGATCACTCTAATGAAGATGGAATCAAAGATTTAGCCTGCAAGCTTGCACAATGCTGCAACATGGACTCCATGCCATGACACCTAAGCCTAACACTGGCTTAGGAGTAGAGGAGCAATGTGCTCCCCTAATCTTAACTAGCTGAACCTCACAGGAACTCTCCTTGCTAGGGGCTTGGGGAGCCAAAATAGCAAATGCAGTCGCCTCAACAGGAGCCAATGGGTTTGGTCCACGAAGAAGGGCATGACTCTAAATCAGATCAATGAAAGAAAGAACGAGTGCAGGAACCAAGTCCCCTTCGTGTCCACAACAAGTATAGTAAGAAGAGGAAAGGGCTCCATGCCAAGCCATGCATTCCTTGTGGTAAATCTCTTAGGCCCCCTCGGAATGTAACTACTATAGAGCATCAAGATGATGTTTAGCATGCTCCCTCCCAATGCATCCCAAAAAAAAAAAAGAGAGAAAAAAAAAGAAAAGAAAAAAGAGAAAGAGCAAACAAACAAAGACTCACACAAAGAAAAAGGAAAGAAACAATGAGCTTTTTCATGTATATCAGAGTGCCACAAATCCTACACCTAAGGATCCTCAGGATAGGCATGTTTAGTGGCCTTGGTTAGCCGGCTCTAACCCCCTAGCCCTTCCTGTCCCCCCCACTTCACACTTAGGGCACATCAAGGGCAAGATACACACCTAGGGATTTTGTGCTTGCGTATGTTTAGATTTTTGTCCCTAAGTGACACCCACAACACCTCTCCTGTACACAAATTGGGTCTTTAAGCATGGGACAACACCACATGCTTGTTGAGATATTTACAATCACACCTACTTCAATCCCTTTGTAAGGAGCAGTGAGGGCTCAGGACCAGAATTCCATATGCACAGTAGGAGAAAGTACCACCACTCAATTCCTATAAAGCATTGTACTTGCACTCTTTTTCTAATGCAATGATAATACTCTTTTATTTCCAGTAAAGTGTTTTGTCACTGTCAATACACAAGATTGTGTTTATGAGTCCAAGTCTTAATATTGACACCTAATTCACTTGTGTGACAATTTGTCTTTGTTAGGGTCAATGTCTTCATGAGTTTCTTCTTTCTCTTTCAACCTCCATAGCTTCCGCATCTGCCATGCTCTAGATCCTACATATTTTGATACGGTATCAGCGCAAAGTTGACCATGGCTTAGCTCATTTTAGTAGCTCTTTACCTCTGGTCCATCTCTACCCAGCTGCCTATGAACTCACTTTCCATCTCCACTTTCAAGCTTGCCGTCATGGCTGCCATAGCCAGCAGCACCCTGTCAGATTGAAGCTCTTGTATCTTACTCCACAGGCCAAATCTTACCAAGCTTCCTTTTGGAGAAGTGTTCCCCTGCTATTGATGCTTCTTTGTATCATCTCGGAACTTGAATTGCCCCATCCACTACTCAGCATTCTCAATTTTCTCAGGTTCTGTTTTGTGGCTTCCATAGCCAGGCAGTATCTAGGCATCTTGGAGCTTATGGATCTCACATTATAGGCCACCATTGATCATGATGTCTTCTAGGAAAATCTTCCTCAACATCAGGCACTCCATCCTATCACAAAAAAGTCAAGATTGATGCACGCTGAGTCCAACATTGTAGAAAATGTGGAGAACTGACAAAAAATGTGCCTGCTACTATTGTCCGCCCTACACACTTAAATCCGACATCAATCATGACCATCATCATGGGGCTTTGGTAGAGCATGAAAAGAGATTCATTTCCGTTAAAAAAGTTTTCAAAATGATCAAGTGTAGCTCTTGCAATGTCAGAAAAACCAGGTTGCCCTCAGAAACCCGAACTGTGACTCCATAGCCAAACTTCACCAAGCTCAAAAATCTCATCATTTTCTCTCTCTTACCACTTGGAACAACCCACTGTGACTTGGATCTGAAGGTCCCAACATCAAATCAAGAAGGGGAAGATTTGGATCTGAAAGAACTTGAAGGATTTTGCAGATTTTGAAGACTCAAGGAAGAAACACTATTAGTATCCATTGACACTCATTTAGTGCTCTTAGCACTTGTGTCTTTTGATACATCTCAACCAACTCTTCTGTTGCTTAAATTTGATAATTCTAAAGCTGATTTGCTTCTATTCACACAAGTCTAATATGGACAAAGATTCTCCAATTTCCCATTTCAAAGGAGTCGGGTTTCATACCTGGCCAGACACCCGCATCAAACTCATCCTGATGAAGAAAGGCCTCTAGGCCATTACCACTGGAAAAGAAAAGAAGCCTCGTGATGCGGACCTTGTTGTCACTTGGAAAAATAATGATGAAAAGACTCATGTCATTATCAAACTTGAACTAGACGGCAGCTATATCCATCGTGTGGATAACTGTGAGACTTCATAGGACACATGGAAGAGACTTGACACCTTGTTTGGTGCACAATCTAAATCATCAACGTAATATGGTCTCTTGATTGAGTTTTTCAGGCTTGAAATGAAGTCCAACACATCACTTGCCACACATCTAAATTACATGGAAGGACTTCTAATCCAACTTGCAGGAATCAACATTAAAATGGAAGAAGATGTTTGCATCGGTGTTCTACTTAAGAGTTTGCCTCATGAATATAATAATGTATCAACAACTTTAATCAACATGCCAAATCCTGAACTTGTTGATATCCAGGCATTACTATTAGAGGAGGAAAATAAGCTAAAAACTAAGGAAGAACCAAGCACCTCTAGAGATGAACATCCATTATATGTTGGCAACAGGTACAAAGGCAAGAAGGATCAGCTCTTCTATGACTTCTACAAAAGGACCAGACACACCGAGAAGTTTTGCCACACCAAAAAGAGGTCCCAAAAGGCCTATCCAATTGCAATCAAAGAAGAAGAAGAGAACGGAGCAAATGAAGAAGAAGAAGAAGAAGACCACCAAGAGAAGGATAAACCTCATCAGTCCTTCTATTCAGATAGATTTTTTTAGCTTTGTATTTCGTAGCCCTAATGCCTCAGATATAAACTTGTAAAATCCTCATGTAGCCTTGTACTACAACCTCTATACACTTTGTGAGGCCCCTGTTACAACTTCTAGATGTTCACCATGTTTATGGTACCCACATTTATCCTTTTCTGTGACAGTCTCTAGTGTTTTGCCATGTTTATGGTGTGCCCACACTTTGCAGCTGTTGCTTTCACTAAAGCCTCTATACACTTTGTACTTCTTGTTGTGATTGAGGACGGGTGTTGAGATATTTACAATCACACCTACTTCAATCCCTTTGTAAGGAGCAGTGAGGGCTCAAGACCAGAATCCCATATGCATAGTAGGAGAAATCACCACCACTCAATTCATATAAAGCTTTGTACTTGCACTCTTTTTCTAATGCAATGATAGTACTCTTTTCTTTCCAATAAAGTGTCTTGTCACTGTCAATACACAAGATTGTGTTTATGAGTCCAAGTCTCAATCTTGGAACTTAATTCACTTGTGTGACAATTTGTCGTTGTCAGGGTCAACGTATTCATGAGTTTCTTCTTTCTCTTTCAATCTCCATAGCTTCCACATCTGCCATGCTCTAAATCTCGCATATTTTGACAAGGCTTCCCTAAGGTTCAACCCAACTCCTAGTTTTACTAGCACAGACACCATGCAACACTGCACAGTGAGGTATATGCACCCCCAGGTAGTGCACTTTCTTTTTCTTTTTTCAAGTATACTCAACAATGGTGATCAATCACCACGACGTTGAAGGCCCACACTACCCGATCAAATCTAATCTCGGCTTTGCAATCTAATCTTGGTGTCAATGAGCTCAATTATGCTACATCGCATTGTCAAAAGCACAATTAATGTCTCAAGAAGCATTCGAGTGTACTTCTCCTCAACATCGACAATTATTTCCACCCCATTGGACCCTCACTTCATCCACACATTGCTACAAGGAACCTGACTGTAACTACGCACTATCTAAATATACATGTGCAATCACATAATATCTGCACCACAATCTATACATAGTTTGGGCCCTCAAATGCAGGACAATACTCTCAACTTGCTTAGAGTTCGACCCGTCTCCCAAACTCATCAAATTATGTCTTGTGCACGATAAGAAGACTAGCACTATTCCCTAGGGAGGGATCATGTGAGAGGTTTTCAATTGCAAGTATTGAAGACTCCAATGAAAGTACAGTCAGCTCTTCATCAACACTCAACTATGAACTATTGTCCTTTATCATCATGTAAGTCCACCAAAGAATCATCACACATAGAACCCCCAAAAACCAAAGCCTATGCCAGCCATGAGCATAATTACCAACAAAGAATATCCCTATCACTAACTCCAACAACCCTATCACTAGCCAACCAGACCAACAACATGGCCCCAACCAATGACCTTCATCCATACCACCACCAAAACTCCTCCAAGACAAACAACAATCCCTTCCACCCACGTCTTCGGTGCATGCCAAGCCCGCTACCTTGACGATAAGTGCCATTGGATTGGACTCGTCTAGAAGGGGGGTAAAGTTAATCCTCAAATGAATAAGGTGGAAAATCTAGAAAATCTAAAGTGTAAGATAGGGCCAAGGAAAAAGTGAAATGGAAGACGAAGGCACGCCAAGAAAAATATGGAAACACAAGAAGTACAGAAAAGTCCTAAATCAAGGAGAAAGATGCACAAGAAAAAGCACAAGTCAATACTTTTGTAAAAGAGCACAAGGCATACCATGATTTATTTTTAGAGTATCACTCTCACCCATGAAAATTGTAAAGATAGATGGGTGGTAGGAAGGAAGCTAGGAAGATAGGAGAACAATGGGAAAAATGTCCTAGGCCACGGCCAGCCATGCAAAAAAAGGGGATATGGGGATGACCTTCCAAAAGGGATTTAGGGTTTTGTATATAAAGTTGAAAAGTGAATGAGAAGCTCATTCTTGTGTGTGGCCAAAATCAGCTATCCTCCTCTTCTTCTTCTTCTTCTTCTTCTTCTTCTTCTTCTTGCTTGCTTGCTTGCTTGAGCTTGTGCTTGAGAGAGGGAGTGTGAGAGTGTGAGGGAGTGAGTGTGTGAGGGTGAGGGACCATGGTGAAGAAGCTCTCTATCTCCTCCTCTTCTCTTCTCTTCTCTTCTCTTCTCTTCTCTTACTCGCGGGGCAATGGAGCTTGGAGCATGGATCTTGAGGATCAAGATTGCTTGAAGCTTGCACTTGGATCGTGGAGCTACCGAAGTGCTCGAGAGAATAGAAAACTCAATCAGGCATGGAGGTAAGCTCACTAAACTCATAGAGAGAGATAGCACATTGGCTATGTGAGAGGTAGCCATTAGTAATGAGCTTGAAACACTTGAAACAATAAGCGGTCCATGGGTCTTGGCGCTCGCCTTTACATCCCCTGCCTTGAGGATGAGTGGGATTGGATGCACGTGCTAGCCACTATCAACATGTCATTCTCAAACGATGAAGAGGATTATAAGGAGGCATGAATGACAGTTAGTGAGTCCCATAGAGCCACCGCATCTCAACTCTGCCAAAGGGAAAGACCCTACCATCAGTGCCACTTTGTATGATGACCAAAAGCCCTAGTAGACAATCAACACCTACTCCTTTTCACATCTTGTCTAACAAACTTGAGCTCTAGGGGATCCTTGAGAATTTGACAAGGGAGCTAGCTAGCCACCCAACTGCCAATCTTAAGCCACTCCAAGACCTCATGGACGAATCAAAATGGCAATGTACTAAAGTGCATGACCTAAACTTGATGTACAATTGGGCATTAGTCACAAATCAGAATAGAGGCCTAGACAACCAAGCAATCAAAATGTAGTGATTCAGACGACGAGTACAAAGATTGCTACTCCACGAATGAGGAAAGTGAAGAAGAGGTCGAGATGATAGAGTGCAACATAGGCGGCCAAGTGATCAAAAAAATAAGAGTAGAATCCTAGCCATGGAAAGTCAACACCTTTAGAATCAAGAAGGGAGTCTTCAGAACAAAAAGCAATCCCACTTGGCTGGATCACTTAGACATGATAGACTATGAGTAAGCAGGATCGGTCCACCGGCCAAGTGTCATACCTCTTCTTAGAACAAAATCAGCCTCAAAGCTATGTCCACTAGGGAAAACTCTTTCCTCTAGTGAGGGTTATGAGTTTAACTCGGATTCAAAAGTGAGCTCTGAGAGTGACCCATAGATACCTTGACCACTAAGACTAGATGCACCAAAAGGGACTTGCCAGTCCATCTACGGTGCAGACAATTGAAGGAGGAAAAGAGAGAACAACCAAAGGATTTGGAAGCCGAACAACAAAAGAAACCCCAAGATCTACCAAAGAGCTTGTTGAGAGTGGAAAAAGGCTGAATTTTTGATTGATTTTTGTTGTTTTTTTAAAGGTCTGAATGGTTGATTTTTGATGGATTTTGAGTGATATTTGGTTGTTTTTGAAAGTGTTTCAGAGTTTTTTGGATGATATTGATTATGTTTTGGAAGCTCATGATGATTCTTAGTAGAAATATAAAGCTCTGTGATGTTCTAATAGGTTGTGATTGGTTCTGATACCTTCTCTTTAGCTTCTATTTTGTTCTGATTTTCTTCTGTATGAAGTATGGATTGATGATTGATGAAGGTTGAAATCTTTTGAAAGCTTATTGAATAGTTTTTGATAGTTTTAATGGTTTTAGTATGAGTTATGAGGATCTGTTGTTCTCTGATGACCTTTTGTAACCCTCTGTAGACCTTTTGTAGAGCCTCTGTCTCTGCTTTGTCTCTACTCTGTTCCTATTCTATTCTGTTCTGTAGATCTTTTGTAAGTGTTCTATAGAATGTATGTGTGACTTTGGAAAAGTTTTTTAACTTTTGGAAAGGATGAATCTAATTTCAAAAGAGCTAAAGCAAATGGAAGAAGCAGCTGCTGAAGACTGAAGAGAAGTGAAGAGACTGTGACAGTAGTGAGCTATGAAGAGACATTGTAGTGGCTCTAGTGCCCTTTCATACCTCCCATACCTCTTGGGAGGTTCATCCACGACCTAAGAAGTATTATTAAGTTTCATTCTTGAGTATTATAGTGAGGAGATAATGTACTATTGATAGAGAGAGAGGGAGTCAGAGATAGTTAATTTTATCAAAACAATGTGTCTGTCTATGAGAGATTGAGAGAGAAAACTATGAAGACATTGAAGATGAATACTATGTGATTGATTTCGATTCAAAAGTGGTGTATTATTTTATGTTCCTTGTTCTATTGATGGATTGTGTGTAGATGTTGAAGATTATGGTTGATTCTATTAAATCCATAGGAGATATCTACTATATTGCTGCACGTGAAGATTTGCTTTTTTCCTTGTTTTGGTCATCAAAAGAATGAAATAAAAACTTGTTGATGTTACAAGATAGATTTTCTTACAGTAGAATCCTCTTTTCCTTGGTGTCTCTCTTGGGGCTCCATGTTTTTGGTGCGTAGTCGGGGAAACTTGCCATCAACAAGCATCAAAAGAGGCTAAAAATGAAGCAAATGGCATTGTCAAGAAGAGAAGAATTGAATGGATGCTTGCAAAGTTTCTTCTTCCAGTGAAGAGTTGGAGATTCTCATTGCCAAAGCCACTTTCTACAAGAATTTCATCCCACAATGGTGGAAACATATTACCATCATGATGCAAGCTCTATATGGTGGACTATTTCCTCTTCCTGTTGAAGCAACAGAAACTTGCATCTTGGTGGCAAATTGTTTGGAAACAAACTAAAGAGTAGAAACAGAGAAAATGACCATCCATGGAAGATTTGGCATTCATTGAGAAGTTTTTAGACATCATCAAGTGGGAGATCGTGAAGAAGCTTCAAGAGTTGTGGTCTGTGGAGGTTCATAAAAATAAGAAAGAAAAGAGTTGGAATTTATTCATGGATGCTCAACATCAAGATACGTGGGATGCTTGGTGTTCTAACAATCTTCCATTTGTCTAATTAGCAACCCACAGGAAGTTGGTAGACATAGTGTTCTTTACAACATACACTATTGAAACCATCAGAAGCTGGCATTATTATAATGATGGCACAACAATAATTCTAAGAAGAATGAGTTTTGATACTTTCAGAACATAATATCTCCCCCTCTATAGTGGTTTGAAAGCTAAATTCAAAGATATTGAAAAGAAGGAAGTAGAAGAGATGTTGGCCAGAGAATACTCCAGAGACTGAAGCCCCTCTCTGATTCTATTCTGTTGAGTACAGACCAACTGGTTGGAGCCAACCCCCTGATGAATGATGCAATCAAGAGGCAAGAATCAAGGCTGAGAATGAGCTTGCAGTAGAAGCCTCCTTTGACATCCTAAAAGTACTCTTTACAGAAGTCCCCATAGCGACTCAAGGTCCCCTTCCTAGTCAGATTCATCCTGGAAATATTGGATAGGCTAGCAAATGTAGTCTCATTGCCAGAGTACAATGAAGACCCCGATCTTCATGTAGCTGAATTTATGGTAGCATGTATGGCTAACAATGCCAGAACCCGTGAGCATTGGTTAGCAATATTTCTCGCCACTTTCAAGGGCATGACATTTAAACGGTATGAGAGACAAGCAGCAGGAACTTTTGGCACATGGGACAAACTAAAGTTGGCATTCCTCACTAAATTCAGGTGTGAAGGTTTTGAAGAGTGGATGCGAGAGGAGTTCATGAACCTAAGTTAGTACTCTGGAGAAAGAGTAGAAGCTTATGTCTCGCGAATGGAATCTATCCTAAAGAGATGGACTAACCATCATTTGGATGAAGGTATCCAAAAAGGAGTGTTCCTCAGAGGCCTACAACCAGAAGTTGACAAGTTCGTGGAATCGAGAAGACCAGTCAATCTCCAAGCTGCAGTGGAAGGTGCAAGATTGTATGACGATGTTGAAGCAAGGTTGTCAATGACTCCAGGAAGAGGAGTCTTACCTCCTCCCATGCCAGGAATGGTATACCCACCAAATGCAGTCCCAGGGACAGTTCCCTACCCTTATCCCTAGATGCAAACAGTGCCGCAGTAGTACAGTGCACCTAATCCATAGTGGTCGCCGCAGACGACAATGCCTTAAATGATGGTTCAACCACAACAACAGTGGTCTCAGATAGTTCCTCCAATGGTGACTCAACAACAATGGAGCCCTACTAACTGGAATCAACAATCCCAAGTCTCAACAGGAGCTCTGAATCAGAACCAGAACAAAGAGCCCTCTGGATCAACCCAACCAGTGTATGCAGTAATTATAGAAGCTTCTCAAAACCCTATTACTAGTACTCCACAAAGTGAAAATCTAAAGGACTACTTATCCAACTCAGTCGCAAGTATCAAGAAAGAGCTTATGGATGTGATTACAGGAGCAGCTCTACAGACGCTGAAGGTGGATACCACTAATCTATGTACTTCTGCGGGAACTGGGAGAGATGTGATGTGTTCTAATACATGGTGCAGGAAGTGCCATCAAGCGAGATATTTAGCCACTAAATGTACCCAAAAATCAACCATTCATGGAGCCTTCTGTTCATACTATTTGAGGAAGAATCATACAGAGGATATCTGCTCTCTAAAAGATATACATGAACGAAGACAGAAAGATGAAAATGCAAGATTCAACTTGCTAGAATCCAAAATGACAACGCAGGACATTGGATTAAAGCCTAGGGAGTTTGGTCCTAATTTTGGTCTAAGGAGTTTTCCCTCTCAAAGTTACAAAGGATGACAGTCTAGCGGTGGTCAGAGATCAGAGGTGGAATGTTATAAATGTGGAGAAAAAGGTCATGTCTCCTGAATTTTTCAAACCCTAGAAAATTTGTGGATTACAAACCCTTATGCAGCCGATGCAAAGGCGAAGGCCACACTGCAAAGAACTGTCCAAGTCCAGTCCCTGTCAAGGCCAATGCCACTAATAGCCAGCAGAAGGCACAAGAGGCTGCCTCTAATTCGGTAGAGTTGGAAGTTGCCGCCATCGCACGTGCCAAGAAGAAGGAACCAATTGTCCAGAAAGAGAAAAAATCCCCTGCCAAGACTGTGAAGTTCAACCTGCCAATAGAGGGACAGAGCAGTACAAGACAAAACATTTGGTGGTCAAACCAAATTCCTATGGGACATCATACCCTCTATTGTTGGGAAGACCCTGGATTTTTTAAGCAAGAGCCAGGATGAACTGGTTCAAAGGAACCCTAACCCTAGGCAGAGGACCCCATAAAGTGGTGTTGAAATTGTATGGATCACAAAAAGGCAATAGATCCACATCCATCGAAGTTATAACCAACTCCTCCAATGAAGTAACAGATGGTACATCAGGAGATGAAGAGGCTGTTAAATAGATATTTCCCAAGAAAACAAATGCACAGTCCCTAACAGTGGGCATTGTAAGGCAACTACCTCCTGCCTCAACTCGAATTGACTTTTTAAATCATCTCTAATAGCGAGATAGAAGCATGGATGTATTGTTCTCCCTGTTACATGGAAATCGCAGAGACAGAACCAGAGACAGAGGCAGATACAGAAGCAGACACATAGGCGGAAGATCTGTTCTTCTCCTACAGAGCCTCTATAGAAGCAAAGACAGAGCCTCTAGAGAAAGAGGATGAAAATGATGAGGAAGAAAATGAATCAGGTTATGAAAGTGTAGATGAAGCAATTCCTTTGATAGAGAACGATCTTGTTGATGTCCCTAACAGAGACCTCAGAGGTCGAAGATCTCAGGGTGTTGGATGGAATGACCATGGTTCCATTTGGGTTCGCCAATGGACCACAAAGTATGTAGAATCTACATAAGCAATGGATCAAAGGTATAAAAATTAAGTTTACCGGTGACTCCTATCGCCTTGACCATTCATTCTAGAGAAAAGATGACGATGACAACCCTTGTCAATAGAAGCCAGAGCCATCACAGCCACGACTTATAGAAGGTCTGTGTTATGTGACATTCCTAGATGCATCCTCTGAAGATGAATCCCTAAGTCCAAGAGAGATCACCACTTGTACAGAAGCAAACAAAGTTCTGATACCCTTCCAGCAATCTCAACAGATAAATGAGTCATCTATTCAGAAGGAGGACACTGGTTCTAGTGGAACATCAAAGGATGACACTACTACCTTGAAGGAGTCAGATCTATATCCAAAAGCAATCCGTGGGACATTTATCCACGAAGTGGAAGGTGAAAGGAAAGTGACGCTCCTGGATATTGATGTGGTACTGAACGTCACCTGAAAGTGGATCTAAATCTTCTAGAAGAAGAACTAGTGGTCCTGCAAGACTTACTAAAGGAGAACTTAGACGTGTTTGCTTGGTCATATAAAAATCTAAAGGGGATTGATCCCACAGTATGCCAACATCACATTGACCCAAAGCCTGATGCCAAACCTATAAGGCAAATACAAAGGTGTATGCATCCTAATTATTCTACTCTAGTGAAGGTTGAATTATTGAAGCTTCTTGAAGCCGAGTTCATTTATTCCATGGCTAACAGTGAATGGGTGTCACCCATTGTGGTAGTACCCAAGAAGAATGGAAAAATTCGAATATGTGTGGAATTTTGAAAGTTGAACTTGAAGACGAAAAAGGATCATTTTCCTATCCCTTTCACAGACCAACTGTTGGACAAAGTGCCAGGCCATGAGCTCTATTCTCTCTTGGATGGATTCAGCAAATATAACCAAGTCCAAATCGTAGAAGAGGACCAATCCAAAACAACCTTCACCACAGAATGGGGGACCTATGCCTATAGAGTGATGCCGTTTGGGCTCTATGATGCTCCTACCACCTTCCAACAAGTAATGATGGCTGCCTTCCAGAATCATCTGCATGATTTCATTGAGGTGTATCTTGATAACTTCTATGTCTATAGCTTAATACGTGAGCATTGGGGACACCTAAAGCAATGTTTTGACAAATACCGAGAGTATGGGATTTCTCTCAACCCCGAAAAATGTGTCTTTGGCGTCTCATCATGAGTTATTTTGGGCCATATGTCTCTGCACAAGGGATTGCAATAGACCCGGCGAAGATTGAGAAGAGTATCGCCTTGACAGCACCAACAAATCTCAAGCAACCGAGAGGATTTCTTGGCCATGTGGGCTACTACAGAAGATTTATTGCACATTTTGCAACCAAGCTAGCCCCTCTGCACAAGCTCCTAAGAAAAGATGTGGATTTTCTTTGGACTTATGACTGCGAAGAAGCCTTTAATACCCTAAAACAATGCCTCATCCAAGCACCTATGTTGCAGCCTCCTGACTGGATGAAGGAGTTCCATGTGCACATAGATGCATCAGTTCAAGGGCTAGGTGTTGTCTTATGTCAAAAGGGCCCCTCTAAATTAGATCAATCAATCTATTATGCAAGTTGGAAAGTAACCAACCGCGAGCAGAACTACACAGTGATAGAGCTTGAGTGCTTGGCAATGGTGTTTGCACTAGAGAAGTTTCAACACTATCTACTATCAACGCATTTCAAGTTCTACGTGAATCATGAAGCCCTGTCCTTCCTAATGAACAAAGCATATGTCAAAGGAAGATTGATGAGATGGTTTCTCTTGTTCCAGGAGTTTGATTTTGAAGTGGTCACTAAGCCTGGGCATTCCCATGTCCTAGCCGATCATCTGTCACAGATCCCTCAAATTGCAGAAGAGGAACATGATGATCCAGACCTTCTTGATGCTTCCTTATTTCTAGTCAAAACAGTTACTCCTTGTTATGCAGACATAGCCAACCTCCTGGCAACTCAACATTATTCTCCTGGCATCTCAAGCCGTGAGAAGAAGAAGCTTCTGTTAGAATCAAATCGACATAGTATTGAAAGCATGCCATGACGAACCATGTGGTGGACACTTCGTAGGAGAAGCAATAGCTAGGAAGGCTTTATTAGTAGGATATTGGTGGAAGACCCTCCACAAGGATGCATATGACTACTGTAAGAGATGGGATGTGTAATATTCCAATGCTTTCCCCCCTCCCTCCCCCCCTCCCCCCCGTGCCTTCCTCCCCATAAGAACTTCCCTCCCCTTAATGAAAAAAAAAAATTATTATTATTAGTGTAATTTTTTTATCCCTCTCTCTCTCCCCGTTGACAGTACATCAGGGAGAGAGAGTCAGTGAGTGAAGTGGAGGATAGGGGGCATGTAGCCCCCCAAGTGGGAGGGGTGGTGGCCATGCTATCCTCCTCCCCCTCCTATAAAGGGGAGGCTCCCCCTCCCTACGTGGAAGACAGCACCCCCTCCTCCCTGGCATTCAGACGGCAGATCCTCCCCCCTCGTGTTTGTCACCTTCCCCCCAAACTTCGTAGCGGCAGCAACGGGCCCCTTGGGGTTTCGTCTGAGAAACTCCACCCCTCCCCCCCACCTCCTCATTCGTCAGCTGAGACACCCCCTCCCACCCATGATTAGGTAAGAAGAGGAAGAAGGAGGGAGAGAGGGAAGGAGAAGAAGAGAGAGAGAGAGAAGAAGAGAAGAAGGGAGAGAAAGAAGGAGAAGAAGAGGAGAAGAAGAAGAGGAAGAAGGAGGGAGAGAGGGAAGGAGAAGAGAGAGAGGGAAGAAGAGAAGGGAGAGAAAGAAGGAGAAGAAGAGGGAGAGAGAAGAGGAGAAGAAGAAGAGAAGAAGAAGAAGAGGAGGAAGGAGGGAGAGAGGGAAGGAGAAGAAGAGAGAGAGAGAAGAAGAGAAGAAGGGAGAGAAAGAAGGAGAAGAAGAGCGAGAGAGAGGAGGAAAAGAAGAGGAAAAGAGAAGAGAAGAAGAAGAAGAAGAAGAAGAAGAAGAGGAAGGGAGAGAAGAAGAAGAAGAAGAAGAAGAAGAAGAAGAAGAAGAAGAAGAAGAAGAAGAGGAAGGGAGAGAAAGAAGGAGAAGAAAAGGGAGAGAGAGGAGGAGAAAGAAGAAGAAGAAGAAGAGAGAGAGAGAAGAAGAGAAGAAGGGAGAGAGAGGAGGAAAAGAAGAGGAAGAGAGAAGAAGAAGAATAAGAGGAAGGGAGAGAAAGAAGGAGAAGAAGAGGGAGAGAGAGGAGGAGAAAGGAGGAGAAGAAGAGGAAGAGAGAGGAAAAGAAGAGGGATAGAGAGAAGTGGAAGATAACTAGGGGAGGATATAGGGAGAGTGAGAGAGAAAGAGAGAGGGAGAGAAGACTATGAGATGGAGAGTGTGAGATAGATGGAAAACAAATTGGGGAGAGGGTAAAAGAAGAAGATGAGTTATGCATATTGAAGTCACATTGTTTGGCCTTAGATTCCTTGTGAAGAGCGGTCGATTTACCTCAAGGGTTGCAAGACCAGGAATGCACAAGGATGGTACCCAAGAGATGAGTTACAAGGAGCACAAGTGCTGAAGTTGCAAACAGAGCTAGGAACATATCCAATGCAAGTGGAGACATGAATATCACCAACCCTCCAACAACTATAGCTCGCATCTAGGTTGTACCAAGATTTAGATTCTTCTCACGCATCTTGAATTCTTAAATAGAGGTAGAATTGCATGTATTCACCATTAAAAGGCTTAGGATGGGTTGATCTTCTACCCTAAATAGGTAGCCATGATTAATAAAGATTAAGGTGAAATCACTTAGATCATTTAAAGGATCTAGAAGGAATTTGTTAAATTGACCTTGCAAAGCCCTAACTCAAGGGGGAGAGCGAACTTTAGGGTAGTTGATTTATGCTAAGCATGTTGCTTGGAATTTTTGAAATGGTTTTAACAAAGGTTGATCTTGTTAAAGATGGAAAAAGTGATTGCTAGGCAGAGTGGTTACTTGTTGGATTAGGAAATGATGTTTTCCTAGTTTAGGTTGGTTGTTTCAACTTGATTGTTTCTGGAAGGATACTTAAGGATTGGCTATGGTTTTGGATGAATATCCAAGTGATTATATTTTCATGGCGGAAACTGTAAGGATAAATTACCATGGGAACAAAAGGGATGTTTTCCCTAGAAAATGTTATTGGGCCGGTTGCTTCAGTTGTGGATGATTTCCTAAAGGGATAATTAAGGAAGGATGGCACTAGCTACCCCCACAAACTGCCAAACACTAACCAAGGGGGTTATGAATCCACGCCAGGAATGTGGACCAAACCCGCCGCGAGAGGTCTCTCTGTGGAAATTACTTGGCGTAGGAGGATGGTTGGGTGCCAGGGGGGGCTCTGCCCATAAATCCCAATGCCTCCGGATCCTACACAAGTGTTCTATGTGACTCGAGATGGGATCTTGAGGCCTTGATACTAGTTACAAGGTAGAATCTTGGTAGGATAAACCTTCAAGGTTTTATTACTGGGAGACGGAAGGTTTTTTCTGTGGAGGCAGAAAGGGACACTTAATTCTCCTGTATGGGCGGGAGACAAACATTAATCTGAAGATAAGTTAAGGAAGTGTTTGATCTTGTTATCTTATCTTCCTGTCTGTGCCCTAAATTACGTAAAGGTACCTATGATTAATGGGTTAATTAAGAAATCTACTTTTATGTGTCAAACATAATGTGGTAGGTAATTAGATAACTAAAACAACCCCTGAGAGAAGCGTGGGGGATGTGACCATCGGGTCCATCCTACGGCAGGGTGGTCTCAGTTAGCCGAGAGCTTTCCTCAATGGAATTTATTTGATGCGAATGCTAGTTAGACAAGAACCTTAGAACTTATAAGTTAAAAACCTGATTCATGCTGTTTTAGGGGACCGAAATGGGACTATGCCTTACGGGCAGAGAGGTTGAGCGATGCATCCCTCTCGTTTCCCATTCTCTTTGAACCAAGTGTGGTATGAGTCTGCTTTGGTCCAGTTGTATCTGCGCAAAGTGGAGCAGTTGTAGACCGATGTTAGAAGGCTGTTAGGAAGACCCGACTATTAGGAAGCCGGACTTCAGGTCGATCCTAGTGGGAACGGCCGGATAAGTTTCGTTGCGAGGTAGACTCGAGAGACCCTAGTTGGCAAACCCCGTGTCATTCCTTGGGAGTGCCGAGCAGCGTCTTCTAGATTGATCTCTCGATGGGCTGCTAAGACGTGTCCCGCAATTTGAGGGGCGGGCACGTTACACGATGCTTGTCAGCGAGAATGAGGAAACCCACCAAAACAAGTGCCATGCCACTGCAACCTATCTTTCCCCTAAAGCTGTTCGAGAAGTGGGGATTGATTTCATGGGTCCCATTGATCCGCCTACCAGATGGAAGCAGAGCAGATACATCCTGGTATGCACGGATTATGTCACAAAGTGGTGTGAAGCTAAAGCTCTGAAGCGGGACGATGGTAACATCATAGCCCTGTTCATGTAGGAGAATATTATCACCCATTTTGGCAGTCCTCTCGAGCTGGTAAGTGACAGAGGTACTCATTTCCTTAACAAAATCATGGAAGAGTTGATAGAGTTGTATAAGATCCGCCATCACAAGTCCACTCCTTACTACCCCAGAGCCAACGGCCAAGTTAAAGTCACCAACCGCATCCTCTGCTCGATCTTGACAAGAACAATTGCCACGCATCGTCGTGATTGGGACGATTGCTTACAGAGGCCCTCTGGGCGTACAGAACCCCCCATAAGGCTGCTACAGGACAGACCCTTTTCCAGCTAGTGTATGGTACATAAGCCATCTTCCTTGTTGAGCTGAAATTGCCCTCTTTGTGAGTGGCAGTTAAAGAATGCTTGGGAGATGATGAGTCATTGCAACACTGCCTACTGCACTTGGAATGTTTGGATGAGATTCAGCGGATGGCCCTGTAGTGTATGGAAACTACTCAAGCCCGACGTAAGGTTTACCATGACAGCTTCATCAAGCACAAGGATTTCAAAGAAGGTGATATTGTACTAGTTTATGATTCCCGATTTGGCAAGTTTTCAGGCAAGCTCCAACATACTGGATGGGTCCCTACAAGGTACTTGCTGTCAACCCAAATGGCTCTATCCAAGTGAAAGATGTCAACGATTCTGGGGATCCCTTTCTGATAAATGGCTATCGCCTAAAGAAGTACTTCCCTCCTTGGGGATCTTGACAATGACAGTCAACGCACCCTTTCCCTTTTGGGCGTCGCACTGTCTTTCTCTTCGTGCTCCTGATAGCCCTTATAATCTTCCTCATGAAGCGGTCTCGTTCTGCTAGCCCCTCACAGATACCTCTCAACCCTACCTTGTTCTCTTCTCGTCTGATCCAGCAGTGGTGGAGAGGATGGTTCTGACAAATGGTGGTTCTACAATTTTCCTTTTGGAAAAAAAAAACAAACAAAAAAAAGAAAAAAAAAAAGAAAACTGTTATGGGAGAAAATGAAGAAATTCCCTGTCATAGCTGGCCTCGCTCCAAGAAAAGATGGAAACACCCTTGGGCAGGAAGTTGACTATGGAAAAGGTGGTAACACCCCGTAGTTCAAGCTAGCTGATTTACCAGCAAAACCTTTCCAGAAGCAATTTGAAGCCACCTCCCTTGGTGCACTGTCTTTGCAATATCAGTCTGTCTACTCTCCTTAACAGATAATCTTTTATATAAATCATTGAAGTACCAGACGTGTCAGCTACCTCCTCGGGTACACATCATCTTCAACATTCTGGTGACAACAACAGTCGGCACGATCTTCATCACCAACTCCTTGAGTGATGCGAGCTTTTATCCTAATAGGATGGGGACGTGAGTATGGGCTGCCCTATGTAAGTATCAAACAAGTATGAGACAGAGGGTGGGGTGAGTGACCAGTCTTTCCCTTCAAATCAAATGCGAGGCGAGATGTGTGAATGGAGTGTTGCACGCACGGGTTGGGCCTCTTAATGCACAACACACAATCTATTCTTGTGCACTGCACCATAAGGCTCCCTGGCCTTCCTTCTTGCACTGTATATCGGCATAGGGCGGGATGCACTATTGTACCATCAAATACGCACAAGGCATACAACCTTTGCACAAGTGAATGTGAGGATTACATCAATGGGTTTCAAGAATGGGCTGCCCTCTGTATCTTTCAATAGAGTGTGAGACAGAGGGTGGGCTGAGTGTGACTGGTGTTTCTTCTCAATCAATTCCAAGAGGTGAGATTGAGGGACGTTACGAAAATTGTAGTCAAGTACGCTTCCGTTTCCCTATGCACACACAGGACGGGTCTCTACCATCAGCACAGGACATGTCACTCTGTTCTGTGCACTCCACTATAAGGCTCCATGGTCTTTCTCCATGCACCTATGCCAGATGGGTGGAATGCATGACTACACTATCAATGGTGCACACTAGCATACTCCCTCCCAATCACTTTTCTCTTGATCAATTCTAAACTGGCTGTGAGTTATGGGATTTCATGCTTATTCATTGAGTGATGTGCATCAAAGGGTAAGCGATTGCTCTATCATCCTCTTGAGTGCCCGTGAGCTGAGAGTTCTATTCTTCGTCATTGACACTTGACTCGATGGATTTTATCAACAAAACTACCTCCCTGGGTATTGTTGCATGGTCCCTGCCATGCTGGACATGTTCTGTGTGCACCCTGGTCCCTCTTGCCACCCAATGACGACTTCAATCTTTCTGCATCAACAACGATGGTTCCCTTTAACCATCTACGAAATGGGCCAAGTGTTTCTAACGCTACTTTTTTGATTGCAAGTGTATGTTATGTCTTAAGTGTGGGAACGCCAGCGTCTAGTCGGTTGACAAGTCCGTGGCCATGTCGATCAATCTACTCTAACCGATAAGGTCTTAAGTGTGGGGACACGTCCCTATGTGTATGATATGCATACCCCTTGCATATGTCATTATCCAATCATGCGAGTCTACCCTGTACTAGTTCTGCCCTGATGGGGTCCCTTCCTCATACACCCACCCTCGTACCCCCTGTCGTTGAGGCCGTTTCCCTTATGGTTTCTTTTCTTGCGCCATTTTTTCCTTTTGTATGTGAACATCCCCTACGTTCACCAAACTCCCGATCAAACCTTGTAGTCCAGTTTGTCCTTTTGAATGACACACTTTTCTTTTTGCATCCCCCTCTTCCGACTTACCGTTTTTGTGTTATTAATTTTTTAAACTTTTCGTGCACAATTGGATGTATTTCCATGCGAATGCGCCCTTATAGCTTTGAAATAGTGATCTGACATACCAGTCATGTCCTATGCCTTCCTTGGATATTATTCCTTTTATTTGTATGTTATTCCAACGTACGGTTTGTCCGTAATTAATTTTTGTACGGTTTCGTGTCTTTTTCGTGTGTGTTTTTGACCTTTTTCCATGTGAACCTACTCTATTCTCCTCCGAATTAAATTTTGACTGGATAACCTTGTTAGCCATCCTTCCTGCCTAATTCTCCTTTTTTCTCCGCCCTATTTCAACCTCTCAATTTTTTGTTATTAATTTTTATTGGTGTTATTGAGCTCTATTTTATTGTTTTTTCCATGTGAATACCTCCTAACCCCATCCGAACTGCAATTTGGTGTGATATCCCTGAAGATTCTATATGTCCTAACATTTTTCCTTTTTCTCACCCTCCGTTTCGGTGCATGGATCATTTGCTATTGATTTCCGAATCCCGAGGTTAATTTTTGGGGTTTTTTATGTGTGAACGGGTCTTATCTCTATTAGAACTATGTTATGACATGATAGGCTTGTCAGGTATAAATTTTCCCACCATTTTCCTTTTTTTTGTGTTTCATTTCGGTGAATGGATTCTTTGATATTAATTGTTGTATGGGTTTTCACGTCTATTTTTTGTCTTTTTCCCATGGGAACGCCCTGATTTGATCCTGGCCATCCTGTTGTACTTTTCTGCAGCCTCCTCCTCGCATTTTGACCTTGTTTTTCTTTTTATGGCATTGTGGTTCGATGCACAGTTTGTGCGTTATTAATTTTTCTTTGTTTTGCTGTGTTTCCGTATGCTTTGCCTCGCGCGTGAATGCATGCATTTTTGAATTTACGCACCTCAAGATGCCCTGTTGTCTTTGTGCCTTTTCATCCTAACATCTCGGCCCTATTGTTTCCCTTCACTGCAAATTTTTTTAACCCCCCTCCCCCTATGCATGCGCACAGGACGGGGGCGCTCTTTCCTTTTTAGGCTTTTATTTTCTTCATTTAATTTACACACACACACACACACACACACACACACACACATCCCACAAACAAAATACTCATAGAGCACCATAAACACAACTACTTTCCAAAAAAAAAAAACCACAACCATAACCCCAACACAAACAAACCCCCACATCCATAAACATAAACATTTTTATATTTAAAAAAACACAATTAAAAAAAGAGAAAATAAAAAATAAAAATAATAAAATAACAATTTTTTAAAAAAGAAAAATAAAAAATAACAACAAAAAAATACTAAAAGTAAAAAAAGAAAATAACAAAATAACCAAAAAATAATAATAACACAAACGAACAAAAAAAGAATGAAAAAAACAAAAAAAAAAACAAAGAAAGTTAAAAAAATACAAAAAAAAACTAACAAAAAAAAGAAAACAAAAAGAAAAGAAAGAAAGAAAGAAAGAAAGAAAAACCGTTCCCTCCTCCTTGTGGTTCTCCTCCTACGCTTCTCCCTTCTCATCTTCTCATCTTCCCTTCTCCTTCTCTTCTTCTTCCTCCTCTTCCCGTCTCCTCTTCTTCTCCTCTCTGCTCTCCTTCTTGTTCCTCCTCTTCCCTTCTCCTTCTCTTCTTCTCCTCCCTTCCCTTCTTCTTCCTGCCATGGTCCTGCCGCCCGCGTCATCGCGCCGCTGCCGAGTGCCCTAGCCATTCCGCCGCGCGCCCGCGCTGTCGCACCCCCTGGCTCTCCGTTTGTGCGCCTATTGCGTTGCTTGGTCGTGGCGCCCGTGCCTTCGCATCCCCTAGCTCTCCATTTGTGCGCCCGTTGCACCGCCTGGTCGTGCCGCCCGCGTCGTCTCGCCACCTTGGTCCTTTCGCCGCCCGTGCGCCGCCTAGCCGCCTGTAGCCCTCTCCCATTACCCCTTTACCACCTCCCTGCCCACCCCCTATTTCCCTCCTCGATAGCCCATGGCACCCCCCCAAATTACCCCCCCCCCCCCCCCCCCCCCCCCCCCCCCCCCGCCCACCACCAAATTTGGCACCCCTCCCCCAAATTTGGCCACCCACCAAATTTGACCCTCCCTTCCCCAAATTTAACCCCCCCTCTACATTTGGCCTCCATCTAGACCCCGTTTCCCACCCCCCTAACTAAGCCCCTTTCCCCATCCCCTGTTAAGCCCCCCTTCGCGTGCAGTAGTCGTGTTTTTGGTGCGGGTTGCCGGTCTTCGTCGCGGTTGGTCACACGCCGTTGTGTGTGGTCGTGGTGTCGGTGGTTGTTGCGAGTGTTCACGAGTGAGGATACACATCCGAACTTGTTCGTGCGGTGGTGCATGCTCAGCCGTTTCCATGTAGCTGTTCACAGGCAGCCCCACTTACCTATTTTTTATTTCAAAACTCGATTAAAAACCTGAGAAAACACCTAAAATCTTAAAAAATCCTTTAAAAATCATAAAAATCAATTAAAAATAGAAAAATAGATGAAAAATCATAAAAATAGAAAATTTTCTAATATATTTTTGGTTTATTTTCATGGTTGAAATGCAGAAAATCAATTGCAAATACATTAATAACTATTTTTCTATTTTTAATTGAATTTTTATTTCTACTATATAAAAATAGAAAAATAGCTGAAATAGAAAATCAATAGCTATTTTTCTATTTTGGTTAGAAAAATAGCTATTTTTGGTTTATTTTCATGGTTGAAATGCAAAAAATCAATTGCAGATAAATTACAAATATAAAAAATCCTTTAAAATCCATTGGAAATTGAATAAAATTCATTAAAAATTTTTAAAAAATAAGAAATAAGATTAAAATTTTTTTACAAACTCATTTGAATATTTCTAGAATGTTTCATATGCTAAAATGGCTTTGCTAAATGGTCCAACTATTATTTTAAAGCAAAAATGCTAAATTCAATACTTAAATTCATGAAAAAATCATTTTCAATTCCGAAAATAAGCTGAAAAATACTGGATAAATTCAACAATATTGTTAAAACTTGATGGTCTAGTTTTCACTCACGATGGACTATTGAAACCTCACCATAAATATTTCTAATATATTCATATATCTCACTTATCCCATTTTAATCATATTTAAAAAAAACAAACAAACAACCAAACAAACATCGGATATCACCTTTTTAAAAAAAATTTAAGAAGAAAAAAAACCTAACAACACAATCAACAAAAATAAAAACAAAATAAATCGCACATACCAAAAAAATATATTAAAGAAGAAAAAAAAAACCTAACAACACAATAAAAATAAATAAAAAAAAATAAATCGCACAGACCAAACAAATATACTTCCACTAACCTTGCCTTGACGTGTCGCATCATTTTCAGAGTTCGTGGTTTTTTTCATTTTTTGACTGCTGACTTGCATATTAGGATTGAGACATGTGCATTCCATTTCATTGCATACACACATACCCACTTCTAGGTACTTTTCTTTTTTTCTTTCTATTTTTTATTTTTCACTACCCCAAAATTCATGATTAATTCTTAAAATGAAACCTAAACACCACCATGGCACACACGCTCGTGCCAAACACACCTTTTCCTAATAAATTGAAATCACCATGCCATTCACTTTGCATGTGCTACGTGCCTTCTGTAATAAAGCATTCAACTAGGAAAAGAAATCTAACTAAAACTGAAATAGACATAAAATAACAAAGAACTATTGCACCAAGACACCTTGCCATGTATTAATGATGAGAGTTCCAAAAATACATGACAGCCATGGTGGCTGATGCTTCATCTAGCAAGAAGGAAGTTAACATCAAGAAAGTGAACAGTAAAATTTTTTGAATGAGGCAAAAGATGTCTTCTCTTAGCCTCTTGCCTTCTTTATCCTAACTCCTCCTCTCCAAAGTTAAGGGTACACTTACATAGGCAAGGGCTGAATTTACCAGGGCTGGAATTTACAAGGTATGGAATTAGCATGATTCCAAAGTACAAAAATATCAAGGTATTTTCTTTCATGACAAACCATCCCGTCCTAAGATGGTTTTGTCCTCAAAACCAAGGATAAATGGACCAAATCCAAGCCAAGGATGATAGTAATCATGTCCATGTAGCTCCGATATGATAGAAAAGCACTTTCCATATAAGAGAGACCTTTATGTATACCAAACTGTGAGTAAACAGGCTGTTGTCCAAACAGGGCTGATTTACAAAAACTGTCATAACTTTTGATAGAGTGGTCCAAATAACACATATGAAGTATAGAAATGAAGTATACAATCCCTAATATCACCCCATAACGTCAAAATCAATTTTTGATAAAGTCAGGATAGTTTTATTGCCAATAGTAATATCTCACAGCAAGCTGTCCCTGCACAGTCTGTCATGTATCATCTTGTAATAACCAAGGAAAATCATTCACATAAGTGGATGGTTTCCAAGAAGATTCCTCTATAGGTAGGCTCTTCCACTTAATGAGGTACTCAGTAAGAGTACGATTTTTGAGCACTTTTTCTCTCTTTCCAATAATACTTTCAGGTTCATATATGACAAGTCCTGCTTCATCCATTGGTGGCAACTCTTCCAATACTTGCACATCAGGTCCAACATACTTATTAAGCTGTGAAACATGAAATACATCATGTATTCTAATGGAAGAAGTTAGTTGGAGCTTATAAGCAAGCTCTCTAACTTTGTCCACTACCAAATATGGTCCATAAAATCTGTGAGCAAGCTTATTGTTCCCACCCTTCAATGAAGCATAGTGTGTCTTGGGCACTTTAAGAAACACCCAATCTCCAACATTGAAGTCCAAATGTCTTCTCTTCTCATTGGCATAGGTTTTCATAACTTCTTGTGCTTTCCTTATGCTGTCTTTGCATTGTCTCATGAGCATCTCTATCCTTTCCAACTCTTCCTTTGCTTGGGGGTTGATATCTTCATGAAACGAAACTGATGGGATTTGGACTTTGTACCCATAAAGTGCTTCAAATTGGGACATACCTAGGCTCATGTGATACGTGTTATAGCAAAATTCAGCAAGGTGGATCCAATGATCCCATAAAGCTTGTGTGTCATGACAATAATGCCTAAGGTACACTTCCACTTAGTGATTGACTCTCTCTGTTTGCCCATTGGTTTGGGGGTGATAGAATGTACTAAGAGTGAGAAAAGTACCCATAGAAGAGAATAGCCTTCTCCAAAAGTTGCCCATGAATTTTGTATCTCTATCCGATACTATTCTCATTGGCATACCATGCAGCTTGAGCACACCTTCCATAAATTGCTTAGCCACTTGCCTTGCTGAATATTGTATTTTGGTTGGAATAAAGTGGGCTGATTTAGTCAATCTATCAAAAACCACATAGATACTATTCCATCCATTACTAGTAGTAGGTAATCCCGTTATAAAGTCCATGGAAATGTTTGTCCATTTGCCCGTAGGAATAGGTAAAGGCTGAAGGAATCTAACTCGTAACAAGTGGAGTCCTTATTTTGTTGGCACTCTAAACACTTGGATACATGCTCCTTGACGTCCTTCCATAAACCCTTCCAATTAAAAAATTTATGGACCCTGTCAAAAGTCTTGAAAATACCCAAATGACCAGTCATTGGTGATGAGTGCATCTCATGGAGCACTTTCAATTTGAATTTACTGTTAGGAACCAAGTACACTTTACCCTTAAACCATAAGAGTCCATTATGCACTTTGCAATTTGGAAATTCTTCATCATGTCCTTGCTATAATTTCTGTAAAATTTGGACAGCATGCTCATCCAACACATGTTATTCTTGAATGTCGTTTATCCAATCCTTATAAATTGTAGACACTGTAGATAAACTGCATGCCCACATTCTAGATAGCGCATCAGCCACAACGTTATCCTTTCCAGCCACGTATGCTATTTCAAAATCATATTACTGCAAGGTAGTCAGCCATCTCTTTTGCTGGGGAGAAAGGTTAGGCTGTGAGAGAAAATACCTCAACACCCTATGATCACTTTTGACTTTAAAATGTGTTCCATAGAGATAATGATGCCATTTCTTGATTGCATGTAGAATAGCAAGCATCGCTTGCTCATACACATGCATCTCCCTCTCTTTATCATCGAATTTTCTACTTTCAAATGCAATGACACCATGCTCCTGAACCAAAACAGCCCCTAAAACTCTACCACTAGCATCCACGTAGATGGTAAAAGTCTTGGAAAAATCAAGGCAAACTAGTATTGGTGCTGAAACAAGCAATTGCTTTAGCTCATTAAAGCTCTTGTTGGCGATTTCGTCCCAAATGAAGGCCTCTTTTTTCAGCCGATCGGTAAGAGGAGTTGCAACATGGGCATAATTCTTCATAAACCTACAGTAAAAGGATGATAGCCCAAGAAAACCTCTTAAAGAAGTAGCATTAGTTGGGGTAGGTCATTCTTTGATGCATTGCACCTTCTTAAGATCCACTTTGATTCCATCTTCTCCCACTATATGACCCAAGTATTTAACTTCCTTTGTCATTAATGAACACTTGGTTGCCTTGGAAAATAGTTTGTGCTTCCTCAATATATTGAAGAATTCTTTTACATGCTGTAAATGGTCCTCTTTGTTCTTACTATAGATCAAAATGTCATCAAAGAACACCAAAAATGTCCGAAATAGCAAGGGCTGAAGTATCTTATTCATAAGAGATTGGAATGTGACTGTAGCATTGGATAAACCAAAAGGCATAACCATGAATTGATAGAGGCCTCTTTCCATCCTAAAGGCTGTTTTAAACTCATTCCCTTCCTTCATAAGTATTTGATGATACCCCGATCTTAAGTCAATCTTGGAGAACACCTTAGCATCCTTCAATTCATCTAGGAGGTCATCTATTCTAGGTATTGGATACCTATTCTTGATAGTGACCTTGTTAAGATTGTTAGAATATCAAGCTCGTACATGTGTATTTGACCGACATGAGCTGGACACAGCTAGTCTGGCTAGATCAGTTAGGTATATTAAATAAGTCAGTTCTACTTCTAGTGTGAATGGTCTTTATGACCTTAGGTTGTATATGCACTATGTGTGTGTTGAATGAATAGTAAGAAGAATAGAGAGAGGAAGTATGTTGCTTCACTCCGTGTTGCTCTCCTTCCTGCCTCAATGAAATCTAACATGGTATCAGAGCCATGAATGGGCTCACTAGTGGAATGCACTGAAGAAGAAGACTTGAAGACTGACTTGAAGGGCTGGAAAAAGAAAAGGACTGACTGTCATTTCCATCAATGGTCACACAGAGGTATGCATTGTTGAGCATTGGATTCCTATTGCTTGAAGGAGGAGTTGTAGCTTGCTAAGGAGTCTTCCAAGGCTTGATTGAGTATTAGTGTGGGCCCTATCATGATCATTATCATCAAATGGTGCTGCTGTACACTCCAGACATACCTGCGTCTTTGCGCCTGATGAAGGCATGACTCCTGCTGAAGCAAAATTGACATGAGCACTGTATAAGAAGTCATCAAATGCTAGTGAGCATACATTGGAAGGTAATTCAAGGTTACAAGAAGCCATTGCTTGTGTTGGAGCTCTGTTATGAGCTAAAATTAGAGTACACAGACCTAGGACAGAAGGCTGAACTGCTGTATACAGAGTATATACAGCATATGCAACACTTTGGAAGAGCCTTGAAGCTCTCTGACATGCTTTATGGACCTCATTGGAGCCTAGGAGCACTCTGGAAGACATATGTATCAGTTCTCATGCCTTTGAGCTGAAGTTCCTTGAAGAAAATAATCAGATCTGGAAGTGTAAACAGGCTGGAAACTTGTCTCAAAATAGTGGGCAGCAAGCATTAGCTTTCATTGAAGCATTGCTTGACACTTGGCTGGGATTTATCATATGTATGACATGGGATATGTATGCTGGAGGTTTATGGATTGGGTTGAGCATCAAGGAATCATGGAAGTTGAAGTCTAAGGCTGGTGATTACTGCAGTGACATTGTCTCAGTGGTTGCAATCAGTAAATGCAATCTATGAATTGGATTCATGAAGACAAGATGCCTATAGTCACCCGAATGCTCATGTATTGAACCTAACATTTCAAAGTGAATGTTTGACATGATTTGAGGCTGTTTTGGAGCTGGATTGACTTTGGTTTACTGAGAAGTTTCTAATTGCAATTTGTAAGCAGAAGGCTCGATACTTATACTTGCTATCTATGCACCGATTTGTGCCCCATTGGTTATGCTCAGATTGCTACATGTACTAGTAGCTATCTATGGAAGTTTGGGACATGTATGACATGTATACTACTCAGTTTTGGGCTTGAAATCACTGCTGGTCACTCACAGAATTACAGTTTTCAGACTGCATATATGTACCCTGGCAGTGAGGTTGCAGGAGTTCAAACCGAAGTGAATACATAGTATTTGCACTGACTGCTTTACTCACAGGTTAAGCCACTTGGTTGTGAGCTGTTTTGGACTGTCAGTGGGCTGAAATACCCTATTTTTTTACTGCAATTAATTGCAAAAAACTGTCATAAACAGTTCCGGACTGAAGTTGAACTGTTAAGAAGATCTTGGTTTGCAGGTAGTCAGGCAAGGTCTACAACATGGCAAATGCTAATAGAACTGATAATGTAACCCAAATTGTGGGAGAAAAGCTTGATAGCAACAATTATGCAATATGGAAGTTCCGCATGGAGAACTTTCTGATAGGCAAAGGATATTGGGACTTAGTGACAAGTGTTGAGGCTGAACCTGAAGTTCCAGATAGGAATCCTACAGCTGATCAAAGACGAGCGCATCGAGCCTGGACGGAAAGAGCTCGCAGGGTTTTACATTGGTTGTCATTATGTATCTCGGATACTATGGTGATGCAGATCATGAACTGTAAATCCCCAGCAGATGCATGGAATATATTGGTCAAATACTATGGCACAACTACAAGTGCAAGGAAGATACAACTGAAGCAGAAATTCAATAACATGGAGAGGAAGAACAGGTCCATACAAGATTATGTCACAGAGGTTAAGGCCATAGCAGATCAGCTGGCATCTGTTGGCTCACAGGTTGAAGATGAGGATATGGTTGTAGTGACCTTAAATGGCTTGGGTCCGGAGTACAAGTCTTTTGACACTTCAGTATCTGTGCAGGCTGAGATGCATGACTTTAATGAGCTGGTTGCATTATTGATTCATGAAGAGGTGAAGCTTGGCTTAGCTACAGGGTCAAGCAGCTCAAAGAATAAGGATGCAATCTTTCCACTTTGGAGAGGCGATATGGTGGTTTGTTAATAGGCTTGGTGTTGGGAAGCAAGTCTATAGGATGATCCACTTCTCTTTTGGGAGGAAGAGAAGTAGGTGATTGAAAAATATAATCATAATCCTTTAGCAACTGGCAAAGACATGGGTCTATGTCATTGGTAGGAGGAGAGGGCTGATCCTCATCAATTTTCGAAAGAAGAATAGTGAACATACATGCCTTTGCATTTATCTCCTTTTTTATCTTCTTGGGGTTGATCACCTCCATTTTCTTCTTATTAACACCATGTAGAATTACTTGTTGTCCACACCATTGAAATTCCATTTCTAGCTTGTTAAGATCCATAGTAAATCTGCCCAAAGATTTTAGCCAATTGTAGCAAAGTATAATTTCAATGGGACCCATTTCTAATGCAATCAAACTCACTGATGTAGTGCACAAATGGAGATAGAGTTATAGGAACATTTGGGCAACATTGATTACTATTTTCAAAGTCTCCATTTCCCACTTGAATTTTTAGGGAAGAAGGCATATCCTGTGTACTCAATTTCAACCCATTGAGTGATTTGGAATTAATAAAGCTATGTGTGCTGCCTGTATCAATGAGTATGTGAGCGGTCCTTCCATTGATTTGGCCTTTGAGGCGTAGGGTATTGTCCACTCTTGAACCACTCCATGCGTCATTTGATATGGAACATAGCGAGGGATGTAAATCATCCATTTAATGACCACTTGGATCAAAAGGAAAGCCATCCATTGGGTCATAAAACTCGTCGTGGATACTCTCTTCATTTTCATGTATCTCTTCTTGAGTAGTAGAGCCTTCAAGATATGCTATACTTCCCTCAATAGGTTCAAATCAGAATCATCTTCAAAAATCATACTAACCTTCAAATTCTTAGCCTTACACTTGGACTTATGGTCGAGTGACCATTTCTCCCCGCACTTGAAGCATAGTCCTTTTGCATACATTTCTTTGAGCTTGTCATTAGACACATGCTTGCCTTGGATAGGGGCTAGAATTTTGGCACGAATATCAATCCTTTTTCCATCAAACTTATATTCAGCATTAGATCTGAAATTGCTGACCTGTTTTGGTCCATAAACAGTGGGAAAAGTTGGTATCTTGCTATAGGTATTGCTGCGAACATTTATTGGCTTCCCACCATGCTGAAAATCAGTCCTTACATGCCCATAATGGCCTGATGTCTTTGGGGACTGTGTAGGCTAAAATAAATGCCCTATTTTTTGCTAAAAACTCTAATATTTCTGCCCATAACGCTCAACTAATTGAATGGCAGCTTGCAAAGATGTAGGCTTCATGGCTCCAACTTCGGATGATAAGGTAGAATCCAAACCAAATATATACTTGTTCAATTTGGCACTATCAGAGACTCCATGAACATACATTGAGAGGTTTAAAATTTGATTTGAATACTCTCTAATCGAGAGACCATGTTGCTCAAGGGCATACCATTTCTTTTCCAAGCACTCTTTTTCAATGGGGGAGAGACGAAAATTTCAATCATAGCATTCTTTAGTGCTTCCCAAGATAAGAATTCATACCCAATTCTTGTCATATATCTCCACCAAGTACGTGAATATCCTTCTAAATGAAGGGCTGCAAACTTCACTTTGGCATTTTCGAGCCTTGGATAAAGGGAAAAGTACATCTCCAATTTGTCAAACCACTCCTCCAACTCCGTGGGTGAAGGATTCTCTCCTTTGAAATTTGAGATGACAATTTTCTCTTTATACTCTCTCTCATATTGAGGTGGTTTCCCATTGTGGTGTTGTTGTCCATTATGGTGTTGCTATCCAAAAGAGTTACCAAATGAGCCTTGCCTAGGGCAAGTTCCTTGTGCACATGGGGTTTGTAATCCATACTGCATACCATAACCTTGTGGCTGGAAATAATGTCCTTGAGGCTAAAAATGAGTGTTGCCCATATTGGAAGGTTGTCCATGGTACCCTTGATGTTGTCCATGCATAGGAGTATTAAATGGTGGTTGCTGCCCACTGTTTTGTTGAGGCCAACCATGATTGGATAAAGGGCTTGGCCTATTAGGCTGAACTTGAGTATGAGGATTGTGTTGTTGCTGTCCATAGGAGTTTCAGACTGAATTCACATACCCTTATTTATGCCCACAAATATTTAGTTGAGGATAGAATTGTTTTAAAAATGGATTGCAACCGTGGATGTCCTCTTCATGCTTAGAGCTTGTGTGAACCCTATCATGTGGATCTTGCCCATGTGGTTGAGAATAGGCCTTTGATTGATGGGGCTGAGGCTGAAATGAAGTGGGCTGAATAAAATCTTTAGCCTTTGACGATTCCCCAATCTCAAATTGTCCTATCACCTTTGGAGTAGAGGGTTTGGGTTGCTCTTCAGCCAAAGGAGGGTTTGGAACATTGGGACTAGCTGTAGGCAACATCTTTTCACTAAATATAGCCACTAACTTGTCAATACCCATCCTCATACTATCAAAGCCTGATTTCATCTCTTTAATATCATTTGAGAGTTGTTGTAGGTTGTTAGAGTTTATGGAAGCATGGGACATCTCAACTCCATTCGTTGGTTGATTGACAAGAGAATGAGTGGAGCCTACATCAACCTCTTCATTCTCATAATGTATATGGTGTATAGCTTCTTGAGGGGTTTCATGTTCATGTTCATGTTGGTATTCTCTCAGCTCTTCATTGATGGTCTCCAAAATAGGATCTCTTTTCTTATTTCTTGCTATGAGTAACTTCATGTCCTGTATATACATCAGAAGAAAAACTCAAATATCTTCAGTTCTAGTGCTTTGAATAACAAACTCTTTGGCTCTCTTTGAAGCTTGAGAAGTCCCCTTTCTAACAAGCTATCAAGTGTAGAAAGTAGTTGAATATAGAAAATTCTATAAACAGTTTGCTGTAGCTGTCTGGAAATTCCTGCAACTTCTGCCAATACTAAAAATAACCTCCAATTAACAAATGCCAACAATAGCATTCATAATGCTCAGCATAACTTTGTCCACATTTTCCACTTGCATTACATTATGTTGCCATACATTTGCTTTTGCATCATGTAATCCCATGCCGAGTATACTTTGTTGAAGGCTGAATTCTTGTTTCCTTGAGTGGTACTTGCACTTGAACTTAAATGTGTGGGATCCGAGACTTGAGGGTGTGAAAATTTCCCTCTCAAGCCGGTTTGTGGTCCTTATCACTAGGGGAGGGTCACCTCTCTTTTGTCCTACCAACTCGCCTGGCATCCACTTTTCCTCATGGGTATATACATGACAGCTCAATGCTAGGCTCTAAAAATCAACATGAAATGGATGGAATGAAAAGAATTTGATTGCCCTTTTATGATATGTCAGAACTCGAATGGAATAGGCTAAAATTGAAATGGGGATAGGTAAGGGATAACCTCAGCAGTGACTCACTGCTTAACAATTCTTATTCCACTTACCATTGGGTAAAATTTTACTCATGTCAATGAAACAAAAAGAGCAAACAATTCAATATCAGAGTTAGGTAAATGAAATGAGAATTTGAGGCACTTGGAAGTAATTATTTCAGTGAATGAGAGTGATTATGCAATGATCAATCACTAAGAGAGCTCTATGGATTTCCCATGAAATACATTTGATAGAATGGATGGGATTCTTTATCATTTTAATCCCTCTTTCATCAATTGGACTTAGCTCAGCAAGAGGATTTAAAGAGAGATTAAAAGATGATTAGAGTACCTCTTAAGCTTGTAGGAGAAGAGTGTTGTTGTTGATGAAGGAATCTCCCACAAATAGAGCTTGACTTCAGCTTCAAATCCATCCAAGAATTCCCAAATCTCAAAAATGCTCTATAAAGAAATAGGCCTCAGCTTCATTGAGTTCCATGGTTGCTGCAAGTGTGTAGACTCCAAATTTTGAAGAGAGAAGCCAAAATTTCAGTGGCATTGAAGGTACATGCTGTCCATTACCTTCCCTTGATCAATGTTGGATCAAAACTCTCCAATGTTGGATCAATGTTGATGAAGACTTGAGGGAAAATGCTTGATAGCACCCTAATAAGTCTTCTTGCATAGATGATGACCCATGGTTGTCACAAGACTAAGAAGAGCAATAAAACTTGGTCATTAATCCAATCCGCTTCAATGAATGCTGAAGAAGATACAATTGCTTGAAGAGAACTCTAATCTTGAAGATCATTCAAGATCCACGAGTGATCATAACTCCATGAAGCTTCAATGGTCTTCAATGCTTAGAGCTTGTTGTAGGTGATACAATGTGGTCTTCAATCTTGATGTAGATCAAGAAGAGATGTTGTGAAGCCTTCCAATAGTGCAAATGACTTCAAGAAATGAAGAAGAACCCTAACATTGAAGCACTTATCAATGCCTATGTTGTCCACAGTCTTCTATCTTCAAGAAGATGACCAACCTTGCCAATGTTGGTCTAATAATGCGTAATGTTGCTTGCCATGAGTAAGAGGATGTTTCAGGAGTTGCCAAAGATTGAAAGCCCCATAAAATGAACTATTAAATCTGGAGATTTTCACTACTGCAAACGATTGTCATGTCTAGGGTTTTTAGGAAGAAGATGAGAGCTCAAAATGGAGAAAATCTTGCCACATTGGAAGGGACTTTATGTGAAGCTTGTAAGGGTCTTAGACAAGCTCTAAAGAGCTTCATACCATGAATTTCATCATGTATGGTAGGAGTCTTCAGTGTCTGCCATTTCTCTCTGGAGAAATCTTTATTGTCTGCCATTCGTTGTCTTCAAGATGTTGAAGGCAGTTTACATTTGCCAGCCATCACCTGTGAGAGATACTATGTTTAGAGGATGACGCGTGAGTCTTGAAGAACTCGAACTCCTTTTCTTCCAACTATGGCGATCTGGATGGTCTCAGGGAGGAAGACGTTTGGGAAGACCCTCTTTCAGCGTCGTGGGACAGAGAAAGGACTCCGTATGAGTATTCCAAGTGAAGCTAATGATGAGAGGAGCAAGGCTATGTGATCCATTGACATGATAGAGACCCAAAAAAAGAGATTAGATCAATCCATTCCATGGATTTTTGAGGCCAACTTGAAGAGAAAAGGGAAGAAACCCCTGTTCTCGAAAAGTAACTCAAGTTTGAACCAATTAAGTGTTGTAATCTTCGTTTTGTCCAACTTATCCCAATTTTTGGTCCAAAACTTGGTCACGATTTGCAAAATTGGTTGGAGTCTGCCATTGTCCACTGGTTCATGCCAAGAACCTCCATCTTAGTCACATTTTGTAAGATTTTTCCATGTGAGGTCCCACGGTTATGAAAGAACTAACTCCTATGACTAAATTTTAACTATGGTTTTCACTCTCTAGTCACTGCAACTAAATCTATTGCATGAAATGACTTTTGATAGGATCTAAACTAAAGCTCTGATACCAATGTAATGAAGCATTCAACCAAGAAAAGAAATCTAACTAAAACTAAAATAGACATAAAATAACAAAGGACTATTGCACCAAGACATCTTGCCATGTATTAATGATGACAGTTCCAAAAATACATGACAGCCATGGCTGATGCTTCATCTAGCAAGAAGGAAGCTAACATCAAGAAAGTAAATAGTAAAATTTTGTGAATGAGCCAAAAGATGTCTTCTCTTAGCCTCTTGCCTTCTTTATCCTAACTCCTCATCTCCAAAGTTAAGGGTACATTTACATAAGCAAGGGCTAAATTTACAAGGGCCGGAAATTACAAGGTATGGAATTAGCATGATTCCAAAGTACAAAAATATCAAGGTATTTTCTTTCATGATAGCTTCAGAGGCACCTTAATTTTAAATAAAAATGAACCATCCATCACAAAAATGCACGCATTGAAAAAGAAGAGCGCTTCAGACACATCAAATTTTTAATCAATGAATATGCATTTAGAGACCTAAGTCTGGGTATCGAAGTTCGGGATTCGTTAAAAGCACCGTTTCACATTAATAAATTGTAATTAACAATTTAAAGATGAACCGTCGTTTTTTTATTAAGGTTTACAACCTAATAAAATTTCAACAATTGTTAATAATTTATTAAAATAAACCCTTCACTAAAATCATTTCCCTCACTACACTTTTTTCCCTTTTCAATAAATACACTTCGTGATGGGCATGTGTAGTCTTTCAAGTTGTCATTGCTTATAGAAGTTCTGGTTATGTCTTGAGAAGGTTATTGAGATATTATGGTTTGATTGTATGATATGATTACGAGTGCGGTTTGTATTTTTCTTTTTTGCCTGATACGGGGTCTTGGGTGCATGTTTGTTGCATAGCATGAAACTTTTGGTTGCATATGCATAGAGGTCATGCCAAATTTTTTCTAGAATGTGGATTGTTTGGGGTGGTTAGTCGGTTAGTCCTGTCTGTATGTGCTTATTTCTGATTGATTTCTTTTTTATAGATATTCTATTTTTTTGCAGGCATTCACTGTGATTGTCTATGTGTGTGGTGTGTGTGTATATTCCATCTAAATGGCGCCTCAAGCTCCTCTTCCTGTTCAATATGTCCCATTGATCAGTAGGGATTATTCTTCCCTACTGACTTTTGAGCCTATTGCGAAATCTGGCCTTGCATCTTTTGTGGCTATTCCATCCCTCTGATTCCAGATAATCCAACCCTTTGTGATGAGTTTCTCACGTCATACAGAAAGAAATCAGGCTTGGTTCGCGGTACTTTCATGGTCCTGACACCTAGACAGTTAGGGAAGGCTTTGTCTCTTCCTTACAAAGGAGAACCCTTTGTCACAGCCAGATAGTTATTCTCAAATGAAGAGATCCTTAAGATGTTACAAAAGCAAACTAAAGAGGTTCTTGATGTCAAGAAGGTGATCAACACTTCAAGAGTGTCTTTCTCAATGATCATTGATCCTCTCTGGAAGCTAGTGTACCAACTTCTCTACGACAAATTCTTGCCTGCCAAGACACCATCTCACTATTTGTCCAAGGAGCTCTTCACAGCCTCCAGGATGGTTTTAAAAGGGGTTTCCAATGACTGGAGTACTTACCTTCCTGCAAAGATGGACTAGCATTTTGTCAAAGTGACTAGAGGGAATGTTACCAATGTAACCTATGGTTCATATTTATATTCTTTCCTAATATATTGAGGCCTTAAGAAGGGTGTTTTACCTCCTCCTCCATCTGATTTGGTCCCTCCTCCTCGACCTTTAGAAGATTCAGAACCCATTGACATAGAGGATATTGACTCCCCTCTTCCATTGGTCATTCAGTGGAAGTGCTTGAAGTGTGTAGCAGAGAAAATTCCACCAGTCATTCCTTGAGTGTCAATTCCTGCTACCTCTGGAAGTGACCTCCCTGCCTACCTCACATACAACAACTTATTCAGGGCACATCGAGAGGGTTCTTTGGATATATCAGTTCCTTCGTTGAACAACTTAGTGATAGGGAATGCCATTCCTTTTCTTTGTAACGAAATCCAGAGTTCTATTGAACTCTCAGTGATAGCTTGTGTTCAACAATTATATGCTTTTTTTAATGAATAATTGATGCAATCCAAAGATCAGATGCATAAGGAAACCACAGAGTTAGCCTCTACTAAAGACACTCTTTCCGATCTGTTTAAGCAGATGGAGCAACAGACACAAATGATTGAGACCCAGACAGAAGAAATATCTTCTTTGAAAACTCAGTTAGCAGAAGCTCAGTCAGAGGTCACTAGAGTTTTGGAAGAGAAATAGAAAATGTCCAAAGAAGCTCAAGAATTTAAGACTCTTCTGGTGGATACAAAATTTTGAGCTTTGCAGACTGCTCACAATACAGGGGAACCTCAAGCTTCCTAGATTAAACAGTTGAAGGACCAACTGGCATAGTCACGGTCCATCCCTCCAAGTCCCAGTGTCCCCATGATTCCTTCTATATCTCAACAGAACTTGGTAGTTCTCTAGAGACATGTCACATTATGTCCATTGTTTCAAGCTAAAGTGAAAGGATTGCAGTCCATGATGGATTTATTATGGTCTACATTTGAGCAATTTCAAGAGTATGTTCCTCATGACCATTCCTTTTTTGTCCACTATCAGCTCTGCAGAAGTTGGCCTTCTATATTAAGCTCTCAACGATGGATCTCCCTCTTCTAGAGGATGGTTGGAGTGGTGCCTGGTCTTTTGATTTGCTAATAGAAGTTGTCCGTATGGTCTTTGAAGATTTTGTGACAACGGATACCATGTTGCTGTCTTCTATGTTTCTATGAGGTGATGCGTTAATTTCAAATGATGTAGATCTTGCTTGGTATGTAGGGGATACAGTCTTATAAGCTGCCTTATATGTGAACCATTTGGAGTTGAGGATAGATGAAATGTTCCAGTGCTATTCTTCTAAAGTGACTACATGCCCTGACACTTTATGGCATTCAATGATTGATTATGTAGTCTTGAACCAATGACAGAATACAGCCTCTACTCATGTGCAGAACACTAACCAACTGAGGCTGGATCTTTTAGCTTATCTTTCCAAGAACCATCCATTTGATTCATCCTTATTTGATGCCTACCATCAATGATATGTTTTAGGTCCCTCTGTTCCTAGCTTATTGTATTATCAACAAATGGCCCATCACTATGATGCTTATTTTTCCCTTTATCAATCCAACTCAGTAGACATTTTACCTCTCCTTTTTCAACCTCAGGGTTTTCCTCAAATTTCAATATTCACATATTGTTCTTTCATTGAAGATCAAGTCTTTTTCCATTCTCCACTTTGTACTTCCCCATCTATCCATATACCTTCTACTTTTCGTGCTTATCAATTAACACCTTTCCTAACTGATTCACCTGAATTTTCAGCTAATCCTTCTTTAGCTTATTCCTCATTTTATGATTTTGCCTACCCATCTCTTCATCCTCTTTTACTCATTCCTCTTCCATCTCCTACCACTTCTATTTCTCAACCCCCTAAGTTGGTTAGTAGGTACGAAGGATTTGATCAGCATATTCCAAGAAGAAGAGGATGGAGCTCAACTGATTCTCTCACGGGACCATAGATTAATTGGCCATTAATTCCAAGGGACTGGACAACTGCTAATCAAGTGTACCAAAATTATCTCTATTTTTTCCAACAATATTCACAATCTCTAGATCCTTTAGTGAGATTGATAGCCCATTTTGCTTGGTACCTAGCATATATGCATAGCCATTTCCATAACGATCAAAATGCCATTCCAAAGCTTTGTATGAATGTCAATCTGAACATTGATTCCCAACAATTGGACGTCCTATATTTTCATACCCTTTGTTTATCTACCAGATACCTTGTTTTGCTAGAATGGATATGCTTCCTTCAATTCTTTCAGAATCATCCAAAATCTTTTATAGATGAGTTTTTATCCATGGATCGCTTTCGTAATCATCAAGCTTTCAAGAGGGATCATCTTCACTGATACCCCTGAATGTATATTCTATGCTTCTTAATGATATATTTTTTACAGGTGCCATTCAAATGGTTGTTTTGTATTTGTGATGTATTAATTTTTATGTGATGAGTTCATGCTGGTTGAATAATTTGTTCGAGAGCTCTCTTTTCGACTATTGACACTAATGGTGATGATGGATGACAAGCCTATGATGCAAAGTTCAGAACTTCTTATATCCTTTATGAATTTGTCATGACTTTATATTTTTATAAGATGTATTAATGCATAACAATGTTTTCCTTTAGTAGTATTCTTTCTTAGATGCATGTGATAAGTTGGGGTCGTGCTTGGAAGATACTAAAGAAGATAAAATTGAGGTCTTTACTAAACTCACATTCTTATTTTCCTTAGGTTCACGAGGACACTTCCTTTCTAAGTGTGGGGATATGTTGAGAGTGGAAAAAAACTAAAATTTTTATTGATTTTTGTTATTTTTGAGGTTTGAATGGTTGATTTTTGATAGATTTTGAGTGATGTTTGGTTGTTTTGGAAGTGTTTAAGAGTGTTTTGGATGATATTGATTATGGTTTGGAAGCTCATGATGATTCTTAGTAGAAATATGAAGCTTTATGATGTTTTGATAGGTTCTATTGAGGTTCTGATTGGTTCTGATACCTTCTGTTTAGCTTCTGTTTTGGAATTGATGATTGATGAATGTTGAAATATTTTGAAATCTTATTGAATAGTTTTTCATAGTTTGGAATGGTTTTAGTATGAGTTATAAGGATCTGTTTTTCTCTGATGACCTTCTATAACCCCCTGTAGACCTTTTGTAGAGTCTATGTCTCTGCTCTGTCTCTACTCTGTCTTTGCTCTATTCCTTTTCTATTTTGTTTTGTAGATCATCTATAAGTGTTCTATAGAATGTATATGTGATTTTGAAAAAGTTTTCTAACTTTTGAAAAGGATGAATCTAAGTTCAAAAAAGCTAAAACAAATGGAAGAAGCAGTTACTGAAGTGACAATGACAATAGTGTGCTATGAAGAGACACTGTAGTGGCTCTGGTGTCCTTTCATACCTCTTGGGAGGTGTATCCACAACCTAAGAAGGATTATTAAGTGCCATTATTAAGTATTCTAGTGAGGAGATAATGTACCATTGAGAGAGAGAGAGAGAGAGAGAGAGAGAGAGTCAAAGATAGTTAATTCTATCAAAACAATCTGTCTGTCTATGGGAGATTGAGAGAGAGAACTATGAAGACATTGAAGATGAATACTATGTGATTAATTTCCATTCAAAAATGGTGTATTATTTTATGTTCCTTGTTCTATTGATGGATTCTATGAAGATGTTGAAGATTATGGTTGATTCTATTAAATCCGTGGGAGATATCTACTATGTTGCTGCGTGAAGATTTGCTCTTTTCCTTGTTTTGGTCATCAAAAGAATGAAAGAAAAGCTTGTTGATGTTATAAGATAGATTTTCTTGTAGTAGGTTCCCCTTTTCCTTGATGTCTCTCTTGGGGCTCCAGAGCTTCATTAAATTTGAAAAAGGAGACATGGTAGTGATCTTTTGGGAATGAAGAGACATGGAAAAGAAAGTGAACCAATTGAAGGGCCTGCCAAGGTCAAGGAGGTCAACTGAGTAGGGGAAGGATAAAAGCCTCAATCCATGTTTACAACCGATGACTTGATTGAGCAAGAGGAGGTTGATCTTGTTGCTCTCTTGTGAGAGTATATAGATGTATTTGCTTGGTCCTTAGACAAGTCCTTAGACAAACTTAAGGAAGTCCATCCAAGAGTCATAACACATAGCATCCCAATGACTCTTGATGCAACCCTAGTGAACCAGTGACCTTACCCGATGAATTTGAAGCATGCTCACACCATGAAGGAAGAGATCAATAAACTATTAAAGGCCAGATTCATTTATGAGATTGAGCACATGGGCTGGGTGTCACCCATTGTGTTAAATCCCCTAAAAAAGAATGGTAAAATCTGAGTATGCATGGACTACAAGAAAGTCAATGCAATAAAATCCGAGTATGCATGAACTACAAGAAAGTCAATGCAATGATTAAGGGACAATTACCCATTTCCCTACATAGAGCATATGCTAGAGAGAGTAGTAGGAAAAGAAGCCTACAGTTTCTTGGATGACTTCTTCAATTATAACAAAGTTCAGGTACACACTGACGATAGACATAAGACAACATTCACCACGGAATGGGGCGTATTTGCTTACATAATGTGTGCCATTACTTTTCAACATCTAATGTGTGCCATTTTTAAGGACATGCTCAGGCAAGAGCTAGAGGTATTCATTGACGATATATGCATACACTCTAGTTGGAAGGAGCACCTAGACAAGCTTCGTGCAGTCTTTGAATGGTGTAGATTGTATAGTCTCTCTTTAAACCCCTTGAAGTGCCAGTTCTGGGGGAAACATAGATGTATCTTAGGGCATATGGTGTCCAGGCATGACATTGCCACTGACTTCTCCAAGATTAGGGTCATTGTCGAATGCCAACCCCAACAAATTGTAAGGGAGTTTAGTGCTTCTTGGGACACACAGAGTACTATAGGTGCTTCGTCATGAACTATGCATTGATTGCTAGACCACTTTACAAGTTGTTGATTGTATTAAAGTAGACCTAGAAGTGCCAATGTTCTTATGAGGGATTGAAAAGGGCTCTTACCATAGCACCATTCTTATGAGCTCCAAATTGGAGCATAACAATCCATGTGCATATTGATGCATTGAAGTTTGTCATGGAAGTCGTTCTGTGCCAGCTTGGCAAACATAACCTTAACTATTCAGTGAGCTTTGCCAACAAACAACTCAATAATACTAAGATGATTTACTCCACGATAGAGAGAGAAGGCCTAGCCAAATTTTGGCATTATCTTTTAGCTACGTCATTTACCTTCTTTGTTGACCATCAATCCTTGCTTTATCTTGTGAACAAACCCTTTCCTGGCTCTTGCCAAACTTCAATCCCCAAACAATAGTGCAACAAGCCCAAGTCTATCATTTCAAACTTAGAACTCAAAGCCTTTCGAGTTTGGTTGATCATATCTTCATAGTCACATGTAATAAGAAGGTCGTCCACATATAGGACAATCACTACAGACTTTTAACCATCCCTGTAAACATACAAGTTAGCATCTGAGGCACATCTTTTGAAGTTTAGGTTTAAAAAGAACTTATCTATCCGTTGGTACCATGCTCTGGGGGACTTGTTTCAGCCCATACAATGCCTTCTTCAACTTACACACTTTGTTCTCAGAATGGGGGGCACATTTCATCCCTACAAAGGCCCAATTTATAGCAAAGCAAGTAGCTCAACAATTCATGAATTGTATTTTCAAACTTCATGGTTTGCCAATGAAGATTGTGTTTGATCGCGACACTAAGTTTATGGGCAGCTTTTGGAAAATTTTGTTCTCTTCAATGTGGACTCTTTTGACTCCTAGTACCACACATCACCTGCAAATGGATGGGAAAACTAAAAGAGTTAACAAATGGCTAGAGGTTTATTTGAGGTACTTTTGCCTGTTAGATATGATCAATGCCCCACCCTCATTAGGTGCTACCAATGATCCATGGTGCTCAAAGTTGTAAGGCCCCCATTATGAGGAGAAGCCAAATGTGAGCCCAGACATTGGTTGAGTCCTGACTTGTATATCAGATGAGGTCTATGTTATCGGATGGCAAAAAAGGTGATTGTTATGGGTCTAATCGTTGGGTTAGACGGAGTGGTTAAGCTGGTAACAACTTGAGGCACATTGCATTGAGTTACGTGGTAAGGGAGTTAAAAGGGGCCCCTATTGTGGGGTCCGGGGGCCGCGGAAGCGGCCCCTGGCTGGGGGGTCCCAAGGGGGCCAGCGGCCCCCCTGGCGGGGGTCCGGGGGCAGCGCCCCTAGCCCGATGGTAAAGGGAATATTCCCTGGCCGACTAGTGGAGGCTCATATGGTAGGTCGGTCAGCAGGCCGACCTAACGACCTTCGCGGGCTATAAAAGCTAAACCCCTTCGCAGCCATCATACTCTCATCTTTCACCCAGTCAGAGTTGTTGTTCCAGCTAGCCTTAAACTCTTCACCTATCTTCTGTCTAGATCGCCATCTAAGCTTCACATAGTGGAAGTGAACGGGTGGACAGAGCCATCTTTGTATCAATTGTTTGGAGTTAAAGAATTTACTGATTCTCCTCTTATCTGTTGTATACTCTCTATCTCTTTCTCAGATTCTGTTTGCTGCACCGTGTAATATTTTACATGGTATCAGAGCCCAGGGGCTCTAGAGATCGGAGAGCGTGCAAGAGGCAAAGGCTTCAACAGCAAAGAGAAACGATGTCGACTCCGGGAAGCAGTTCTGGCGCATCAGGAAGCGGTGCAGGAGGTGGTGCTGCTGTACGGGCTATTCAAACACTGAGGATTCGTCCACCAACCTTCAGCGAAGGCAAGTTAGATGGTACAAACTACACCTTGTGGAAGTTCAAAATTACAACTATCCTTGATTCTGATGAGCTTCTGGAGACTGTGCTGGGGACTGACGCAGAACCACAGCCTACCCCCGACCCATCAAATCCTAGTGTGATGATTCCTCCGAATGCAGATCTTCTACGAGCTTGGAAACGAAGGAATGCAGATGCATTGTGTGCCTTAGTTACAAGCTGTTCTGACAGTGTTTTGACTCTGATTCAGCATACAACCAAAGCGTCAGAGGCTTGGAATGTACTAAGGAGTCAGTATGAAACACGAAACCAAACAAGGATTCAAAACTTGGAGAATCAACTAGCAGCGGAGAAGTTTGCTGAAGGAGAGACGGTTGAAGCATTCATCACTCGGATTAAGAATCTGCACGACCAGATGGCTGGCGCTGGGATACAAAAGACTAGCGAAGAGCTAGCTCGGAGGTGTCTTCGGATTTGTCCACAAAAGTTTGATGGACTAGTAACTGCCCTTAATACTCATGTGAGACCTCAAGCTTTGACTTTTGAGGAGTTTTGTGCATTATTAATGGAGGAGGAGTTGAGGCTGAAAGCCCGAGAAGGAAGCAACAATGGAGATGCTGCATTCTCTGCCAATGCAAAAGGCAAAGGTGTTTCCTCCACCAAAAATGATGGTGACAAAAAGAAGAAGGGCGGCAAGAAGAAGTTTCAAGGAGAGTGCTTCTACTGTAAGAAGAAAGGACATGCAATTGCAGATTGTCGTGTCAAGAAGGCAGACGAAAATAATGGTACCCTTAAAAGTAAAGGGAAAGAGACAGCCAATACGGCTGAAGCAAAGTTGGAATTATTCATGGCGACCATTGAGGAAGTGTGCTCCTCGGTGCAAGAAGAATCTACCACTGACTCTTGGGTGTTGGATAGTGGGGCCTCCCGTCACATGACCAACAAGAAAGGTCTATATATTTCTATGCAGCCTCTACAAGAATCCATCACTGTGACGGTTGGAAATGATGCTAAATGCCCTGCTGCGGGCACAGGTACTATTTCTTTTGTTGCTGCAAATGGTGAAGTTAAAAAGCTTTCAAATGTGTTGTATGTTCCCGAAATCAGGAGAAATCTCTTATCAGTTGCTGCCATAACTGATCTTGGTCATGAAGTGAGGTTCAAGAAGACAGGTGCAGAAATTATTGATAGTGCTGGCACAATTGTTGGCAAAGGAGAAAGAAGGAACAACTTGTATGAGCTAAGTGCTCTTACAGCCACCGCTGGAGTGGGCACAAGTAAGCTTTGGCATGAAAAGTTTGGACACATCGGATTTGCAGTATTGAAGGAGATGCAAAAGCAAGGTATGGTTGCTCACCTACCTATAATAACTGAATTGAAGGAACCATGTGAAGCTTGTATGATGGGCAAGCAACAAAGAAAGGCATTTCCACAAGAAAGCAAGAATAGAGCACAGGCTCCTCTAGAGTTGGTGCATGCTGACTTGTATGGTAAGATGCCTACACAGGCCTTGGGGGGATCTTCTTATTTTATGTTGATTGTCGACGACTACAGTAGGAAGATGTGGGTGTACTTCCTTCGTGATAAGGCTCAAGCTTTTGGTAAGTTTAAAGAATGGCTAATACTTGTTGAGAATGAAACAGGGAAAAGTGTAAAGAAATTTAGAACAGATGGTGGTGGTGAGTTCAACTCAAAGGAGTTTGAAGGCTTTTGCAAGAGCAAAGGGATCAAGCGTCAATTGACGACGCCTCACACACCTCAGCAGAACGGTGTTGTGGAACGCAGGAATCGCACCATTGTGGAGATGGCAAGATGCATGCTAAAGGGCAAGGGATTGCCTAACCATTTTTGGGCTGAAGCTGTTAATACTGCAGTCTACATTCTAAATCGGAGCTATACAAAGGCTCTCAAGGAAAAAACACCTCATGAGGCTTACACTGGTAAGAAACCATCGGTCTCACATTTCAGAATTTTTGGATGTGAATGTTATGCACATGTTCCAGATGAGAAGAGAAACAAGTTACAACCAAAAAGCAGAAAATGTATCTTCTTGGGTTATAGTGATGAGCAGAAGGCTTACAAATTATATGACCAAGAGGCAAAGAAGATCATCGTGAGCCGTGATGTGGTGTTCAAGGAGGAGCCGCATACAGTGGAGGAGGAGAAGGCAAGTTCTTCCACTTTATCATCAAGCGAAGAAGTAGTCCACTATGAACCTGTCCCGAGAGCTATCCCTATCCTTAAGGAGGAGGAAGTATCATCTTCAGATGATGAGGAAAAAGTTCACCAACCTGACATCACCCCACCGGAAAAGCCATTGCCGCGCTAGGTGAAGCAGCTCTATGACCACAATAATCCTATGCCTGCATCTGTTGAGGAGAAGGCAGACGGACCAAGGAGGTCTCAGAGAATAGAGGAGCAAAGGAGGGCTTCTGCTCACATAGTCAATATGGCCTTGATGGTTGAGATTATGAGAGAAGTAAAGGAGCCAACTGACTTAGAAGAAGCACTTGCAGATCCATCATGGAAGGCTGCTATGCAGACAGAGTATGACAGCATAATGAAGAATGACACTTGGGAGCTAGTGGATCGACCAGCAAAGCGGAAGGTTATTGGCACCAAGTGGATCTGGAAGGTAAAGTACAAGGCTGATGGTACTTTAGAAAAGTACAAAGCTAGACTGGTTGCCCAAGGATTTTCACAAGTTGAAGGGTTTGATTTTCAAGAGTCATTTGCCCCAACTGCCAGAATGACCACTATTCGGACGGTACTTGCAGTGGCTGCCCATAAGAAGTGGCCAGTGTACCAAATGGATGTTAAGTCAGCGTTCTTAAATGGTGACCTCAAGGAGGAGGTGTACGTGGCTCAGCCACCAGGGTTTGAGGCCCCCCATTCTGAGAACAAAGTGTGTAAACTGAAGAAGGCATTGTATGGGCTGAAACAAGCCCCCAGAGCATGGTACCAGCGGATAGATAGGTTCTTTTTAAACCTAAACTTCAAAAGATGTGCCTCAGATGCTAACTTATTTACATGGATGGTAAAAAGTCTGTAGTGATTGTCCTATATGTGGACGACCTTCTTATTACAGGTGACTATGAAGATATGATCAACCAAACTCGAAAGGCTTTGAGTTCTGAGTTTGAAATGACAGACTTGGGCTTGCTACACTATTGTTTGGGGATTGAAGTCTGGCAAGAGCCAGGAAAGATCTTCATCTCTCAGAACAAGTATGCATGGGAGATCTTGAAGGCATTTGGCATGACCGAGTGCAAGGAGATAGCTACACCTATGGAGGTGAATGCAAAGTTATCCGTCGAGAATACATCAGCACTAGTAGACATTGGGAGGTATAGGAGGTTGGTCGGCAGTCTGATCTACTTGTGTAACACCAGACCAGATATCAGTTTTGCTGTTGGTGTTTTGAGCAGGTTCTCAAACAAACCTCATGAGAGTCATTGGAAGGTTGGGATGTGGGTGCTCAGATACTTGAAGAAAACTCTTGACTATGGTATCACATACAGTTTCGGAACTTCTCTTGTGGGGAACTGTGACTCAGATTGGGCAGGAGACATTGATTCCAGGAAGTCAGTTTCTGGTTATTGTTTCTCTTTGGGTTCAGGAATTTTCTCTTGGATTAGTAAGAAGCAATCAACAGTGGCATTGTCTTCTACCGAAGCAGAGTACAAGGTAGCTTAATTTGCTGCATGTGAGGCCGTATGGTTAAGAAGGATTCTATGGCATATGGGAGTGCAGGATGAAGAACCAATTGTGCTGAGATGTGACAATCAGAGTTGCATCGCCATTGCCAAAAATCCAGTGTTTCATGCACGCACCAAACATATAGAGATCCAGTATCACTATGTGCGTGATTTGATGGAGGATGGGATAGTGAAATTGGTCTACTATCCAACAGAGGAGAATGGAGCAGATATCTTCACCAAAGCACTTACGAAGGATCTGCTTCAAGTTCATCTTCAGAGACTCGGCATTGGGCCGAGGAGATAGTTCACCTATGGGTGGACATTGAGGCGGGGTGTTAGATATGATCAATACCCCACCCTCATTAGGTGCTACCAATGATCCATGGTGCTCAAAGTTGTAAGGCCCCCATTATGAGGAGAAGCCAAATGTGAGCCCGGACATTGGTTGAGTCCTGACTTGTATATCAGATGAGGTCTATGTGACCGGATGGCAAAAAAGGTGACTGTTGTGGGTCTAATCTTTGGGTTAGACGGAGTGGTTAAGCTGGTAACAACTCGAGGCACATTGCATTGAGTTGCGTGGTAAGGGAGTTAAAAGGGGCCCCTATTGTGGGGTCCGGGGGCCCCTATTGCGGGGGTCCGGGGGCAGCGCCCCCGGCCCGATGGTAAAGGGAATATTCCTTGGTCGACTAGTGGAGGCTCATATGGTAGGTCGGTCAGCAGGCCGACCTAACAACCTTCGCGGGCTATAAAAGCTAAACCCCTTCGCAACCATCATACTCTCATCTTTCACCCAGTCAGAGTTGTTGTTCCAGCTAGCCTTAAACTCTTCACCTATCTTCTGTCTAGATCGCCATCTAAGCTTCACACAGTGGAAGCGCACGGGTGGACAGAGCCATCTTTGTATCACTTGTTTGGAGTTAAAGAATTTACTGATTCTCCTCTTATCTGTTGTGTACTCTCTATCTCTTTCTCAGATTCTGTTCACTGCGCCGTGTAATATTTTACATTGCCATGAGACACAAAATGCATGGGACCAACGGCTCCATCTTGCGGAGTTTTGTTACAACAATACTTACCATATGAGCATTGGAATGTCTCCTTTTGAAGCTTTATATGGCTACAAAGTACAAGCACCCTCCGCATTGTTTCATGAATATGTAAATCTACAAGCTCGTTGAGGAGTTGGAAAAGATGGTGGCCCTTATGAAGCAATGCAAGGAACACATTCATAAAGCTCAAGAGACAATGAAGGTCTATGCAGATGAGAAAAGAAGACATGTGGAGTTTGAGAAAAGAAGAATTACCTCCCTTGGATGATGATGGTTTAATCATCTATGAGCCAGAGCAGATTATTGGCAAGCGGAAGAAGGTTATAAGGAACCATATTCTTGTTAAATACCTTATCAAATGGAAGAGTTTTCTTATCGAAGAGTCTTCATGGCAACAAACGTCATATTTGGAACAATTTTCATGGCTTCAGCAGTAAACAACTTGTTGTATTAAATTTATGTGACAAAGTAAATTGTCTTATTGACTTCAAACTTTGATTTTGAAGGCATGGATGGATACTACATGTTGTTCTCTACATTTCTAGATCTCAAACATGAAAATCGGCCACTTCTAGCTCAAGATATGGCCCATTTTGTACTACAGCCTGTTTTGGACAGTTTATAGCAGCCTGCTCCATTTATGTGGTCCATCTTCATCAACTTCTATGATCTTTATCAACATGGAGCTTTATTTCAGCATGGATTCCAAATGCTTCGAGCTATCTTTGTAATCATCCTTGTAATTTTTTCCCAATTCAACTTTGAGGACAAAGCTCTTTTAGGTCGAGATGGCTTGTAATAAAGCATAAGTCACCTTAGTTTAGAGTAGGCTAGGGTTAAGTATAAAAGGTGCAGATGTAACTTGAGAGGGATCTTTTTACCATTTTCAAACAATATTTATTTTCTTGTTTATCTTTCTACACATAGCTATCCTGATCATTATCATCATCCAAAACATCACTAGTAGGTGTATACCAACTTCCCATCTCATCAAAGATAACATCTCTACTCACTCTGAACTCACCTGTGGATAGGGTTATAATAGCAATACCCTTTCTACTCTAAAGAGTATCCAATAAAAACATATTTTTCTACCTTGGGATCAAGCTTCTTCCGTAGCTCATCTGGCACATGAATGTATGCAACACAGCCAAATACCTTCAAGTGCGATACATCAAGCTTCTTGCCAGTAAAGCATTCTTTAAGAGTCATCCCATGAACTGCAGCTGTGGGAATTCTATTCATAATGTAAATAGTAGTATGAATAGCCTTAGACCAAAAATGTTTGGGCATATTCTTTTCAGCAATTAATGCCCGTGCAACTTCTACAATATGCCTGTTTTTTCTTTCTGGAACACCATTTTGCTGTGGGGTTTACCTGCAAGTAAATTATCTCTTTATCCCATGAGTCCTCAAGAAACCACTGAACTCATTAGAGAGGTACTCACCCCCTTCATCTGATCTCAAGCACTTTACTTTTAAGCTTGTTTCTGTTTCAACAGCTGCCTTAAAAGATTTGAAGTGCTCAAACACATCACTTTTTTCCTTCATGAAGTATACCCATAACTTCCTTTTAATAGTCATCAATAAATGTGACAAAGTATTTGTTGCCACCAAGAGATACGTTTTGTGTAGGCCCCCAAACATCTGTATACACTACATCAAGTATTTTTCTACTCACTTCTCTATCATGCGAGAAGGGTTGTCTTGTCTGCTTAACAAACTAGCATGCTTCACAGACTTTATGCAATTCTGCAACTCTAAAAGAAGCCAATCCTCTGAATTGCATTAATTTTAGCCTTTGCACATTTGCATGTCCAATACGTTTATGCCATATTTCAATATCTGCAACTACTCCTTTTCCTTTAGCATACATAGCAACATCCATTGCAGGAATTCCAGCATCTAAAGTGAACATCTGATCAACTCTACTTCCTTTTGCAACCAACCTGCACTTATCATTAAAGTCTTCTACAAAACAACCTTTTGCATTGAATCAGACCTGCAATCCATGCTCTACCATTTGGCCAACAGACACTAGATTCTTTGTAATTGATGGCACATGTAATACATATGTCAGACTCTTTGTCTAGCCATCATACAAGGACAAGGGAACCTTTCCAATGTGTGAAATTGGGTGGCATGAATCATCACCCGTCTACACATAACTTGGATTTTGTAAGTCTTGCATCTCTCCAAACCATTCAACATGACTAGTCATATGATTAGATGCACCTGAATTGACATACTATACATCATCATGTGTCCCCTTTCCTATAACTACATTTATCATATGCTGCATAACAAACAAACACTCATTTTTGTCTTCATTTTGTCGTGAAGATGATGCATAGTTTCCTTGTTGCAATTTACCGCTACAAATATCATCCTTCTTTGCATAGCAATGGGCTGCAATATAGCCTGTTTTGCCACAATAATGGCAAACAATAGTAGAATTTCCAGAACCTCTATTCTGCCATCCACCTCTTCCTCTAGAGCTTCCCCTTCCTCTAAAGTTTCCTTTGCCTCCAGAAACCTACATTTCACCAATCTGTTGATTGAACCTGTTTTGCTAGTTATCGCTAGCACCACGGCCTCTCGAAGAGGATCTACCATATCCCCTTCCCGAACTGGAGTAAAATGCTTGGACCTATTCACCATTTCTTTCAAACGAATCACCCTGCATATTGATCTCTTCAATAATCATGAGAGAGATCAGCTCATCAAAATCTGGAAATGGCTTCTATACATATACTGAAGTAACAAATAATTTTCATGCCTTCTCATTGTTAAGACCACTCAAAGTGGATGAAACCAAATCATCATCATCCGGCATTGCATCAATCGCTGCTAAAGCATCTGTAATGCTCCTCACCTTCAACACATACTCATTGATAGACATTTTTCCTTTCTTCAAGGCATTCAACTCTTGCTTGAGTTTAATCTTTCGTGCCTTTGTATTTACTGAAAACATGCTCTCAAAAATTGTCCAAGCTGCATGTGAAGTTTCTACATTCTTGATATGTCCCAACATAGTATTATCAACAACTGCAGATAGCTAGTACATTACCTTTTTGTCTTTTGCATTTCACTCTTTCCATGCTTTTAACTCATCTGCAGTCGGAGGGATACCCAGCTCTGTCTCCTTTTCTTCACCTGGAACAAATTCATAAAGGCCCTTTCCTATGAGGAAGTTCGTCACACAGAACTTCCATGAAGGGTAGTTGTTCTTGTCGAGATTCTCGATAATGGGATTTCCACTATTCTCTGTCATTATCACAAACAAGGATACAACACAGTAAGCTAGCGTTCTACAATCTTCCATAACACCTGCACAGTACTACACCAAGCAACCTTTTTTACTGATTGCTCAATAATACATGTAATCTGCAACCTGTTTGCAAATAATCCTTATGTTTGCTTCTTGCAAACACGTCAAAAATTACAGATTTGCAATCTGTAACCTGCGCATCCATTTTCGGTCAATATAGCCGAAATCACAGTGTACCTTGAAATTGCTGTCCGCAACCTTGCGGCTCTAAAACGGGGCCTAAAATAAACTCATCTGTAGTCAGAAGCCGTTTTAGGCCCCGTTTTAGAGCCTTTTCCACTTACAGCCAATGGCTTTCTTACCGGGGCCTGAAATAAACTCATAAAGGCCCTTTCCAATGAGGAAGTTCATCACACGGAACTTCTATGAAGAGTAGTTGTTCTTGTCGAGCTTCTCAATAATGGGATTTCCACTATTCTCTACCATTATCACAAACAAGGATACAACACAGCAAGCTAGTCTTCTACAATCTTTCACACAACACATGCACAACACTACAATAAGAAAATTTTTTCACTGATTGCTCAACAGTACATGTAATCTGCAATCTATTTGCAGATAAACCTTATGTTTGCTTCCTGCAAACACCTCAAAAACTATAGATTTGCAATCTGTAACTTGTGCATCCACTTTCGGTCAATACAACTGAAATCACAGTGTACCCTGAAACTGTTGTCCGCAACCTTGAGGCTCTAAAACGGGTCCTGACATGGCCTCAGACACATAAAATAACTGCGGATAAGCCCAAAAGGGCTTTTCTATAGAATATACAGTGCTTTGCTCGCACACCAAATCTCACAGCAATCTGAGATTTTTGCTCGACCCTGCTTCTGATGACTTCATAGGCATTATCCAAGAGAGAGAGTGGAAGAATGGGAGAGCGTCTTACTCGTTGCTTGCTTGCTTGAACCTTGCTTCTTCTCCTTCACTTTAGCCTTCAAAATCAGCCTCTCTCGGTGGTGCGGCTTTGATACCATGTCAAGAATCGCGTGATGGGGGGATGTGCTTGAGCTGCTACACCAGACACACACTGTATACACAAGAGGAAGCTCACTTAAGAACACAAGAAGATGTTGAGATGGCAAGCTCAACACGTGCGGACATTGATGATGGACCGCCTAGCTAGATGGGTCCGCATGTCTACACTTAGCACATTGGTGGTCATTATGATACTCACATGGCCACTGACTTATCACTTATTATATTTAGTTTGTTACACCTACCTACAATTGGCAAAGACATAGCGCCGATCGATTAGTGTAGTCGGTTATGGACTATTTGACTTAGTAGGCCACTTTCCTTTATGTTGTATCTTATCCATTGTTTGTGTACATTGTATAGTGTATGGAAGAAGAAGAAGAAACCAGCAAGAAAATGTTTTGGCCTCCATCTCTCTTCTTGTGTTCTCGAGTGAGCTTCCTCTTGTGTATACAGTGTGTGTTTGGTGCAACAGCTCAAGCAAGTCTCCCCACCACACGATTCTTGACAGAAGAGAGATGGAGGCCAAAACGTTTTCTTGCTAGTTTTTTCTTCTTCTTCCCCTCAATATACAATGTATACAAAGTATAGATAAGATACAACATAAAGGAAAGTGGCCTTCTAAGTCAAATAGTATATACGACTACACTAATCGACTAGCGTTGTATCTTTGCCAGCTGTAGGTAGGTGTAACAAACTAAATACAATAAGTGATAAGTCAGTGGCCATGTGAGTATCATAATGACCACCAACATGCTAAGTGTAGACTTGCAGACTCATCTAGCCAGGCGGTCGGTCCATCATCAATGTCCGCACATGTTGAGCTTGCCATCTCAACAGAATAAAGGAATGTCTCTCTTGGAAGATGATATTAGGCTAATTGCCTTGATTGTTCTTGATTCTTAATTAGATCAATTAAGGAAGGATATTTATATGGGTGGATCATCTCCAAGATCATACCACGGATTACCTCGAGAGGGCACTGCTTGATTCATGGGCCTAAGGTCGAGTGGTGAAAATGCCAACCATGGAAAGTGTGTATCACTCCTAAGTCGCTTGGGGTCAATGGTGCTATGGACACCCCTTGCCAAGTCCTGAACAGAGTTGTAGAGTGTCGTGAGCCCAATGTTTAGGGCATTGGAAGATCCTATTCTAGATAAAGGATGGAAATTTTGGTGCCATGTGATTTGGACTGGGTACTTTTGTTGGATAGAAGGGATACATAATTCTCTTATATGGGCAAGAGACAAAGATTAATTTGAAGATAAATTAAGGAACTTGTTTGACAAAAAGACTACTTGTTTTGTTTTTGTGTTTGTGCTGTAAACTACGTGAACAAACATGTGCCCTAAAAGGCTTAATTAATGAAGATGATTTTAAATTTCACACATAAATGTGGTAGAACCTAATTAAAAAACTAAAGCTATCAAGGGAAGCGGGTGGACGGAATCCCTGACAGTCCATCCTATAGCAGGGTGGTCCCAAAAAACTGGGAGGCTTCTCACAAGGATTTATCGCCATTCAACTTTAGGTATTATTAAGTTAGAACTCAATTCATGTCATTTTAGGGGATCGAAATGGGACTATGCCCTATGAGTAGAGAGGTTGAGTGATGCATCCCTCTCGTTTTAGGGCATCGGAATAGGACTATGCCCTATGGGGGCAGAGAGGTTGAGTGAAGCATCCCTCTCGTTTCTTATTCTCTTTGAACCAAGTGCGATATGGATCTACTTCAGATTGGGTATCTCTGCATAAAGTAGGATGTCCAAAACTTGATGCTAGAATGCTGTTAGGAGACCTTGGCCCTAACAACCCAGATTTCAGTTGATCCTAGTGGGTTTGGCCGTAATTGTTCCATTGTGAGAGGTAGAATCATGAAACCTTAGGCGACAAACCCCGAAACATTCCTTGGGAGTGCTGGGTAGCGTCGCTTAGATTCATTTCTCAATGAACTGCTAAAACGTGCTTGGACAACCGGGCACATTACAAAGCAAGAGGAAACCAAGGAGAGGATGACTAAAAAAGAAAAGGCTGAGCTACAAAAGGCACAAGAAGAGTCAAAAAAGTTCGAAGAAGAGAGGGTGAGAAAATTGGAAGAAGAAGTAGAAATACTACGCAAAAGGAAGAGGAAGAAGAAACTGCTAAAGCTATTTGCATGTCAATAGAACAGTGCGCTAGGAAGGAGGAGTTAGCTACCACCATGAGTTCACTAATAGATGAAGGTCCAAGCACTGGTGCTAAGGCAATAGAGAGATTGAACAAGGAAAAGGCAAGGGCTTACTACATCCAATCCGACTAGTTCTCATGGCCCTAACTGCAACTACAACAACCACCCAAGGCACCACAAACATGGTGAAAAAAAGTAATCTAATGGCATGGGTGTAGTATCTAGTGGGTAGAGTGCAAGAAATAGCCCTAGACTCAAGTGGAGGAGCTCCAACAGTGGGAATGAAAATATTGACAACTGTAAGAAGCAAAAAGTAGAGGCATCAACAACATCAATACCTACAATAGTGCTGCACCATCGATGGGGTATGATGAGTATGTCAAGGAGCTCCTTGAACAACTAGAAAAAGAAAAGGAAGAAAAGAAGACATATTTGGCTAAGTTGGAGGATGAAAAGGAACCATTGGCAACATTCTAGTTGGAGAGGATGTGCCAAATAGCAGGGTATCAAAAGGAGATAAATGAGTTACAAGAAGAACTCAAGGCTAAGAAAGAGGAAGAAAATTGGCAAGAAAGGTTCGAGGAAGAAATACAAGAGCTCATAGGGTTACAAAGAGAGTTTAAGCTCCTTATCGTGCAACATGCGGAATTAAGAGGATAGTTGTAAAGGATAGAGGAGGAAACGGATAGACTTGCAATAGAAGACACTAGAAAATCTCATGAAGAGAAAAAGCATGGTAAAGAAATAGAGAAAATGGAGAATAAGCTATTGTCAAAGCTCGAAGAGCAAGAAAGGTTGAAAGGTAAGATGAAGCACTTGGAAGAGGAGAAATAAAAAACAACCCAAATGTGGAAAGATCAGGAGCCAAGAATGGTGGCTTTAGCCCAAAAGCAAAACAAAAGTCTAGAAAAAATGAAGCAAAGAGCCAAAGAATGGGTAGCTAAGAGAGAGGAAAGAGTGAAGAACTTGGCAATCCATCTAGCCCATGCGGAAAGCAAGAGAGTGCTAGTCGAGAGTAGTGCAGAGGCCATGAAGACAAGAATGGTGGGCAAGCAACGTGCTTTCCTCAATACCATTCCAAATATCACATAACTAGAAAAGGAGGAGGCCATAAAAGTTTTGAAGAAGAAGTTAGAGATTGCATGCAGAGCTATAAGGCATGGCTTGTGGGCCCAAATGCAAGAAGCAAAAACCAATTTAAGGCAACAAGAGCAAAGAGAATACTTGGTAAGGGAAGGTTGATAGCTCAAAAAGTAGAATTGCTAGGGTATAAGTAGGAACAAAGACCACTGGAGTCCGCAAGAGGAGAAGAGCAATAGGTGCCACCTACTGAAGGAGGGCCAGATTTTGAGGTGGGCCAACAAGAAGAAGAACAAGTTCCACAACCAAGCCCTCCACGATTAGAAGCACAACAAGGAAGTTCCTCAAGAATATCCAACTCCAAAAAGGAAAGTTGAAGTCAGAAGGAAGAGAAAGAATATGTTGGAGCAGGCACAAAGAAGGCTAAGGGTGCAACCCCTAGCAGTTCCAGAAGTCCTTATCCCACAGAGAGAAGAGTGTTTTCCTATATATTAGAACATGGAACTTATAGTGTGGGAACAAAGGGAAAATAAATGCCAACCCTTTCAGTTTACCTTCCGATTCCCACCAACAATGAGCCAAGTGTTATCCCCTAGAGCGGTGAAAGAGGTGATAAACATGGGCAAAAGACTTGGGGATTGATAAAATGAAGAAAGAAAAAAGAACCCAACACTGTGGAGGGCAGAATCACTAGATTATTTGGAAGATAAGGTCATGGAAGTTCCCAAGACTATGAAGGGGTATGAAGCACAACCCAAGTGGAGGAGAAGAATTTGGGATGCACACATGGATGTCTTTTTGCAATACCCTACTCTACAAGAGAGATGACCCAACCTACATGCCATATCCAAGAAGGGTAGGAGTGGATTTTGATTTTGACATCCATGGTCATTATGACTTCCCCAAGATATGTAATGTAAATGCCACTAAACCAGAAGAACCCCTCACATTCTTTGTAGATGACTCAGGCCTCCATCTCCCACTTAGTGAGTTATCCTCTTGCCTTGATCTAGCCTTTATTATTACAGCTTGCAATTACCTTAGGTTACTTAGGGTGTTGCTCAAATAGGATCCTATTGCTCACAAATATTGCCTATTTCCCCCACTTTTTTGACTTAAACATTGGCATAGGCAACTTTGCAATGGCTAGACTCATGATGCAAGCCACAGTTCTCCCATCTTTTTGCATGGCTCTACTAGAGGATATGAAAGATAACTGATTCACTAGATGTAATCATCCATTCTTTTCTGCAACCCCTCTAAACATATGCATAAATCTAAAGGGCTACATATAGGGTAAGAACTTTCTTAGCAAGTTCCTTAAGCCCCCAACCTCTTCCTCCCACGACCATAACACGAGGACTAGTTCTTCGCATACCTTCAAAAAAAAAGAGAGAAAGAAAAGAGAAAAAGAGCAGAGAAAAGAAAAATAAAATTTTAAAAAAAACAAGCAGTACATCTCACTTTTGATGAGCGCCACAATCACTACACTTAGGGGTCCTCAAGTTAGGTATGTTCGATGGCCTCCGTTGGTCAGCTCCATACGTAACCCCCTAGCCCCTTTTGTTCCCCCCCCCCACTTCACACACTTAGGGCACATCAAGGTAGGACACACCTACAGAGGTCACACTCGTCTTTGATTAGACCAGTCTTCCTAAGCTACACCCACCACCCCTATGCACAAACTGGGTATGGGACAACACCTAGGCTTACCTATGGTTGCAACCCAACTCCTAGTTCCACTGGTACTAACACAATGCACTAAATGGTAAGGTAGACACCCCCCCTAGGTAGTATACTTTCATTTCCTTTTCAGGTGAATCCCACACCCCACAACCAACCACAAACTTCGAAGGCCCAATCACTTACTCAATCCACTCTTGCCCTCCACAACCTCCATCATTTTGAAATGCTTCTTCTCCACATCTAATCCCTACAAGTCCTCATCATTGATCCACATGGCAAGTCTTCAAGTACTTGAGTCCTGATTAGCAGCTATCCACAAGTGCCATGGGACTGGCACTCGACTAGGAGGGGGTAATGTTAACCTTGGTGCAAGACATATAAAAAGAAAGCAAAAGAAAATTTAAGAAAAATAAAAAATACAAAAAAAGGGTAGCTTGATGAAAGGAATAAGTGGAGAAAATGCCAAATGCACAAGGGTAAACTTAAAAGTTCAAGGCAAATGCAAAAGAGGAGAAATGTACATTTTAAAATACAAAAGTGCCCTAAATTTTTGTAAAAGAGTACCACGCTTCCTCCCATGCACTTTGTAACATGTAGACCAACATAGGTGAAGGGACAATGTAAATAGAAGGAAATCGAAAAAGAGGACCTAGGCAAGATGACCAGTCATGTATAAAAGGGGATGGGTGCCCAAAAGGGATTAGGGCATGTATAAAAGCCACAAAGTGAATAGAGAAGCTCATTCTCAATGTGTGGCAAAAGTGGCTCTCCTATTATTCTTGTTCTTGCTTGTGCTTGAGAGAGTGAGTGAGGGAGTGTGAGAGAGTGAGGGAGAGAGGGTGTTAGGGTGAGGGACATTGGTGGAGAAGCTCTCTATCTTCTCCTCTCTTCTTATTTTTTCTTCCCTTCTTCTTCTCATCCCTTGTCTCACGTGGCTATGGAGCATGGAGCTTGAAGGTGGAGGATTGGGATTGCTTGAGCTCACATCTCAGATCATGGAGCTATCGAAAGGTTCAAGAGAGAAGGGTACTCAATTGGGCATGGAGGTAAGCTCACTACACTCATAGGGTTGAGGGTGTGCATGACTATGTGAGAGGTAGCCATTAGCATTTGACTCAAAATGCTTGAGCAATAAGCGCGGTCCTGGGTCTTTGCAGTCGAGCGAAAGCTCCCATATTTTGACATTCTAAACATATGTGCGTTAAGTAGGTCATCTACAATGCCTTTTCTCCAACTAGAGTTATACAAGACATATGGTCTGCCATGTAACTAGAAAAGGCATTGTAGATGACCTACTTAACTAGAAAAGGCATATGTAGATGACCTACTTAACTAGAAAAGGCATTGTAGCATAGCTTCTCCTATGGTTATACAAGACATATGGTCTGCCATGTAATGTTGTTTGCCCTTGCATACTACCAAAGAGAAAACAAATTCTAATAGTAGAAATAACCATTGAGCAATGCATCTTGTTGTGCAAGGTTTGTCCACAAGATAAAGCAATGCTTGATGATGAACAAAGAAAGTAAAGGGTTTAGCTAGAAGATAATGTTGATTTCTTAACAAAAAACACCATAGCTAGCCCTTCCCTCTCTGTTATGGAGTAATTCATTTCCATGTCAATGAGTTGTCTGCTTGCAAAGCTCATTGGATAATCCAAGCTATGCTCTCCAGGTTGGCACACAATTGCTTCCACATCGAACTTTGATGCATCATTGTGCACATGGAAAGTAACAAACCAATCTGGGACTTTGTGACGTGTCCGTTTGTCCACTTCTGGGACACGTCTTAGCAGCCCATCAAGAGGAGAGTCTAGAAAGTGCCACCTGGCACTCGCAAGGAATGCCACACGGTTTGTGATCTAGGTCTTTTCAAGTCTTCCCCGAAGCGGAAGTATCTAGCCCTTCCCACTTAGGACCATCGACCTCCTGAAGTCAGGGTTTCTTTCCTATCAGGCAAGTCTCTAGGAAGTAGCTAGCGTCGAGATCCAGATGAACCACTTTGCGTAGGAACAATAGAGTCGAAGCAAATTTATGCTGCACTTGGTTCATGGAGAATGGAAAACGAGAGGGATGCGAAGCTCAACCTCTTTGCCCACAAGGCCTAGTCCCATTCCGCTCCCCTAAAACATCATAAATCGGGATTCTAACTCGACTGACTCTAGGTCTTCACAATTTCATTATCATGCCTTTTGAGAAAAGTTCCCAGCTAACTAGGACCACCCTTCTGTAGGACGGACCCAAGTCGCATCCACCGCACTTTCCTCGAGTTGCTTAGTTATCTAATTACCTACCACATTATGTTTGACATGCAAAATCAGCTTTCTTAATTAATCAAGTTAAACGTAGATTCCTTCACGTAACTTAGGCACTATTATTAAAAAAATAATGTCAAGCAAGTTCATTTTCCAAATATTTGACATTTATTTATCGTAGTCTTAGAATACATGAAGTATCATACCCGAAGGCTATCCCAGCAATCAACAGGATTGCTGCTCCAAGTTCACCTGTAGACTAGTACACGGGCCTCGAGATCCTATCTCGAGTCACATCAGCCTCTTATGCGGGATCCGAGGCAAGGAATTTATGGTCAGAGTCTCCCCTGGTACCCAAGAGTCCTCCCGCTCCAAGAAGCACCCACGAAGAGACCTCTCGCAGCGGGTTCGGTCCATGTACCCGGCGCGGATAACAACCCCCTTGGATAGGGCCAGGTAGGCAGTCGAAGGTAATTGAACCTGCCTCTCCCTCCAGGCTATTAATCTAAGGCATTAAGTGTTTAGCCTTGAATTAGTTCCTTGAGCAAAGAAGTTCAACAATGTGCCTAAGAGTACAATCACGATCGTTTCTGTGGTCGTTCGTACGACCGACTGCTAAGTTGTGATTTCCTTTTCTTGAATACTCCCAGCATTCGATCCTGGATCGTTCGCAACTTGGCGAGATTCCAAGGGCGTGGCAAGCTAGGTTGCTTGTTTTCCCTTTTTTTTTGGATTAGGGTTTGTACCCTACCAACCCCAATTATCCTTACCTTAGGTCTCCTTGTAGAATAGATCTTGGACAACCCTATCGTCCTCGGTTGGTCAATTTGCTTCTTGGCAATTCACAATTTCTCTAAGTTTGACAAATCGGTCCCCAAGAGAGAGAGTTGTAGTAGGGCGACTACTCGACTTCTAACTTGTAATTAGATCTCGCCTCCCTTAGCCTAAGATGTAGTAGTAGCATCTTATGGTTTGGTTGCAATAGCATCTGACCCTGCAAACTAGTTGCTCAAGATAGGTAGTAGTGCCTATCTTGAGGAATTACATTCCTTTTGTCGATATTACTAGTATTCTTGTCCTAAGGCCTAGTACCCTCTCATTACTTGCAACATAGAATGATCTAAGTGCGAGATCGTTGTATTAACTCTGCAAGTGCCTATCTTTTCATATTGATTATAATTATCACTTCATGTTTATTGCATCCTATATGCTTGAAATATAACTCTTTTCCTTTTCATACATTTACTTATGCATGTGAGTTGCTTATGCATGCAGGTTATGCTATGTATAGTTACAATGATATTGAAATAAAAACATAATCTTTTCCTTTCCCATGCAAGTCTCTCAAAATAGAATTCAGTTGCTTATGCAAAAATATAACCCTTTTATTCCCCTCCATAGCAACTACCTATTCTTTAATTAAAGACCCTTCTACGAATCAACCTATTTACGATCGTCACAAGGGATTTTTTTTTTTTTTTTGCACAAATGCATTGTGTACAACATAACCCATTCTTGCCAACGTAAGTTACCCAATGCAAACCTTCCAATGCACATGAGCATCGCAATATAAATTTAACCTATGTGCACGATGCAACTAGGACATTATTGCATAAGTGCATCTTTTAACACATGAACCATACATTCAAGAATGCAACAACCATTCATCATGATGGTGCGAGGAATATGAGTACCTTGTCATGCAATTTAAAACTTTTTCGAACATTCCTATGATCTTTTTAAAACAAAGCGTTCTAATAATACAACTAAGTTTTCCCTATGAGAATTTATACTTAATGCGCCCATATCATGCGAAAACAAAAAGGGTGAATTTGATGGAACCAAAACTTCCGTAGTAGGGGTATTATCGGCTTTCGCACTTCGGGTGGGAACTCCTACATGTGCCCCTCTTAATCCCGCGTGTGCTCCTCTCGTGTGGCGCTTTGGGGCCATCGCAATCGGGGCTAGGGCAGGTGGAGGGTGTGCTGAAATTCCTTGCAATTGACAGTCCTTTCCTCCCGCAAGGGAACTCCCTTCGCGGAGAATTTCATCCTCCCGTGGTCTGTGGATGAAACACCCCCTAGGAAGCTTTTTTTGTTTTGGAAACTTCTCAAGAAGCTTCTTTTAAAAAAAATTTCGGGGGGGGGGGGGGGGGGGGGGGGGGGGGGGGGCTGATAGTATCGAAATGATGATGATGATGGGGGCGACGACCTTGGCAGCCTGGCGGAGATGTTGGCAAAGGGGGGGTGTGGCACGTTGGCGGAGCAGGGGGCGGCGCCTACTACCACAAGGGGGGGGCTCCCCTTTTATAGTGGGGAGGGGGGGTGGTTTATGGGGGGGGAGACGGTTGTTCAACGGTCGCCACCCCTCCACCTAGGGGATACATGCCCCCTTCTCCCTCTCTTAACTCCCTCGCTCTCTCTCTCTCTCCCCGACATTCTGTTAGCGGGGAGAGAGAGAGAGAGGGAGGTAAAAAAATTTGAATTAAATTTTAAAAATTTTAAAAGTGGGGGGGCGTCCTTATGCACGGGCGGGGGGGGGGGGGGGGTGGAGAATGCTACAAACTTGTAGAATAGGTGCAATAGTTAGAGACTTTTTTAATTCTTTGTAAGTGTGTTGGCACTCAATCCACTCAAATACAATCAACAACTTATAAAGTGGTCATGCAATGAGTACATAATTTAACACAAACCATCAATAGTATCCCATGTGGCTAAGGAAGCACTAAACTCTCTTGTAGTTGGTTGGTGGTGGTAAATTGATAATTACTCTGAATTTGGGAAATTCAATAGCAATGCCATTTTTTGAGACCGCGTATCCTAGGATACATCCATATTTTACCTAAAACTAGCATTTTGAGGTGTTCAATGAGAGACTATATTGTCTACACTGTTTAAAGACTATGTGGAGTTTGTCTAGGTACTCCTCCTAATTGGAATTGACACACAGATCATCAATGAATACTTCCAACCACTTTCTAAGCATGTCCTTGAAAATAGCATACCTAAGACGTTGAAAGATAGCAGGTGTATTAGGTAGCCCAAATGGCATGACTATGTAAGTAAAGACACCCCATTCTGTTGCCAATGCTATTTTATGCCTATTATCTAGGTGTACTTGCACTTGGTTATAACTAGAGAAGCCATCCAAGAAACTATAGGCTTCCTTTCTTGTCACTCTCTCAAGCATGTGCTCGGTGTACACAGTAATGGATAATTGTCTCTCTTTGTTGCTACATTGACCTTTCTGTAATTCATATATAGTCAAATCTTCCCATTATTGTTCATGACAATTACTATGGATGATACATAGTCCATGTGCTCAATCTCATAAATGAATCTAGCATTCAAGAGCTTGTCTATTTTCTCCTTCACAACATGAGTATGATTTAGATTCATTGCACACGGTTTTTGTTTAATTGGTATTGCATTGGGGGTCATAGGAATGTTGTGAGTCACAATACTCACTTTGATTCCTTTTTGCTCTTCTAAGAACCAAGCAAATACATCTACATACTTTCGTAAGAGATGAATGAGATTGGCCTCCTCTTGCTCTATTAAGTCATCAGCTAAGTACACAGATTGAGACCTTATACTTAGTGAATAGTTTAGGTAAGTCATGTGGTTTCTTTTTTCATTCAGCTTTTGAGGACTTGGACTATTTCCTTCTCTCTTCCTTGAGCCTCTTGCACCTTACATGGACTAGGAGGTCCCCTTTGGTACATTTTATATTAGGTGGCCATGAGATTTTTGGATCACTCTTAGAGCTAACTTCTGAATCAGAGTTGAATTCATAGCCTTCATTAAGAGAAGGAGTCTCCCCTTGTGGTCATAGCTCCATGTCTAATTCCACTCTAACTAGTGGTGTGGTGCATGATTGAACTAATCCAATTCGCTCATAGTTCACTATATCTAGGTGCTCTAACAAGGTACAATCACAATTTACCTTGATGACTCCTCTTTCCGCTCTAAAAGCACTAGCCTCTCAAGGTTTAGAGATTTCTCTTATCTATCCTCTTTGGTCTTGGCTTCTTCCTCACTTTCCTTACCATTGAAATAGTAGTGTCATACTCATAATCCGAATCCTCATACTTAGACTATTCATCATTCCCATGGTTCTCGTTTGTAAAACTTTTAATAAAGCATAAGTCACGTTAGTTTAGAGTAGGCTAGGGTTAAGTATAAAAGGTGGAGATGTAACTTATGAGAGATTTTTTTTCCATTTTCAAACAATACATGTTTTGAGGTTCCTTTCTCCCACCAACTAAGAGAGTGCATGCTCTTAGCCACCAAGATATGGGGTGCATACCATGTCCCACCTTGACATGAGGTGAGTATTCATGTCGCAGCTTACATCTATGATTCTCAATCTTCTTTGGAAATATTATTTCAAGCTTAGCTACCTTGGCTATGGCTACCGTGCAAACATGGTGTATTTGTTGTATTTATTTGCAAGAATGGTGCATTTTATGAATTTCCAATTATTTGATTTGCTGTGAGAACTGGTTTATTATAGGACTTTTTTCATCTGTAATGAGGGCCCAGTTACAACAGATTTAGGTCATGCACCTTAGTCCATTGCCACTCCAAATTCTCTATGAGATCCTTAAGAGGTTTAAAGTTTGGTTACCAACTAGCTCTCTTGTCAAGTATTCAAGAATTATATGGAGTTTAAGTTTATTAGTTGGTACATGGTAGATGATAGGCATTGGTTGATTGATCAAACTCCTAGCCATCATGTAGAGAGGTACTAATGATGTAGCATCACTCTTGGGTAACTCAAAAGCTATGACTCCATTGGGTTTACTAGTTGCGCTTCTATAGCTTGCCTATAGTCATCCTCATCATCTGAGAATGGCAACTTGATGGTTGCCAATACATGTATCCAATCATGCTCATTCTTAGGGCAAGGAATATACTTAGTTAAGGGTCCATATTCGCACTTTCCTTGTGAGTCACCCTTTAGTATTGCAAAGATAGCATCAAGATCAACTAGTGTGGTTTTCCAAGTATTCATCTCTACTCGAATAGCTTTTCTTCTATTGCCCAAGAGTATTAGGCCATTATCTTAATCCTCTATCACTTGAGCATTTCTCATCTATGGTCTACTAACAAAGTATCGTAGTTCACTCCCTTCATGACTATGAAGTTAATCGAGAATTGGATTCTTGCTATCTTAAGAGGCCAATATTTTAGCACTGTGAATGGTCTAACTTTCATTCCATTAACTAGTGTAACATTAAACCATGCAGTTTTCACTTGTGGGTTTCCCAAGCTTGCAAAACTGCATGGATAAGCACACCAACTTCCTACTCATGTTTCCTTAATTCCTTTCCATGTGGCATCAACTAATGCAACATGCAAGACTATGTACATTTCTATGCCCTCCCAAAGGCATTCACTTGTAGAGATTTACACAATGGGTTGAGGGTTAAGTATATGCACCTTTGCATCATGGTCTAGCAAGTTGCTTGCTCCATGTCTGTCGAGTCTTTCTACCCACTACTTCAACACTTACCATAGCATGGGGTTTTTGTGTAAGTAATTATCCTAACGGAAAGGTTATAGGAGTTGATATCGCATGACAATGTGTGCAAGGAAAGCATATTAATGTATCAGTTGTTCTTGAGTTCCATAATCCTCATGGAATTAGAAGAAAGCTTATTCCTCATCAACAATTGATGGAAATCCAAAGGTAGCTGATATGCTACAAGTCTAATGAGCATTGGTCACCTCATCATGAGGGTTATTTCAGGAATAAACATTTTGCTATAGCCCTTGTCTTGGAAGACCCAATGGAAGATGTATATGTGGGGCAAGGACATGATAGTCATGGGCAGTAAGAAGATGATGCCTATGTTGAAAATCATGCTGAAGATGTGATTGGGCAGTAAGGGAAAATTGAAAGACCCAATGGAAGATGTATATGTGGGGCAAGGACATGATAGTCATGGGCAGCAAGAAGATGATGCCTATGTTGAAAATCAGGTTGAAGATGTGATTGGGCAGTAAGGGCAAATTTCTCTAAATGCCATACATATAACACATGTAGTTGATGAGCAATCATGTATAGAAGAACAAGAAGAAGAAAATGTTTTTAGTGACCAAGATGAAGAACCAAGAGATGCAGCTGTAAATGAAGAACAAGAGCATGTATATGTCAATGAGGATCAAGAGGACCATGCAATCAAGCCTGATAGAATCCTAGATATCAAGGAGAGGCATTTCAGGTCAAGGACCTTGAGAGAATACCTCATTCAGTGGAAAGATTATCCCAAAGAGGATGCCACCTGGATGGATGAAGATGCTCTCAACTAGCAACACCCCCAGGTCCTCTCGAGATGAGGACATCTCGAGTCCTCTAAGGGGGAGAGGATGTAATATGCCCGTGCTTCCCCCCATAGGAACTCCCTCCCTTTAATTTCATTTTTTTTATTAGTTCAAAATTTTTTAACTCCCCTCTCTCTCCCCGCCGACAGCACATCGGGGAGAGAGAGAGAGGGAGTGATGTGGTGTAATGGGGGGCATGCAGCCCCCCAGGTGAGAGGGGTGGCCATGCCACCCACCACCTCCTCCTCCTATAAAAGGGGAGGCTCCTCACCCTCCCTTGGCTACAGAAAACACCCCCTGGACAAATAGAGAGAGCGCCCCCCTCCCTGTTGCTTCACCTTCCCTCCCCTTTGCCAGTCAGCTGTGCTGGCCCCTTGGGCCTTCCGATTGAGCCAACCCCCCCTCTGACCTGTTGCAACAGCGCCCCTGGGGCTTACGACTCAAACCACCCTACCCCCCTCCTTGATCACCAGACGTTGCGGCCCGTGAGCAGAAAAGAGGAGTGGAAGAGAAGAAGTGCAGGGAGAGAGAGAGGGAAGAAGATGAAGAAGAAGGAGAAGGAGAGGAGGAGAGAAGAGAGAAGAAGAAGAAGTGGAAGAAGAAGAGGTAGAAGGAGAGAAGAGAGAAGAAGAAGTGGGAAAGAAGAAGAAGAGGAAGAAAAGAGGGAGAGAAGAAGGGAAGGAGAGAGAGAGAGAGGGAAGGAGAAGAGGAGGAAAAGAAGGAGAGGAGAGGGAGAGAAGACGAGGAGGAGAGAGAAGGAAGGGAAAGAGGAGGAAAAGAAGAAGGAGAGGAAGAGAAAAAGAGAAGGAGAGAGAGGGAAGGAGAAGAGGAGGAAAAGAAGAAGGAAAGGAAGAAGAGAGGGAGAGAATAAGAGAAGGAGAGAGAGAAGAGAGGAAGGGAAGGAGAGAAAGAGGAGAGAGAGAGAGAGAGGAGAAGAAGAAGTGAAGAAGAAGTAGAAGAGGTAGAAGGAGAGAAGAGAGTAGAAAAAGAAGAAGAAGAGGAAGGAGAGAGAGAAAGAAGGAGAAGAGAAGAGGAAGAAGAGAGGGAGAGAGAGAGAAGGAGAAAGATAGGGGAAGAGAGTTGGAGAGAAAAGATGGTTCGAGGAGCCACATTCAAGCCACCCCCTCATAGGAAAAGGATCCCCTGCCCGCGACCTTTCCCTCCCGAACCGGTCATCTTAAAGGCCACTAAGGCCCGGGCTATCCAAACCCTAAGTAGTAATGGCTCCCAAGAAGAAAATCATGGGAAGCGTAGGTGCCAAAGCTACAATTAGTACCGGTAATGCGGGAGAGATGAGTGGAGCGACCAATGCAATAAATGTCCCTATGAACACAAATCAAACCCAGGTTCTTTAAGCTTATAATTAATTATGTATTATTTCTCGCAGAGAAAATGAAAGCGTTAGCTACATGCATGGAATAAGGGCGAGTCATAGGACTTTTGTTTACTCTAAGCACTAGGTTGCATGCGTAAAGTACGGAGTTCACATAAGTTTATATGCATGAAATGATAGCTTTTACGCACATAAAATTATAAGTCTTTTGCATTATTTCACATAAAATAATAGCTTTTAAACTAGTTCAGTGCATGAATAGTCATTTAGAATTCATGCTTCGCAATCATGATTAAAAGAAACACATGAAATGTTAGTTTTCATTCGTAAAATGCATTTGCACCGTTGAAAAGAAACCTAGACTTTCATATACGCAAGTCTCATGTGATCCGGTGCATTAGGAATAAGTATTCGTTGCCACGTATGAAGAGAGCTAAAGGTCATTTAGGATATATAAATACACTAAACGCACCATGTGCATGATGGGTAAGGTTGATTGGGAAACTCCGCATAGTACCACACTAAGAGAGAGATGGAAGGGACGCATGCATCTAAACTATAACTTGAAGACCTAGATGAAGAATCCTGTATTGCCAAGTGTGTTAACTAAACTTGGTTATAACTGGAAGCATAAAAGACCCTTGGTTGGGTTGTAAATAAGGCATGTTTGTTGCCTTGATTGTCTAGTTAATGCTTGGGTTAGGTTAGATACCATAAGGTAAAACCCAATGGAAATAGCAAGTCAAAATAGAGTTAACTTACCAAGAACATTTGCTTGCATGATCTCATTGAGAATATTGGGATCTCACCAAGTCGGAACAATCCAGGATAGGATGCTGGGAGAATCCAGGAAAATGATCCAAGATCGAATGCTAGGAGCATCCGGGAAAAAGGAATCACACCTTAGCAGTTGGTCGTACAAACAACCTCCGAAATATTTTTGCTTCTACTTAGGTACATTATCCGGGAACTAATTCAAGGAAAACACTTAATGCTTCAAGTTGAGAGCCTAGAGGGAGAGGCAGGAACAATTACCTCTGACTGTCTGCCTGGCCCTATCCAAGGAGGTTGTTAGCCGCGCCAAGTATATGGACCTAACCTGATACGAGAGGTCTCTCTGTGGGTGTTGCTTGGAGCGGGAGGACGTTTGGGTGCCAAGGGAGGCTCTGGCTATAAATCCCTTGCCTTCGCATCCTGCACAAGAGGCCAACGTGACTCGAGATGGGATCTCGAGGCCCGTGTACTAGTCAATGGGTGGAACTTATAGCAACAATCCTGTAGATTGCTGGGATAGCCTTCGGGCATGATATTGGATGTACTCCAGGATTATGATAAATAAAGAATAGATATTTGAGAAAAAGGAACTTGCTTGACATTTTTTTTGTGTCAGTGCCTAAGTTATGTGAAGAAACTCGTAATTAATGTGATTAATTAAGGAACCTGCTTTTGCATGTCAAACGTAATGTGGTAGGTAATTAGATAACTAAAGCAAATTGAGGAAAGTGTGGTGGACGTGACTTAGGTCCATCCTATGAAAGGGGGCTCTCGATTAGTTGGGAACTTTTCTCAAATGATGAGATAACAAAACTATGAAAACCTAGTGTCAGTAGATAAATGTAGAATCTCGGTTTATTCTGTTTTAGGGGAAAGAAATGGGACTATGCTATATGGCAGAGAGGTTGAGCTTCACATCGCTCTCGTTTCCCATTCTCCATGAACCAAGTGCAGCAAGAATCCACTTCGACCCTGTTGTTTCTACGCAAAGTGGTGTATCTAGAGCTCGACACTAGCTTCTTCCTAGAGACTTTGCTGATAGGAAAGGAACCCTAACCTCAGGTCGATCCCAAGTGGGAATGGTCGGACACTTCCGCTCAGGGCAGACTTAGGAAGACCTAGATCGCAAACCCTGTGTCATTCCTTGCGAGTGCCAGGTGGAGCCTTCTAGACCCTCCTTCCAATGGGCTGCTAAGACATGTCCCACAAGCAGATGAGCGAACACGTTACAGTTGGTATCAGAGCGAACCAACGAGATTCAAAGATTACAAGGGAACTTAATGGAGGAAAATAAAGGGAATAAGGGAACATTCAGGGGAAGATGAGTGGGATAGAGCAATGGTTTCTATTGAAAACATTTCTTTACTCACTTATGGATGCTAGGTTGTAGAGTCACGAAGCATGGAGCAAGTTCTTGGTGTTCCAGGTCTTGTTCATGACTGCAATGTGTGCTTTGGATTATCATCAGAGGCTAGGCATGATGAATATTCTGGACCGCATCTATAATCCTTCATCCCTGTATGCGGAACGGAGATGGATGGGAGAATCAGGAATATACTACATAGCTGCCCACCGACTCGCGTACCTTTAGACCAACTTGAAGAGAATCAAGTGGATGGAGGATTTAAAGATCGTGAAGCTATTCATCTTTGTCAAAGCTCACACAAATGCAACTTTGCATGTTGGCAGTCGGCAGGTCAAGCAAAACAAGTATGTCTATGAAGAAGTGACCCGAGTGATCTCTACCGACAGGATCAAAGTGTTAGGGCGCTATGAGAAGAATGGGTATCAAAGGAAGGGATACCCCAAGCTTCCTATGACCTATCATTTCCTGAAAATCCATGACCCCCACTCCATATTATTATTCAATCCTTGTAGCCAATTGTAACACAATCCTATTCTCCCCAAACTAATGTATCAATCAGCTTGTTCTACTTACCCAAAATAAATGTACTCAAAGGGTTATGCCCTCATGAATAAATAAGACTTTTTACTATTGTCTATCCTGATTGTAAATGTTGGCTAAGGTGTTAAGTGATTAAATCACTTGGTTAAAAGCTGTGCTAGTTGTATTAATGTAATATGTGGAACATTTGATAAGATGTTAACATAAAGAATCTTATTGTCTAGATGCAATCCCAAGCGCAGGTTCTAGGTCTGACTCCTGCACTAAGTACATCTGTGATCCAAGAGAAGAAGTTCCTCCTCAAACAAATTAAGCCACCTAAGTTCCATGGCAAGGGAAGGACTATTCAAGCCAATGCCAAGATCTGGATCGAGTCCATGGAGGACTATTTTGAGGCAATAGGAACTGCACCTGCTAACCAAGCCATGCTCGCCAAACTTAAGCTTACAGGTGAAGCGAGACTTTGGTGGAAACAGTGGTATAGAGACCAAGCGATCACGGAGGGGACAGTCACTTGGGAGAAGCTTAAGGAAGCTGTGTGAGGAGGTATGTGCCATGTGTCTACGGCACACAAAAGATGAACGAATTCTATGACTTGAAGCAGCTAGGATTATCCCTTTATGCATATTACTCAAAGTTCGTTTCACTCCTAAAGTACGCGCCTCCAATGGATATGACACTACAAGTGTCAAAATTCTGTGCTAGGTTGAATCCTCCCATAAACACTCGCTTGGAATCAATGCACCCAATGGACCTACAAGATGCACTCTTTCGACTTGCTCTAATAATACAGGAGGTGCAGACCAAACCAAGGAAAAACAAGACTTGGCCTTACAGAGATCAGAACAAGGGTATGTCTAGGGCTCAGACTAAGAGAGCGCAGGGTCAGAATCAGGGCCAAAGGAAGAAAGCTAGGGCCAATGCTGTCAACAACTTTGTTCCTATACAAGGTAATGACCGCAATCTACGTTGCTTCCATTGCAACGAGCCCAGACACTTCAAGCGGCAGCGTCCCAAGCTTAGCAGAGGACATCGCCAAGGGCAATTCCAAGGAGCCACCCATAGCCAAGGAACTACCGTCATGGCCAGAGGAAGAACCTCCAGTGTTTCCAACAAGGAGCTGGATGATGAAGAAGATCCATCTATGGATGCTGATATTGAGAGGGCAACGGTTCACGCGTCATGGCCAGAGGAAGAACCTCCAGTGTTTCCAACAAGGAGCTGGACGATGAAGAAGATCCATCTATGGATGCTGATATTGAGGGGGCAATGGTTCACGCCGCTCTTCACAAGAATTAGCTTCCGATTAGTTCAACCAAGTACTGAACCACTCCTCAAAATAGAATTAGATTCAGAGTTACTACCGCCAGGGGAAACTCCTCCTTCTAATGAAGGTTGTGAGTTTGACTCTGAGTCAAAAGTGAGCTCTGAGAGCGACGTAGAAATACCCCGACCACCTAAGACCAAACGCACCAAAGGGGACCTGCCAGTCCACCTAAGGTGCAGGAAGTTGAAGGATAAATGGAGAACGTAGTGAGATGGAAGCCAAAGAAAAAAAAGAGCCTAAGACCTACTTAAGTGCTTCATGAAGTTCAAAAAGGGTGACAAGGTAGTGATCTTATTAGGAGCTAAGAGGCAAGGACAGACAAATGAACCAATAGAAGGGCTTGGTAAGGTCAAGGAACCAACTTGGTAGGGGGAGGAGAAAAGCCTCAACCCATGTTTATAGCTGATGACCTAACTCACAAGAGAAGGATGATCTTGTTGCTCTATTACCAGAGTACATAGATATATTCTCTTGGTCCTTAGATGAACTCAAAGGAGTCGATCTGAGGGTCATGACCCATAACATCCTGATAACTCCGGATGTAAAACCAATTAAACAATGGCCATACCCTATGAATCCAAAGCACACACATGTCTAAGTCCTAGAGCATGGATTTCCCGAGACATATAGAGAAGGTTAGGCTAAAGCATCTTACCATTTAGATTTAGCCCTATCAGTTAATTGCCAGCTAGCTCTATAGACTAGGACAGGATGGGTTATTGCAAAGATGCATGTGTGAGCACAAAATGCATGATGTGATTGGCTAAAGCGTATGATGAAATTTCTAGAGGACACTTCAACAAGGACATTGTAGCACGCAAGGTATTGCAATCTCAGCTATGGTGGCCCACCCTATTCTACGATGCTGCTAAGTTTGGGAAGCATTGCGACGAATGTCAAAGGACCAAAGTACCCATTCATAAGGACAAGATGGAGTTGACCCCAATAATAGCATGATAGTCCTTTGAAAAGTGGGGGATTGACTTTATTGTGCCAATTAGCCTCGCAGTGTAGTACTCAGGCAAAGCACATCATTATAGTGATGGATTATCGCATGAAATGAGCCAAAGCTCAGGCCACCAAGAAAGAGAATGTTAGGACCACAGCTAAGTTCCTTTGGGAGCAAGTGATCTTGTGATGGGACCTAAAATGGGTGGCATTGGCTACGGCACTAGTCGGACCTCATGCACAAACAGACAAATTTTCAACCAGCTTTCCTGTGGAAGCTTTTTACAGCCTTGGACGCCGCACCAAATTTTAAGAATTTCCAACATGCTAAAAATTGGAATCAAGCGGACGCAATACAAGGAAGTGCCCCACCTTTGTTTTCAAATTTCTTATATTTTCTTTCAAATTCCAGTTTATGGATGGAGGGGAACAAGCCAAAAGTAGTGTGTCACCTGAGCCCCAAGACCAAACCATCACACAAGTGGCCGCTAAGCACCCTACTAACCAATTCACAAAGCAGGTATTGGATCCTAAGTTGTCTAGCTTGCCAAACCCCAACCTCCCCCCATAGGCCTCAGACCTTGCTATGAGCATAGATCTATCCTTACCTCCTTAGCCTTGGACTTAGCCATGAATACGGGGGATGACTTAGTCACCTCCATTAGATGATTATATGCCACCTTCACCAAGCTGGCTAGGAGCTATGGATGGATGGTTGGACTTAGACCTCCTAGGTGAGTCGTTAGTAGCAGATGTATGCTCCTTGCCATGCACCTCAAAAGAATCCCAATTCATGTTTGTCAAGATTCCCATGGTAGCCAAGGAATTGATTGCCAATAAGCTTGTGAACAATGGTTGATCACATCCTATAGCACGAGCAAAGTCTTTGTAACAAGCTAGGAGCTAGAAGAGTTGAAAAAGCTAGCCGGGTTTTGACTTTTCTTTTATGCGTAAGTGGTATGCTCTTCATCTCCAATGGGAACAAGAGGGCTACAAAATGATGACCAATGTTAGTAGAGATGGGCGATCAAAACCTCCGCATATGGTCCAACCTATGTGGCTCCTACCTCATTTATTGAGAATCAAGCTCATGATTAGTATCACCTGACATGACTAACCTTATTTAGATATCTTTCATCTTAGCTATTACTCTCCATATGTGTTGTAATAACTAAGTCGGTCAAACTCAACCACACTTAGTGGTACGGCTGGCCAATTAGTGATCTAGTGTGTTTTCAATTATGTGATTAGACTTTAGTAAGCATTATGGAATAATGAGAAGAAGAGAAAATGGAGAGTTCACAACTCTCTGTTACAGCTTTATGTCTTTGTCTCTCTCTCCCTCTGAATCTCGAACATGTTATCAGAGCTTGAAGCCTGAAGGCTTGGCGGTAGCATTGGCATCGGCTTTGCAAGGGGCTGGAGCTTGAAATCAGGAGTTGCACTGTGACTTGCAGAAGTTCATGTGTTGGCAGCCATTTGACCAGTTGGAAGGTATTTTTCTTGTTGTTTATCAGTTCACAAACTATTGAGGCTTCCTAGAGGGGTTCTCTACCACTTGAATGATCTCTGTTGCGTGAGCATTGAGGAAAAAACAATAGTAAGGCAAAAAAATGTGACCTGCACAGATTGCGCCAATTTGTTGGCCATCTTCTCCTACTCCAACTCAGACATTGACTTCCATAAACAACTTGTCAGGGATTGAAGAAAGATTCATAGCACTGGTGTCTTGGTTCTCATCTTGTTTGTGGGATGTTTGAATCAAACACTAGCTGAAAAACAGAGCAGGTTTATTGTTAATCATACAAGACAACATACATCTACTTGGTTGTAGCTCATTGGGAGCTATATTGACCTCTACTGATATCTACTGACGCTTGCTGGCAATGTATATGCCTTTACTCTCATGTATTTTGGCATGGCTTTGAAGAGTTCAACACTTATATTTAAATGGTAATAACAAGTTGAAATCTATCCAAAATGCAAGCTGAAATCTATCCTAGAATTCCAGCACTAGAATAGGGAATATTTGATCAAGAAAGGCTTGAGAATGATGCAGACAATCATCCTGGATGCTTGGCAAGTGTTATAGCAACACATATATACATGGGCATGATATTGGAGTGTTAAATGCTTAGTTTTGAAGCTTATTTGCAAGCTCGAAACAGTGAACTAGTTGATGTCCTAAATTTTGAAACATTATACCTATAAGGTTGAAGTATCTATGATGCTTACTTGTTACTGACAAATGCTTGCATATTGGTCCATGAATTTAAGATTTTTTGTAGATGTAAATGAGCATTAAATGCTCAAATATGGGATGAAGTACTGCTAGTTATAGCAGTGGATTGATTGTAAATAACCTGTGGCAAGAGTGTTTGGCATTGTTACAATACAAACATTGATGCTTGTTTGGTCACATATTGAATCCCCAATGTATTGGGACATGACTATGGTGGTTTAAGGATATTTTTTAGCTGAGAATACCCTGATTATTGTAGAGTTTATGCTGCTAGTCATAACGAGCTGCTTGCTTGTCATAAATTGTGGGAAAGTTTAGTGAATGTCACCATAAGTTATATGCATCTATTGATGCTTGTATGGACATAGTTTGTTGCTAGGATGTTTTGCCACTACCATAGAATTTTTTGAACTTATTTGAGCTTGTTTTATGCTTAGTTGATTGTGTTTTTTTCATTACTAGAATACATTTTATAGGAAGCAGGTTGTCAGGAAACTATACCTAAATAACTATAGGAAACTGGTCTTGATTTGTAGGAAACTATTCCTGAACTACAGGAAGACTATTCCTAAATTGCAAGAAGACTATTTTTGGAACTGCAAAAATTCTATTCCTGAATTGCACGAAGATTGTTCCTGAACTGCAAAAAATATGGCAAATGATTAAGGCACTAACAATATCACTCAAATTGTGGGAGAGAAGCTTAATAACAAAAACTTTGCTCTATGGAAGTTTAGGATGCAAAATTTCTTGATTGGTAGAGGAAATTGGGATTTATGTACGGGAGCTAAAGCTGAACATGAATTGCCTAAACGGAATCTAATAGAGGAACATTGGAGAGCTCAGGGGTAGTGGTCGAAAGAGCTAGTAAAGTATTGCATTAGTTTTCTTTGTGCATTTCTGATGGAATGGCTATGCAGATTATCAGCTTCCAAGGATGCACTCATGAAGAATTATGGTAATGTCACGCATGCAAGGAAGATACAACTAAAGCAACAATTCAACAACATGTCTAGGAATTGTAGGAGCATTCAAGCATACATGATTGAAATAAAGACCATAGTTGACCAGCTGGCTATTATTGGATCTCTGTTTCAGAGGATGATATGATTGTAGTGACATTGAATGGGTTAGGAAAGGAATATAAGGCATTTGATACATCCATTTTTATGAGAGCAAAACCTCATGATTGGGATGAGCTACTTGCACTGCTACTACATGAAGAAGTAATGCTTGGCTTGAATACAAGTTCAAGCACATCTCAAGGCGGTAGAGACACTGTCTTTTACTCTAGTCAACAAGCTAGAGCTTGTAGAGCTCATGGAGCTTTTCAAGGTCAAGGAGACACTCAAAACACACATGGAGGATAGTAATAACATAATGCTTGGCATAGCTCAAATATGCAAGGAGATAGTGAGAGGATCTTGAGCCTTTAGAGGTAGGGAGAGATCACCTAGAGGAAGAGGTGGCTCTTGGTAGTTGCATGAGCAGTCTAACAGGGATAAAAACTGTCATTATTGCGAAAGATATGGGCGTATTGGGAAGGATTGCAATAAAAAGCAAGCTGATATGAAGGCAAAAGGCAAGCAACATGGATATTATGCATCTTCCAGTGGTACTTAGGATGAACAGGGAGATAGACTGTTTGCTATGCAACATGTATCAAAGAATACACCTAAGCAAGGCAAAGATGAGAAATGGTACATAGACTCAGGAGCATCCAATCATATGACTCCTCATGGAGAATGGTTTGATGAGTTAGTAGCAAGGTCTCATGTATTTGTATGTACTGGTGATGATACACGGCATGATATTCAGCATACACGTGTGGTTTCGTTGCTCATGCCTGATGGCAGAAAGAAGAGCCTACATGATGTACTACATGTACCTTCCATTACCAAGAATTTACTATCGGTTGAATATAATCTGTAAATTAGATTCAATAGGGATGGTTGTTTTATTGAAGAATATGGTAATTGCTATAAATTGATTGCCAAAGGCAAGAGAGATGGTAGAATGTTTACCTTGGATGCATCTATCCTAGAATTGAAGGCAGCGATGTTTGCGCATGAAAATGGACTAGTCCACGATGTAGGAATTTGGCACAAACTCATCAATCATGTTAATGTAAAAAAGTAGAAAAATATGCACCAGAAAGAGGTTGTACTTGTCTTGCCAAAGTTCAAGTACACTGATCTTGGACATGTATGCTCTACTTGTTAGTTTGGGAAGCAAGTGAGATTTCCATTTATGAGACATATCCGAAATAGTTCTCAGTCTTTGCAATTGATACATTCGGATGAATGGAGTCCTGCCCATAATGCGTCTTTTGGTGATGCCAAGTATTGTGTATCCTTCATTGATGATTTCAATCCATACAAATGGTTGTACATTCTGAAGCACAAGGATGAGGTGCTTGATGTCTTTAAGGACTTTAAGAAGCATGCTGAAAATGAACTTGGCTATTATATCTCATGTTTGAGATCTGATGGAGGTGGAGAATATGTATCCAGAGAGTTTGACAAGTACTTTGCTAAATATGGCATAAAAAGGTAGTTCACATGCACTTACACAACTCAGCAAAACGGCGTGGAAGAGAGAAAAAATTGGGTGCTTATGGAAGTTGCCAAGGCAATGCTTAATGAAAAGAATTTGCCAAATGCTTATTGGGCTAAAGCAGGGGTTACTACAGTTTATGTGTTGACCCGAATACCTACAGGTGGGGTTCATGATTTGACTCCATATGAGAAATTGTATGGGCACAATCCCGACATTAGTCACCTAAAAGTATTTGGTTGCATTGCCTATGTACATGTGCATGATGAAAAGAGGAAGAAGTTAGACCCGAAGGCTGTCAAAAGTGTTTTGCTTAGATATACATAGGAGAGAAAGGCTTACAAATGCTATGATCTATCCACTTGAGAAACCTTGACTTTGAATGCAATGGTCTTTGATGGACCAGCCAACCCTACTTATGCTAAAATCATCCTTTAGCTAGTACATCTATGAGTGGACTAACAGGTGATGGTTCATCTACTGTTAGTCCGCTCATAGTCCTTGGACAGGATGACCCCGCAGTCATGCTACTACATCCACTGACACAATTATGTTAGCGATGGGGAGATTGGATAAAGAAAAAGAAAAGATGTTTGATGATGTGACTGGCCCACTTACAACTGGATATGAGTCACTTGGCAGTGAGAATCTTAATAGTGAAATGGGGTTACCATCAATTATGACGCCTGGTGCAAGGCAAAGTAGGCATGTGTTGCCTCATGAGAGGCAAGCCCAAAGTGCACCAAAGTTGAGGAGGTCTAAAAGGATCAGAAAACCTATTGATAAGTTGACATATAGTGGGTATTTAGCCAGACATTATGTATATGTGACTAAAGTGTCAACCTGCTACAGAGAGCCTACAAAGTTTAGTGAGGTAGTTATAGATGAGAATTGGTGTGCTACCATGGATGAGGAACACGTAGCATTGGTTGAAAATAAGACATGGGAATTGGTATGTTTTCCTGAAGGCAAAGTACCCATTGGCTGCAAATGGGTTTATAAATTGAAATCCCAAGTCAAATGGTTCATTGGAAGGATATAAGCCCAACTGGTTGCAAAGGATATACACATCAATACGGCCTAGATTATGAGGAGACTTTTAGCTCGGTTGCCAAGATGGCAATGGTGAGAATAGTCGTTGCATTAGCGGCTTCTAAGGGCTGGAAATTATGGTAGATGGATGTCAAAAATGCATTCTTGAATGGTGACTTGCTTGAAGAGGTGTATACGGAGTAGCCTAAGGGTTATGTACACCCTGACTATCCGAGATATGTGTGTAAGTTGAAAAAGGCATTGTATGGGCTGAAGTAGGCACCCAGAGCATGGAATGCCCGCATAAGTACTTATTTGCAACACCTTGTTTTTTAGATAAGTCATGTAGATCATAGCTTGTTTACAAAGAAGACAGAGTATGGTTATGTTTTTCTGGTGGTTTATGTCAATGTTTTGATCATCATTGGAGATGATGATCATGAGATTGCTGAAATTAAAGCAATGTTACAGGTGTGAGAATGCATGGATCTTGAGCGTGGCTGCAACTATGGAGGTTGGAAAGTGGTGAGTAGAATCATTGCAACATGGAAAAATGACACTAAGTATTACTTCAGTGAATTAGGTTCCAAGATTGAATGCTTGGACTCATAAACACAATCTCAAGTAGGACATGACAATGACACAGAGTGTAGTACAAAGTACGATAGCATTGCATTGAAAGATGAACCATGTACATGCTTTTATAGCATTCCAGCTTCTCCACTCTCTTCAATGTGCTTATGGGATACAAGTCTCCTCATCATGCAACATACATCATTTGACCTATTTTCCAACACTCCCCCTCAAATGATGAATTCCTACACTTGCTGGCTTTTCCCCCTACATGATAACATGGCCCGAGAGACTAGCTCATGGGCAGGCAGTCTAGTCAAGTCAAGTTTGAAATTTTACATTTGTGGCAACGGTTTTTTCAATACAAATCCACTAAGGGAAAGAAAAAATCCACTATGGGAAAAATATGCTCCACTAGGGAAAGATATAATGAAAATTTCTTTAGAACAATCTGTCAGAGTTGTTGATGGTGGCAAAAGCATCTTCTTCTTCTTCTTCTTCTTCTTCAAGCATAAAATTGCTTTGGTGTTGATCTTCTTGTATACCTGTTGTGCTCTCTTCTTGTGGAAACATTCACTAGCTACATGGCCAGTCTTGCCACAGTAATGACAAATAATTTGGTCCTTGTTGCTGTTGGTGGTGAATCCTCAACCACATCCTTTTGCTGCATAAGTACTCTTGGTGTACAAGAGGTTATCCCTTGAGCTAGTTTCTTTTACATCCTTGCTTTAAATGATATTTCTCCATCAAGCACTAAGTGCTCAATGTCTTTGAGTAAGAGAGTGGGAACATTACTTAGTGTGGACACAAGATTCTCATATGATTCATGATTAACACTAGCAAGTAGCACTGCTATTGCCTCATCCTCATCAATGTTCTTTTTAAGAGTTGCAATCTGAGTTTTAAGGCTCTTGAACTTATTGATGTGTACAGTCATAGACAAGTTGTCTTTAACATCCAACTTATAAAACTGCATGAGTAATTTTACATTTGATTTCTTTGCTTGTGTACCAAAGATCCTATCAAGCTCTTCCCATGCTTTCTTTGCATCCTTGATGCCAGAGATGTGATGTAATACATCATCAGATAGACTCCAGGAAATAATACCTAGAGCTTTGTTGTTCATCTTCTTCTATGCCTCGGTCTTAGGCTGAACTTTTGCTGCACCTTCATCTTTAGCATCTTCCTTCTTGTCATCAACATCTTCTTCCTCATCTTCAAACAAGTCACACAAGTCTTTGCGCATGAGGTGGTACATGGTCTTTTTCTTCCATGCATGAAAGCCTTCCCCATTAAACTTTGATATTTGCTCTAGTTCAGTCATTTTAGAAGGAGGTCTTACCATGAGAATTCTTGGCTAGTGTCTATCCTTTTATAAGAAGATAGATATTTACAAGGGATTTGATCAATGTGACTTTAAATCTTTACACAAACTGAGAATAATCTTCGAAGCAAGAATCAAAAAGTGAGTTACTCTTGAGTAAGCTAAAAACTCAAGTGCCAAGAAGCACTATTTGAGTATCAATAGATACTATGTCTTGAATGAAGACCTTGATATTAAATTTGATGTTGATGCTTAGGCTTCTCAAGCCTTCTTCTTGCTGAATTTGAAGACTGCACTTAGCAAAGATTGAGCAAATCTGAGTGGCAAATACTCCAATAGGATGAAATGAGAGAAAAGCTTGAAGTATTGTAACTATGGAGTTCTTCTGTCAGTTCTTTTATCAGGGTTTTCTTACGACTAGTTTTTTCCTTCTAGCAGTGCGACTTGTGGACAATTCGAGCCAAGGTTTTATCTGAAGGTAGCACAGACCATGTGCTACAAAATCCCTAATGTCACAGGAGTAATGGTAGCGGCCTTCATCAATACAAACTTTATGGCCACTATCAGGCCTAGATCTGCACAGATTGACAAATTCCTACAATGCTGCTCAAACAAGCAACCAATATCCACCTGTGATGTGACAAGAACTTGCAAGGGAGTGAGGAAGAGATCCCTAGAAGGATGCTAGTGAAGTTATGGCTTAGTTTGTTCTCCTTGAGTCCTCCAACAGAGATCAGTATAGGTTGGCTATGTCAAACCAAAGGAATAGAGTGAAAAAGGGAGTAAGAGATGAAGTTGTGCTTGGACTAAGTTTTCCAAAGGTTGTGAGAGACTAAGAGAGCAATGATGAGAGTTAGCCTATGCTCACCATGGCTCTGATACCATGTGAGAATGCATGGATCTTGAGCATGGCTGCAACTATGGAGGTTGGGAAGTGGTGACTCATCATTGCAACATGGACAAATGACACTAACTGTTACTTGAGTGAATTAGGTTCCAATATTGAATGCTTGGACTCATAAATACAATCTCAAGTAGGACATGACAATGACACAAAGTGTAGTACAAAGTACAATAGCATTGCATTGAAAGATGAACCAAGTACATGCTTTTATAGCATTCCAGCTTCTCCACTCTCCTCACTGTGCTTATGGGATACAAGTCTCCTCATCATGCAACATACATCATTTCACCTATTTTCCAACAATAGGTTGAATTCAAAGTCAAGGATCTTCATGAGCTGAGGTAATTTCTCAAGATTGAGGTTGTGTCTACACCTCAAGATATGTGGTTGTTGCAAAAACAGGCTGCTCATGATATGTTGCTGAAATATGTCATGATGGAGTGTAAAGCCATGGAAACATTGTTGGATCAGAATATCAAACTTGTAGTTGATATTGGGACTAAGATCGAGAATGTCACTATGTATAAACAAATGGTGGGTAGCCTAATTTACCTTACTATTACTTGTCTTCCTAACCTGAGTTATGCAGTGAGGCTAATTAGCTAGTTTATGTAGCAACCTCATAAGCCACACTTAGATGCAGTCAGGAGGATTATGTAGTACATGAAGGGTACATCTGATTATGGGTTCTTTTATGAGCATGGAAAATCATTTGACTTGATAGGTTATACAATGTTGATTGGTTTGGTTGTGTCTATGACAAGAGGTCAACTAATGGTTATACTTTCAGTTTGGGTAGCAACTCGAACAATAAGAACCAGCCCACCGTTGCTTTATCTAGTACAGAGGCAGAATACAAGGGTGCAGCCTTAGAGGTATTCAAAGCAGTTTGGCTTGTGAAACTACTACATGACTTGGGTATACAGTTAGACAAGACGATCACCCTTTCTATCATGCTAGATCCAAACACATAGAATTTCATTACCATTTTATTTAGGAGATGATACTTGCTGGAAATATTGATCTACTCCATGTGAAGACAAAAGACTATGTAGTAGATATCTTTACCAAATCACTTAGTAAAGATAAGTTTGTGCATTTTAGGGGGCTACTTGGAGTACAATAGTTAGCTTCAGCTTGAGGGGGAGTGTTGAGAATCAAGCTCATGATCAATATCACTGACATGACTGACCTTATCTAGATAGTTATCATCTTAATTGTTACTCTCCATGTGTGTTGTAATAAATGAGTTAGTCAGACTCAACCGCAATTAGTAGAATGGTCAATTAGTGACCTAGTGTGTTTTTCAGTTATGTGTGACCAGACTTAAGTAAGCATTATGGAATAATGAGAAGAAGAGAACAATGAGAGATCACTACTCTCTATTATGACTCCATGACTTTGTCTCTCTCTCCCTTTGAATCTTGAACAAAGCCCAGGTGATGAACCACACTCCAATGTTATAGCAGAAGAAAGATCTCAAGGGCCCATTGTGCCATGCAAGGGAAAGGCCCCCATGCACCCACTAGTGCTAGCCCTAATTGCCATGCTAGCCACCACCCAAGAGACCTCAAAATTGGGACTAGACCAAAGTAATGTGGTGGCATGTATGCAGTACTTGCTAAACTCAGTAAAGCATCTTGGCCCAGTGCCAAGTGGTAGAGCCCCAGTAATAGGGACAAAGAGACCTATTGTCATGGATGCAAAATCTAGAAAAGACCCAAAGAAGTCCAAGGTCGAAGCATCAACAACGTCCATGCTATTGGCCATACCAGCAGTGGAGTCCCAAAAGAAACACCAAAGAAATAAGGTTTTTACTGCAAGAAAATCTATATTGTATCATCAACAACCATCTCTTTCATCCTTTATATGATCTCAACAAAGAAAATAATATTAGGAACAAGAAATCTTTACACAGCTTCAAATAAACAATTCTCCCACGTCTTTATCTTTAACAAAATCCATCATTCCCTTCATATTCTTCATAGAATTCTTTGATAGACATTAAAAACACAAAAGATTACTTAGTTTGAATGGAAAAATATCACATATGATTCATCTTCAAAGTTTTCATAGCTTTCTCTCACAATCTCTCATAGATAGATACATTGTTTTTCATAGAATTTGCTATATATATATATATATATATATATATACACACACATGTATATACATGTATACATATACATATATATATATATATACACATATACATATACATATATACATATATATCTCCATCAATAGTACATCATCTCCTCACTAGAATACTCAATAATCACTCATAATAATTCTTCTTTGGTCATGGATGCCCCTTTCAAAAGGTGTGTCTAATATGAAAGGTCACTAGAGCCACTATAGTGACTCTTCATAGCTCATCATTGTCACTTCACTCCAGTCTTCTCTTGAGTCTTCAACAGGTGCTTCTTCCACTTCATCAAGCTCTTTTGAACTTACATTCACCTCTTTCCAAGCTAGAAAACTTTCTCAAAGTTACACATACGTTCCACATAACACTTATAGAGGCATACAAAACAGAACAGAATAGGAATAGAGGCACTACAGAAGCTCAATAGAGGGTCATAGAAGGTCAATAGAAAGAATAAGAACCACATAACTCATACTAAAACCATTCAAAACTATCAAAAACCATTCAATGATCTTTCAAACAACCTCAACCTTCATCAATCATTACTCCATGCTTTATACAGAAGATAAACGAAACAAAACAAAAGCTATCAAAATCAATCATAACCTCAACAGAACCTATCAAAACATCTCAGAACCTCATATCTCTATTGAAAAACATCATGAGCTTCCAAAACATAATCAACCTCATCCAAAACACTCTCAAACACTTCCAAAACTACTAAATATAATTCAAAATCCATAAAAAATCAACCATTCATCCCTTTAAAAAAACAACAAAAGTCAACCAAAAAACCTAATCACTTCAACATTCAACAAGCAGCAACCAATTATGATGAGTATGTGTAGGAGCTTCTAGGCCAACTTGAAAAGATGAAGGAAGACAAGAAGGCCTCTATAGAAAAGTTAGAGATTGAGAAGGATGTGTCAGTTGCCTACTAGCTAGAGAAGACAAAGCAAATAACCATCTATCAGAGACATGTGAATGACTTAAAGAAGGAACGAGAAGCAAGGAAGAAAATGGAGGTGGAGAAGGAAGAAGAAAGTGCAAAGGAGCTACAAGTGGAGAAGGTAGATGGAGAAATGGGGAAAGAAATGGACTTCTCAAGCCTCATACAGGGGCAAAAGGACATGGAAGAGCAATTCTAACAACTAAAGAACCTTAGAGAGGAGCTCACCAAGGAGCTAAAAAGGGTGAAGACACAGGCCCATGTAGAGTTCCATAAGGAGAGACGGCAAAAGAAATGACCCTACACTAAAGGAACTGCAAGAGGTTAGGGCTCAAAAAGAGGGGGAATCAACTAAAAAGCTGCTAGAGGCAAAAAACTGACTCCTTGGGACCCTCCAAGAGTAGGAATGACTAAAAGAATAACTAAATCATCACAAAGAAGACAATGAGAAGATGTTGGCAATCTAAAAAGAACAAGAGGAGGTGGTGACAATACTATCACAGGAGCAAAATAGAATCAGGGAAAGATGAAGGAGAAGGCCAAGACTTGGGAGGAGAGGAATCTTGGAAGGGTTAGAGACCTACTCGAGCAACTTACCTTAGCAGAAAGTATAAGAATCATGGCAAAATCAAGGGCCAAAGCAATGGAGCCAAGGCTAGAAATCGAGCAACATGCCTTCCTAAACATAGTGCTTTATGTAACTCAAGTTGGAGATAACGAGTTTGTGGAGGATGGGCTAAAGAGGAAGTTGGGGATCTCAAGGAGAACCATGAGGTATGGGCTCAGGAGCATGACCCTAGAACCAACACTAGCCCAAGTTTGATGCAACAAAGGTAACTTTTGTTGCAAGTGGGGCTCTTGATGGAAGAGTTAGAGTAGCTTGGAATTGGAAAGCAAGAGTACTAAGAGCAATCCGAGGAAACTGGAAGGTCTTATCTCATTAGGGATATAGCATCCAATTCCCACTTCTCGTTGGTGAAACTACCGATAAGAAAATTGCTATACAATCGATCCTATTTTAAGAAGAATGTACGTGGATTTTTTATCTCAAAAAACCACATTGGACAGGGTAGAACCACCAAGTGAAGAAGGCCTCAACAACTTTGAGCAACTTCATGACACCAAGGTGGCACAGCTTGGTGAAAAAAGCCTACCCCATCTCTATCAACAGAAGTACAAGGTCAAGAAGAAGAAGATCATGCCACCGCAGAAAGAATGATCAAGGCCAAAAGGAAACACAGGAAATTGGCTCAATTCAAAAGGAGAAAGTTTAATGCTAGACCACAAGAAATGCCAATGTCTAGATGCTACAAATCAAGAAACAACTACATATCAATTGGGCACTATAATTGAACCATTGGGAGCAGTGGGAGAATGAATGTAGGCCATTTGATCGAATTATTATATCCTCCTACCCCGAATCAAGTGCTACCCCCACAAGTAGTTGTTGAAGGATTCATTCAAGTCTCGAAAAATCTAGAGAACTAGTTGCTAGATGAGAGGGTTAAAAACCCCACATTATGGAGAAGAGAGCGTGCAAAATACTTGGAGGATAAGGTCATGAAAGAATCCAGAAATGTCAAAGGCTATGAAGCCCAACCTAAATGGTGATGAAAGATCCGGGACACCAATTTTGAGGCATGGATAGCTTTTTGCAACACACTGCCATATGAAAGGGATGAACCCACCTACATGGCTTACCCAAGGTGCCACGATGTAGATTTTGACTGGGGGAAGCATGGAAGATATGACTTTCCTTTGGTCTACAACATCAATGATGCCACCCTTAAAGAATGCCTGACCTTTGGGGCACAAGACCTCCGACCCTCCATTGCTCACTTATTGGATGAGTTCACAGCATGCCCCAACCCCACTTTCCTTGCCACTTGTAATTACCTCTGCCTCTTGTGAATCCTATTAAATAAAAACCTGTAGCCCAAGAAGAGTGCATGCCACTCCTCTATTTTGATATTAATGTAGGGATATATATTTTCATTATGACATGCATGATGCTAAGGTCACTCTCTTGTTAGCTTTTTGCATGGGCCTTTTGGAAGATATGAGTGATAGTAGGTTCTCAAAATGGAATCATTCTTTCCTCTCTACTAGCCCTCTTAGTCAAAGAATTAACCAAAAGGGCTATATGGAAAGCTATGCATTCCTTAACAAATCTCTTAGGCCCCCTCGACACGTAGCTACTAACTTGAGCATCAGGATGAGGTGTAGTATACTCCCTCCCAATGTATCTCTTAAAAAATGAGAAAACAAAGAAAAGATCCACATGTAGCAAAATGAAATCAATTAATAGATTTCTCATGTAACATGGAGTGCCACAAACATTGCTCCTAGGGGTTCTCAAGTTAGATGCTTCTGGTGGCCTCGGTTGGTAGACTCCATGCCTAGCCACCTAGCCCTCCCTATCCCCCCACTTCACGGTTAGGGCACATCAAGGGTAGGACACACCTAGCGAGTTTGCAATCGTAGACCTATCTCCCTAAGTCACACCCATGGCACCTCTACTTGTACACAAACTGGATCCTCAAGTATGGAACAATACCACAAGCTTCCCTAAGGTTTTGACCCAACTCCCACTTTCACTGGCACGGACTCCTTGCACTGCATGGGGAAATAGGCACGTCCCCTAGGTAATACACTTCCTTTTCCTTTTTAGGTACATTCGACAATCCGTGACTGACCACTGACTTCAGAGGCCCTTGTCACCCACTCAATCTACTCTCAGCCTCCATAATCTCACATCCATTTTGTGATGCTTCTTCTTCCCATCCACTCTCCATGGAGCCCCCATCATCAACCAATATGGCAACCCTTCGACCACCTGAGCCCTCATCAACAAGTGGCTACCATGGGATTTGCACTCGACTAGGAGGGGGGTAATGTTAACCCCGGTGCAAAAAAAAAAAGTAAAAAGAAAATTAAAAAGACGTAGAGAAAAACGAAAAAATGCGGCCTGTTGACTAAAGAAATAAGATAAAAAAATGCCAAAAGCATAAGGACAACCTTAAAAGTTCAAGGCAAGTGCAAAAGAGGGAATGTTCATTTTAAATGCAAATGGGCATCCTAAGTTTTTGTAAAAGAGCGTCACGCCCCCTCTTCTATAATTTGTAAATATAGACGGGCATAAGTGAAAGCACAATATTAATAGGAAGGGAATAGGAAAAGAGGACCCAGGATAAAATGGCCAGTCATGTAAAAAATAGATAGATGCCTTAAGAGAATTAGGGTTTGTATAAAAGGCAAAAAGTGAATGAAGAAGCTCATTCTTATGTGTGGCCAAAACTAGCTCTCTTCTTCTCTTATTCTTCTTGTTCTTTCTTGCTTGTGCTTATGTGTGTGAGAGGGGGTGTGAGGGAGTGAAGGAGTGAGTGTGCAAGGGTGAGGGACCATGGTGGAGAAGCTCTCCATCTTCTCTTCTCTTCTCTTACCTCGCGCACTGGACAATGAAGCATGGAGCTTACAGCTTGAGGATCAAGCTTGCACCTTAGATCATGGAGCTACCAAAGATCTTGAGGGAGGAGGCAACTCAATTGGGCATGAAGATGTTGAGATGACAAGCTCAACACATGAGAACATTGATGATGGATTGCCTGGTTAGATGGGTCCACATGTCTACACTTAGCACATCGGTGGTCATTATGACTCTCACATGGCTTGACTCATTACTTATCATATTCAGGTTGTTACACCTATTTACAGCTGGCATAGTTATAGCGCCAGTCAACTAGTGTAGTCGGTTATGCATTGTTTGACTTAGTAGGCCACTTTCCTTTATGTTGTATCATATCTATACTTTGTGTACATTGTAAAGTGTGTGGAAGAAGAAGAAGAAAATAGCAAGAAAAGTTTTGGCCTCCATCTCTCTTCTTGTCTCTTGAGCGAGCTTCTCCTTGTGCATTCTGTGTGTGTTTGGCGCAGCATCTTGAGCAAGTCCCTCCACCACGCGATTCTTGACATGGTATCAGAGTCGTGCCACTAAGAGAGGTTGATTTCGAAGGCTGAAGTGAAGGAGAAGAAGCAAGGTTCGAGCAAGCAATCCACGGGTAAGAAGCTCTCCCATCGTTTCACTCTTTCTCTTGGATAGTGCATGTGGAAGCACCGAAAGTAGGGCAGAGCAAAAATCTCAGATTGCAGTGAGATTTTGTGTGTGCGAAGAGCGCTGTGTATTCTGCAGATTAGCCCTATAGGGTTTTTCCGCAGTTATTTTGGGCATCTAAGGCTATTTCAGGCCCCGTTTTAGAGCCACAAGATTGCGGATAGCAGTTTCAGGGTACACTGTGATTTCGACTGTTTTGACTGAAAGTGGGTGCACAGGTTACAGATTGTGAATCTGTAATTCTTGAGGTGTTTGCAGGAAGCAAATATAAGGTTTATCTGCAAACACGCTGCAGATTGCATGTATTGTTGAGCAGACAGTGAGAAAGGTTGTTTGGTGTATTGCTATGCACTACAGGTCGAGGGTTGCCGAAGATTTGCTTGCTGTTTGGTATTAGTTTTGTGATAATGGCAGAGAACAGTGGAAGCCCCATCATTGAGAGGCTCGACAAGAACAACTACCCTTCATGGAAGTTCCGTGTCATGAACTTCCTTATTGGAAAAGGCCTCTACGAGTTTGTTTCAGGTGAAGAAAAGGAGCCGGAGGTGAGTGATCCTCCAACTGCAGAAGAGACAAAGGCACGGAAGGGATGGAATGCAAAAGACAAAAAGGTTATGTATTGGCTGTCTGTAGTAATTGACAATAATATGCTGGGATATATTAGAAATCCAGAGAATTCATATGCAGCTTGGACCATACTTGAAAGTATGTTTTCTGTAAATACAAAGGCATGAAAGATTCAACTCAAGTAAGAGTTGAATACATTGAAGAAAGAAAAGATGTCTATCAATGAGTATGCACTGAAGGTAAGGAGCATTGCAGATGCCTTGGCAGCGATTGATGCAATGCCTGATGATGATGATTTGGTGTCATCTACCTTGGGTGGGCGTAACAATAAGAAGGCTTGGAAGTCTTTTGTATCTTCCTATATGTTAGAAAGCCATTTCCAAATTTCGATGAGTTGGTCTTCCTTATGATCACTGAAGAGATCAATATGCAAAGTGAGACATCTGAAAAAAGTGGTGAATAGGTCCAAGCTTTCTACTCCAGTTTAGGAAGGGGACATGGCAAGTTCTCTTCAAGAGGCCGTGATATAGGATGTGGTAGTGACAACGAGCAAAACAAATTGAATCAGCAATTTGGCAATATGCAAGTTTCAGGAGGTCGTGGTAACTTTAGAGGCAGGGGGAGCTTTAGAGTAAGAGGTGGATGGCAGAATAGAGGTTCTAACAACTCTGGTATTGTGTGTCACCACTGTGGCAAAACAAGTCATATTGCAACCCAATGTTATGCTAAGAAAGATGATATTCGCAGTGGTAAGTTGCAGCAAGGAAACTATGCATCGTCTTCATGACAGAATGAAGATAAAAATGAACATTTGTTTGTTATGTAGCATATGCTGAATGCTGTTACAGGAAAGGGAACACATGATGATATTTGGTATATTGATTCAGGTGCATCCAATCATATGACCAGCCATGTAGAATGGTTTGGAGAGATGCAGGATTTGCAAAATAAAGGTTATGTGCAGACGGGTGATGATTCATGCCACCCAATTTCACACATTGGAAAAGTTCCATTGTCCTTGCATGATAGTAAGACAAAGAGTCTTTCAGATATATTACTTGTGCCATCTATTACAAAGAACTTGGTGTCAGTCGGTCAAATGGTAGAGCAAGGGCTGCAAGTCAAATTTAATGCAAAGGGTTGCTTTGTAGAAGACTTCAATGACAAGTGCAGGTTGGTAGCAAAGGGAAGTAGAGTTGGACGTATGTTTACTCTGGATGCTGAAATTCCTACTATGAATGCTGCTATGTATGCTAAAGGAAAATGTGTTGTTGCAGATATTGAAATTTGGCACAAACGCATTGGACATGCAAATGTACAAAGGCTAAAATTAATGCAGTCCAAAGGGTTGGTTACAGGTTTGCCTACATTTAGAATTGCAAAATTTCATAAGGTATGCGAAGCTTGTCAGTTTGGTAAGTAGGCAAGACAACCCTTTTCACATGACAGAGATGTAAGCAGGAATATCCTTGATGTTGTGCATACAGACGTTTGGGGGCCTACACAAAATGTCATTAGGACCAAAAATGCTTCAAAAAATGCACTTTTGTTAATCATGGGATTAAGGAAAGGGCCAAAGAGAGTTCGCCACATGTGCAAGAATATGGTATTCTTGTCTCCTCTTTTTTAGAGATACTGGAGTCCATTTCGTGATTCTCTCTTCTTTTTTAGCCAAAACCCCTAAAGTCTGACATGTTTTGGAGTCCCAAAGACGTTATTTACTTACAAATCTGACAAAATACATGATAGAGATGTGATGAAATTAATAATGAGTTTTTTGAAAGTCGGAAGATCTTTCAATATTGTTTTTGGTGCCCAATACATACTTGTTTGTGTTCTTGGCGCTACTTTTTAGATCATTCACCCCTCTTTGAGCTTCTTTCTCTGCGCTTTCATTCTTTTCATGGCTTCCTCCAGGCGCCCTTCTCGTTTAATACACTCTTGAATAGTCTATAGCTAGGGAGCAGATGGAAATTTTGAGCCCAAAACCTTTGTTGTAAACGATTGGGTTACCATGCTGCCATCTTGCAAGGGCTCTCATAAGGTGAAAAGAAGAAAACGAGATGATATAAAACATCACTAGAAGGGGCATATCATTGCCTTCAAAATTATGCCCGAAGGCTGGTTTGTCAAGGTGCAACATGTTTACATGGCCAAGGATATGCACTTGCCTCCAAACGAACATGTTCCCCAACAAACACATTGTAAGTTATTAGTTGAATAATGTATATAATTATTTTCCATTTATGCAAGCTCTAACAAACGGTTCGTCATTGTAGATATCTTTCCGTCAACAAGTATTGAATGGCAACCTGTGGAAAGCCTAAGTGGGACTTTCCATGCCATTCATAAGGTATTAGCAGACATTATTTATGCCGATCAAACTGTTTCTTTTTTTAGTGAATGCAAGGTTTTTATATATTATGCACAGTATGTGGTTCCCTCTAAAGTGGATAGGTATGGGAATATCGAAGATTTGCCATTGCCAAGTCTTTCATCTCTAAACTAGGAGATTACTGACAAGGTAACGGTGCAGAGTTTCAAATTCAATATATCTCAGGATATTAAAAAGTCCATGACAGCTGAAAGGATCTCAAGAAGAATACGTTTATCATGGTTTGTACCCCTCCATATCTTCGTGGCTTGCTTCAAAATAACAAATTTACAAAGAACGAAGGTATCCTGGCTAAGTAGAAGCTTTTCGGAAGAGAATTTGGACAACACTATAGGGATGCTTTGGAAATCTAGAGAGTGCGACCATAAGGGTGATATCTTGAGGTGCAGTGTATGCCCTCAATCCTTGGCTTTGGCTTATAGTATCCCTCGCCAAACTCTTGCTTTGGGCTTTGATTACAGGAGATACAAACTAAGATTGGGTATTTGGGTTCCCTTGGATTCCGATACAGATTGCACACCATATAAACTTGCGATGCATGTTTTGCCGCATGAAGAAGTAAAGAAGGTAAATGTTACTTTCAATTGGAGTCTGAAAGATGTGAGGGATACCTTGGAATTTCTAGACAATACATCCCCTAGATATAAGTTCAAAGTGAATGGCGTAACAATTGGTAAAAGAGCCGAGCGCTCTTTCTCTTGTACGAGTTGTTTGTCTCCCACAATTGTGAGTTTTGAGCCTTGAGAATGAAAACTTTGCAGGAATTTATCTTAATAGACTGTCCTTAAGATATTTTTTAGTGGGAACTCATAAGCTATCATAAAGCAAGTTGCCTTTCTAATGTATATAAATAAAATGTACATTATATTCGATTTATAAGTGAAAATTTTCATTACACCATGAGGTATAAAAGTTTCATATAAATGTACAAAGCCAAAATAATAAGACTCGTGTATGCTTATGTTTGCTCTTTTGATTCTTTATCTGCTACCTTCTCCTTTGTTGGCTTTGTGGCTTCTTTATCGATTTCTTCAAAGATGTTTTTTCTATGAGGGCCTTTCTTTGATTGTTGAAAGAATTTCACCTTTACAGGTAGTCTCTTTTCTTGGGGCTTAAGAGGAGATGGATCAAATTTCAGAGGAGAAAGCATTGGCATTCCTTTTTTTTTAGACTCTGCAGCAGTGGTCCCATTGCCTTTGCCCTTGCCCTTGCCCTTGCCCTTGCCCTTGCCATTGCCATTGCCCTTACCCTTTTCCTTGCCCTTTCCCTTGCTTGTGCCCTTGGCCATTGAAGTTTTGGGAGGAAGAGGGGAGTCAGGATCATATGGTGTGATTGCCTTGTCCAGAATCAACTCAATGCATCTCTCCCTTATCCACCAAACATATGAATGAGGATAGTCTCTACATTGTAAGAATAAATGTTATAAGTTAGTGAAAAGAAATCATGATAAGGGTTACACAAACATCAAATGAAATTAACTTACATTCACTCCTTCTATTTGTAACAACTTTGAATCCACTGTTCTGCAAATATTTGAGATAACTCTCCATCCACAAGAATGCGCATCGCTTTGCAATGGAACTTCTTGTAGAAGAAACGTATAAGGCCTTTGAGGATCAGTAAGATCCTCATATGTAGTATCCAAAAATGTAGAAACAAGTCTACCAGCACTACAAAAGGAAGCTTTGTAAGTTCAAAATATTTTTTGTAAATAAAATCAAAGTAAGTAATTTTCTTTCAACATACATTCGTGCTTGGCCATGAACACTGCTGAGAGAGTTCATAAAGATAATTTCTCTAATAAGACAATTAATATAGATGAGACTCCAATGCCCTCTGCAAATTCATAATAGAGGTGAGTAGAAGGGTGAAAGCAAATGAATATAAATTTTCTTCCACAAAAAAAGAAAAATACCTTTCTACATAAGGGAAAAAGATGTGGTAATTTGTCACACTATCGAAGCTACGAAAAAATGGTGAAATATTAGACCCAGATTTTGCAAATAGTTCCACAAAGAGAAGTGGATCAACAATATATATGGTTCTATGGATATCGAGAGTGAGAGAGGAGACCAATGCCCTGCAGTCAATAGCAAAAGCTATTCAATACAAATTACATCTAAAATATACAAAGGCTCTTTGGTTAAGGTTCTTGCTGGAATCACCGATACGGTGCGAGGAGGCACATCCGTGCCAAGCATTTCAATCTTATCGCGCCGTATCGGCACAAGTTGGAAACATGTCTGAACCCACAGAATTCCTAGGCTCCAAGGTTTTTCCAGGCACTAGTAAAAGAAGAAGGCTTTCAAAAGGCTCAAGGGCATCAACATGTAATGAGCCTGTGCATTCTGTTTCTTCTCCATGCTCTGCCACCAGTGTGAGAATGCCAAGTACATCTCCAGGGAAGCGAAAGTCGGTAATGAGAGGTCAAGGAGTATCAGAGCTTACTGATATCACTCCATCAGAGAGGCTTCTTGATTTTATCCTTCAGAATGGAATGGATCTCTCATTCTATGGAGTTGTGAAGAATGTCTTTAATCCTGATTGGGACCTTGACAGTGTTTTGAAATCTTGTAAAAAATATATTTTGGAGGACTTTTTGGAGTTTGAAAATCTTGCAGGTCCTTCTATTGAAGTTGGCACAATTGAATATGTCCATGTTCCCATTGGGTCAACAGGAAATGAAAAGTCAGTGTTTACTAAGAAGTGTGGTGCCCACTCTCTGGAGAGGTTTCATTCAAGAGACATATTGTGCTCCACTCATTTCAAAAACTGCAAGATGATGAGAAAATCTGCTACTTTTATTGTTTTCACCCTTGTCAAATATCCTGTGAAAGCTGATGAGCAACAGTTGGAAGGAGCAAAGTCTGCTAGCTTTTGCATGTTAGATGATCTGGCAGATGAAAAGGAAACAGAGGAGGTTGTAGATGCAGATTTTGAGGCTTCTATTTGCTGAGAATTTGGATGTTACTCACTTCAAAGCTGAGACTATCATTGAGGAGAGCCAAGAAGATACAAACCCTCCAACTGATGAGAGTTCTCACCATACTATTCCTTCTCTACCATCTATAACTTTCAAGGACAAGGAGTACATTTTACTGTTAGATATTCAAAACCTTTTCAATCTCAGGGAAGATTATTGTCTAGCAATTATTGTAGAGGCTTCTGATGCTGCAAATGGGATAATTGACACAAAGAATGAATCAAAGGAAGAGATACTCAAACTTGATAAAGAAACTCTAGACGATAAGTTTATTGATGCTGGTGAGGCCCTCTCTGTTTGTTTTGAAAAGGCCAAAGAAGCTGAGAAAGAGTTGAGTATTACTGATAAGGACTTCGATCGCATTCAAAGCCAACTTGGGATTTCCAATTTTGGAAGAGAGGAGTCTGAATATGTTAAAGAATTGATTAACACCAATGAGACATCATCATCAATAAATTTATGGAATCCAGTTAAATTGGAGTACGATGAAAATCAAGTGGTAAGATAATTTTGAATTTGCTTTTACACATTGGTAGGTTTGCATTTCACACTCATTTAGTATGGGTTTTATTTGCAGTTGGAGATTGCTGATACAGATAACTTCTTGGGACGTGGCAAAGGATCGAGAGTTGGTGGTAGTATATTGAAAGACATTGCACTCGGCCACTACTTGGCTAGGATTGACCCTGATTCCTTTTTAGTACTTCATAGTAGTTTCTCAGAGGATGCAGCATGGCCCATACTTTGTATTAAAGCTCTTACAAGGCTTCTAGGTTTCTCAAGATTACAATATAATGCCCACAAAGTAATGTTTTTGGAAAAGACTGCAGCAATTAGGATTTTTGGCTACGGCCCAGGTTACTCTGCTTCTAGAGCAGGATACTTTTTGGCGTTCATATCCTACGTCTTGGTTGCAAACCGAACTGATGTAAAATCTATAGTTGGCTACAAGAGAAAAAAATTTCTACATTATAGAGGAAAGATTCCTGAGGAGGAAGAGAATGTGAGAGTTTTGGAAAACTAGCTTTGTATATATTCTTTCTTATATATAAAAGTGTGATTGCTCATGTGTCATTGCCGTCTTTTATATGCATTCTTTGAAGTTTTCGTCGAAAAAACCAATTGAGTAGCTCCTCCAAAGCATTACTTTTTGTAACTCCTTCCTCATGCCTTGTGCTTCGAAAATAACTTGTGCGTGCTTGATAGTGGGATTTTTCCATGCCTTGGTTACTATAAGTTGCTAAGGGGCCATGCTCCTCCACAAAGTAAGGTCCATGAATATGAAGAATATGCTGCAATACAAAGTAACACTAATTTTATACCAATTGAAAAACCTGTCAAAATAAGCCCATATTAAATAATTGTTACTTTACCATATAAAAAGTGATATCTTTTTCTCCCCATGCCTCTTTTATCGCCTGAAAGCTTTGTGATTGATCTTTTGAACTCTTCCACATATGTATATGTTGTCTTATGTTGCCTGAGGAGTTTCAGAAAAACATCAAGGTGTATCCAGACCTCCATTCTAAGAAACGCAAGTCTCAGCGTGCTTGCAACATTTGTTGTGATCTCACATAGCTCTCTCCAACACTCCCAAGCCGCATTCACCTGCTTTTCTAAATGGTTTCCTAAGAATCGTCTAGCTTTTGAGCCTCCCATAGAAACATCGGCCAAGATATCTCTTGTTTTTCCTGAAAGTATTGGATCCTTTCTCAAGTGAACTTGGCCCCCATGAAATCCCATTTTCGATAGTAATGCCTCACATTTATCAATACACTCATCTGATAAAGATAATGGCTTAATGGAATATGCGTAGTCAAGATGCAACCTGAGAAGCTTATCGATTATTCTAATCTCTGCATGCAAAGTACAAATATGAACATTCTTAAGAGAGATTGAAAGAATGGGATCCCAGATGTCTTCTATGTTTTTAATTTACTCAAATCTATAGAGTCTCTATTTGGGGCTCTTCTTACTGGTCGCAAACTACTCCAATCTTTGGATCCAATACTTTCCATGCAATAAATGCAAGGATATTTTACATTTGCACCATTACATATTCCAAGCATACATTTGGTAGTTTTCAAATCAACACTCATATGCCATTCCACATTAAATTTACCAACCCCATCAACTACCAACATTTCGCCTTCACTTTGAGACTTAATGATATTTGGAATACCTGTATGGTTGAACAACCATTTCAACGTTTGATGATTTTCAATTGGTACCTGGGTTGCACCAATCCACCAAATCTCCATCTCGGATTGGATCTTATGCAATGGAGCTTGGCCCTCACCATTGCTATGGTCCAATGCCATGTTCATGAGGCAAATGCTAATTCTTTCCATCTTCTGTCCCTTTTGAATCTGTGCTTCATCCAACTTCAAGGCAAACTTTAGAACACCATAACTTTCTTCTACTATGATTTTATACATGTGAACCATTGCAATTTGCACATTTTTTAGATCAACCCATATATTGCTAAACACATTGTAATCAAAAATTACTTTTTTTTTTGTTTTTCATAGGACATAGACCTTTCGATGTGAATGTAATCTCCAAAAACATGTGGAATCTTGTGATTCATGGCAATTCTTGCAGTCGAAACTGCAAGGACTCGGGGCAATCCAAATATAGTTACCCTATTGCATTTAAGATTTTTAAACCATAATCCAGAGATAGCATGATAATCTTTTCGACTTATACCCACAGTATCACATGTCTCTACGATTTCATTTGCTTTCACCGTGCCTTTTAAATCCTTCACTAACTCTTTGAGAGTTGGACCTCTCAAATCCGCATTTTCGCGTGACTTAAGAATCCTAAAAATATCTTTCTTATTCATGGTTTCCTTCAAAAGTTTGATTCTTTCCTCATTCTCTTGGATATTTATGCCTAATATGTTAGAGACATATTTCTTTGTAAGATTTAGTCTCCTTTTCTTTGCTCTCTCACACAAGCTAGTTATATTTTTTAATGGTCTCTTCCTCTCTCTAAATCCTACTAGAGTTTCTCTCAAGCGTGTTAGCTTATCCTGCAATGACTTGTTAACATTTTTCAAAATATCAATTTGACTTGTCAACTCTAAAATATTTGTTTGTGTAGTTTCTAGTGCTTTTTTCATTTCGTGCATTTGAGCTATATATGTGTAAGATGCAGAGTATAACCTCATATAGTAGCCAAGCATTCCATTGTAACCTTCTCCAGCATATCTTATATAGTCATGGACATTGAAAAAAGGAGGTGGTTTACCTGTAGAAGGATCCCTGGGATAAATATTTCTGTCCACCCACAAATCTATATGCTTCATTCCTTGTGTTCGCAACCTGTTGGCTTCAATCTCATCTATCAATACTCGATGATGTATACTTCTCCAAGATGTGTAAATCGGATCTAGCTGAATAGTTAGCTTATATTTACGTGTGCTTGTGCCTGTGTTATTTGAAGTAGTATTGCTAGACATTCTAGCAAATGAACCGAGCAAGAATCTCACAGTGATAGGAAGCAAGTGCAACAAAAAGAATGGTAAAAGAGAATAGTGTGTAGAAAGAAAACGCGAGAGCAAACAAATGTGAAGTTCGTACGCAAATCTCGAAAATACAAAATCTCTCGAGTTCCAAGACAAAAACGGCCAAAAAGGTGACCCCTGACCTGGATTAAAAGATGAGGGCAATTAATGGCCGACCTCTTCAATGAACCAAATATTCTCTCATTAATCACATATGGATAACCAAATTTAGAGGTTTTATTCTTTCTAAATCTCAACTAATTAGCAACTTAATCACTTTCTTACAAGTGCCATTTTTGAAGCGTTTTTGGCCCTAATGATCTCTTGGAGGTAGTTCATACTTTGTCACATTCATTGATGATTGTTCTAGAAAGCTGTGGGTATATTTTATGAAGGAAAAGAGTGAAGCGTTTGAGCACTTTAGAACTTTCAAGGCTGCACTTGAAAGAGAAATAGGCTTGAAAGCAAAGTGCTTGAGGTTAGATGGATGGGGAGAGTACCTCTCGAATGAGTTCAGTGATTTTCTGAGGTCTCATGGGATAAAGAGACAGTTCACATGCAGATATACCCCACAGCAAAATGGGGTTGCAGAAAGGAAAAACAGGCATATTGCAGAAGTTGCACTCGCCTTGATGACTGAAAAGAATATACCTAAGCATTTTTGGTCTGAGACTGTTCATACTACTGTTTATATTATGAACAAAACTCCCACAGCTACAGTTCATGGTATGACTCCTGAAGAATTCTTTACTGGCAAGAAGCCTGATGTATCGCATTTGAAGGTATTTGACTGTGTTGCATACGTTCATGTGCCAGATGAGATGCAGAAGAAACTGGATCCAAAGGCTGAAAAGTGTGTCTTTATTGGATACTCTTTAGAACAAGAAGGGTATCATTGTTATAACCCTGTCACATGTAAGTTCAGAGTGAGCAGGGATGTCATCTTTGATGAAATGAGCAGTTGGTATGCATCTAGTGGTGATGCATTGGATGATGATGATGATCATGACACTTATGTGCAGGCTGAAAAGCAAGAATCATGGACTCTTAGTGGACCAGAGACATCATCTGGTAGTCCATGGTCTAGGAGACTAAGGGGTAGCTCTACATCTTCAGGTGCATCTAGTAGCACTACAAGTAAAGACAAAGGAAAGAATAAAGTGTCAGTTGGCATTGATGCAATTCTTGATGGAGATTCCAGTGGCTCAGAGAGCTTGGATGATGAGCTTGGCATTCCTTCTGTTAGGATACCAGGTGTACAGAGAGCTCATAGTAATGTAAAGACTCCATTGAGTGATCCGGTGGTACGCAGACCCTTTTATTTCATTCTCTATATCTCTCCCTTCTCTCTCTCTCTCTCGACCCTTCTTTTTTCATTCTCTCATTCTTCTTTCTTTTTTCTCACTCTAGCATCCCTCTTCTCTCTCTCTCTCTCTCTCTCTCTCTCTCTCTCTCTCTCTCTCCCCTTTCTTTTTTGTCACTCTAGCCTACTTGCTTCCCCCCTCTCTCTCTTCTTTCTCTCACACACATTCTTCTTTCTTTTTTCTCCCTCCCACCTACTTGCATCCCCTCTCTCTTCTTCCTCTCTTTCTCTCCCCCCATTTATTTCATTCTCTCTCCTTTTTCTCTCTTTGCTCTTATTTATTTTATTCTCTCTCCTCTTCTCTCCTCCTCTCTCTCTCTCTCCTTTGTTTTTTCTCTTTCTTACCTACTTGCCTCCCTCCCCCTCTCCTTTTATTTCACTCACTCACACACTCTCTCTTTTATTTCATTATCTCCATCTCTCTCCTTTTTCTTTCTCTTTGCTCTTCTCTATTTCATTCTCTTCTTTCCTCTCCTCTCTCTCTTTGTTCTTCTTTATTTCATTCCCTCCTCTCTATGTTGTGTGCACATGTGCATGTGTGCCTCAACCTGGTTTCCTACTCATTGGCTAGCCATGGTTTCCTTGTCAATGCTCTCTCAAACCACTACTGCTTTGCCCAATCATTGGTAGCTAGCTACCCCATCAACACCCTATCCAGCCACTACTTCTCCACCCATTGATAGTCTGCTAACTTGACTACTACCCATAGCCAAAAGTGGAAATAGACCCTTTTTAACATCCAAAAGGGGGAATAGACACATTTTGAGTCCTTCATAAACAATATTTTGTGTCTCAACCCACGTCTAAGATGCACATTAAACCCCATAATATGTTCTATCATACTATAAAGGAAGCTCATATGAACTAAAACCTACACATTTATCAACATAAGACATATGGCATATGCTTGTGTAGTGTGGATGCGTTGGAAAGTGACAATGAATATGTGCATGTCTACATGTGTGTGTTGTATTGTGTGTGTATATAGGAGAGAAAATGACTTTTAACTTTGAGTCTAATCATCACCTCTCATAGAGAACATATTCAATAGACTTGATACACATGAATGTTGTCTATTATAATTTCTTAAGAAATTATAACAATCTGGTTAACCTTACCTCCCCACATGATTAAATAATATTATATATTTATGTAGTATTAAGCAACATTTGTAATTTGTGTTCTACATACACTACAACAAATAGAACCAATACTGACGTTTAAAGAGATGAAATTATTCATTGAAAAATTTACCCCTGTAATCGCTATTCACATCGCTATTAGCGATGCGATAGATCCATCACTATTTACGTCACTTTTAGCATTGATATTTGCATCGTTATTTGCATCACTATACTGAGATTTAGCAATGCAAATACTGATGCTAATAACGATGGTTACAAAACAAATTTCTGATGCGAATATCAAAGGTTACAGAGGGGGAAATTTTTTAAATGGTAGGCCATGTAGCTTTGCCACCCTTCTAGCTATACACACTGAATATTCTTACATAATTCATTTACCAATGTAACATTCACCTAACATCCAAAAATTGTGCATCAGATTGTCTAAAACAAGGAATCCTTTGATTGCAAAAGCTAGATATAATCAATTCAAAAAAGTATTACTCAAGGAGCTTTTTCATCACTTCCTTAGGACTAAGAAGAAGAGATTCACTTTAAGCTCAGACCCTGAGGTATAAATAAGTCCCATTGATCTTCTGCTCAATCCAACTTATTTCAAACTTGTTCAAATCTTTTTGGGGGAGCATTTGGGCACTTGTAAGAGTTATACCATGGCATTGAAGTTAGAAAGACCTATATAGGGAGTAGTAGTGACTCTAAGCTCTGCTTTTTTCTTCTTATTTTTACCTAAGTTTAAGTTATCTTCTATCTCTTCTTCCTTAGCCTTCATGCAAAATCTATCTTTTTTGGCTCTTTTTGTTCTAGCCTATCTTCTTCCTTTGGCTTCCTAGCTCTCCACACTCATTCTTCTAGCTTGGCTCTTTCACCTCTTTCTACTTGCTCAACAATCTTTTTCCTAACTTTCTTGTTGTTTTCTTCCACTTATTTTCACATATTTTGCTCTTGCTTTTCTTTCTCTTCTAGCTTCTTGCTAGCTAACTCTACTTGTTCTTCTATCTCTTTTCTTATCTTATCTTTTCCTTGATTTTCATTGTGGCTCCATCTAATGTATTTTTCTTCTTCTTCCCTATCATCTTCATCTATCACGTCCCATATTTTCATGATTCTCTCCTTCAACTCTCTTCCTATCCTATCATCATCGAATCTTGTGAGTTTGGTTGGTTGTTGGGATTGGGACTATTGAGGTCAAGGTGTTCCAAGATCTAGGGTGACCTCCTCCTCACCCTTCTCTTCTTCCTTCAATTGTTGGAGTAGAGGTGTTCCATGTAACAGATGCCTTGCACCAGGTGCTTTTTCCCTTCCATTCTTATCTTCTGAGTCTATCTCCTCATCTAATTTATCATCGTCTTCATCAAAGGCATCCCATACCTCACAAGAGGGCGCCAACTTGGCCTCACCCTTAACCTCAAAGGTGTTCCAAGATCAAGATTGAGCTCATTCTCTGCCTTCTCAAACTCCATTTCTTGAGCTGCAACTTGTGGGTGCAAGGGTTCATCCTTCTGACATGTCTACCTACCTTTGTCTTCTTTCTTGTATCCTAACTCTGTCATAATAATTTCTACCTTTGAACGCACATCTATTCTCCATCCTTACCCCTTCACATAATACAAATGTGGGAACTCTCGCTCAAGTACCAAGGCCCACTGACCACTTATTGCTTCAACCATTTCAAGCCAAGTGCAATAGCTACCTCTCACATAGTCGTATGCACTCTCACACCTATGAGTGTAGTGAGCTTACCTTCTTTCAAGAATCACATGGTGGGGGGACTTGCTCAAGATGCTGCACCAAACACACACAGAATGCACAAGGAGAAGCTGGCTCAAGAGACAAGAAGAGAGATGGAGGCCAAAACGTTTTCTTGCTGTTTTCTTCTTCTTCTTCCACACACTTTACAATGTACACAAATTATAGATAAGATACAACATAAAGGAAAGTGGCCTGCTAAGTCAAACAATGCATAATCGACTACACTAGTCGACTGGCGCTATAACTATGCCAGTTGTAAATAGGTATAACAACCTGAATATAATAATTAATGAGTCAGTGGCCATGTGAGAGTCATAATGACCACTGACGTGCTAAGTGTAGATGTGTGGACCCATCTAACTAGGCGGTCCATTATCAATGTCCGCATGTGTTGAGCTTGTCATCTCAACACTCCCCCTCAAGCTCAACTGCATCTCTGCAACTCCAAGTAAGCTTCGAAACTTTTGAAGCTTCTCTGTACCTAATGCCTTCGTGAAGATGTCAGCTATCTGATCCTGTGTGTTGACATACACCAAGTCAATCTCACTTGCTAGTACCTTCTCTCTCACAAAGTGGTAGTATACCTCAATATGTTTTGTCATGGCATGGAACATAAGGTTCCTAGCCAACTGTATACTGCTCATGTTGTCACAATAAATGACAACTGGACCTTCCACCTGCACATCCAAATCAGCCATTAAATTTTGTAGCCATACTACCTCACATGCTGCAACAGCAGCACCTCTATACTCAGCCTCTGTACTCGACAAAGAAACTGTAGATTGCTTTTTGCTGCTCCAAGTAATTACTACACTACCAAGAGAGAACATGTATCTGCCGGTAGATCTTCTATCAGACATACTACCAGCCCAATCTGCATCTGTGTATCCAAACACCTGTACATCTCTACCTGCCTCATAGAAAAGTTCATAATGTAATGTGGACTTCACATATCTCAATATGTGTTTGACTACATCCAAATGTGGCTTTCTAGGTACTTGCATAAACTGACTCACAAGACCAACAGCGTAGCTCAAGTTTGGCCTTGTAATGGTCATGTAGATCAAACTCCCCACTATCCTCCTGAACATAGTAGGGTCTTCTATCTCATCCCCAACATCAACACTCAACTTTACATTCTGCTCCAACGGGACTGAAAGTGGTTTGCATGTTGTCATACCATACTTGGACAACATATCCAAGCCATACTGTCTTTGGGACAGCCATATACCATCATCACATCTGATCATCTCAATGCCAAGGAAGTATCTTAGCTCACCTAAATCCTTCATCTCAAACTTCTTCTTCAAAAAGTCCTTGACTTCAGCAATCCCACTATCACTATTACCTGTAATAATCAAGTCATCCACATAGATGACTATGATGACCAAATCTGTATCTCCCTTTCTCACATAAAGTGAGTGATCAGCATCAGAAACATAAAAGCCAATATTGACAAGATACTCTCTGATCTTGTTAGACCATGCTCTAGGTGCTTGCTTGAGCCCATAGAAGAGCGCCTTCTTCAACCTGCACACATACATGGGATGCTCTAAATCTTCATAACCTGCTAGCTGATCCATATACACTTCTTCCTGCAAATCACCATGCAAGAAGGCATTCTTCACATCCATTTGTTGCAACCTCCAACCTTTGGCTGCTGCCAAAGCAATCACACATCTGACAGTTGCCATCCTAGCAACTAGATTGAAGGTTTCATCATAATCTATGCCATATGTCTGGGCATAGCCTTTTACAACCAGCCTAGCTTTGTACCTACTAATAGAACCATCTACATTGTGCTTAATCTTATAAATCCACTTACATCCAATAGCTTTCTTGCCCTTCGGCAATGATACTAGATCCCACGTCTTATTGGCCTCTAATGCAGCCATCTCCTCATCCATTGCTGCATCCCAATGAGCATGACCAACAGCCTCCTCAGAGAGAGAGAGGGAAGGGGGAAGCTTGAGCAAGAAAAAAGAAAGAAGAATCACACACACACACAGAGAATGAAATAAAAAAGAAGAGAGAGTGGAGAGGGAGGCAAGTAGGCGAGAGAGAGAGAGAGAGAGAGAGAGAGAGAGAGAGAGAGAGAGAGAGAGAGAGAGAGAGAGGGAAGGGGGAAGCTTGAGTGAGAAAAAAGAAAGAAGAATCACTCACACACACACAGAAAATGAAATAAAAAAGAAGAGAGAGTGGAGAGGGAGGCAAGTAGGCGAGAGAGAGAGAGAGAGAGAGAGAGAGAGAGAGAGAGAGAGAGAGAGAGAGAGAGAGAGAGAGGTGTGTAAAATAAAAGAAGAGAGGGTGAGAGAGGCAAGTAGACAAGAGAAAGAAAAAAGAATACATGAGAGATAGAGGGCTAGAGAGAAAATAAGAATGAAGGAGAAAAGAGAGAGAGAGAGAGAGAGAGAGAGAGAGGAAGGAAAAGAACAGAGGGAGAGAGAATAAATGAAGAAAAAGGAAGAGAAAGAGATATAGAGAGGAAGAGAAAAAAGAATGGAGATGAGAGAGAAAAGAATAAATAGGAGAGATGTAACAATAACTACATATGTGCTCATTATTGAGAGCACATACGCACATGTATTTGGATAGATAGATAGACAAAGAGAGAGGAGAGTATATACATGCATATACATGTGTGTGTACAAACATATGTATACACACACAAACACAAATGAGGGTGTATGGCGGGGGCAAAGAGAGAGGAGAGATAAAAGGGGAAGAGGGGACATGTAAAAAGAAGAGAGAGATCATGCATGTGTGTGCATGGGTGCATGTGTGGTTTGGGGGGAGCAAAAAGAGAGAGAAGAGGAAGAAAAAGGAAGAGAAACAAAGATAAAGAGGAAAAGCAAAAAGAATGGAGATAAGAGACAGAAAAATGAGAGAGAAAAGAATAAAGATAAGAGCGGAGTTTTGATGCGGAGAAGTGCTTAAAAATAGCTAAAAATTACGAATATCAAGGGAAAAATATTCAACGTCGAAGGCAGCGGCTCCAGCTAGGATGATTTTAAGCGTCAAGTGCTTTAAAGACGCCCGAGCGACACTTGTTGATTTTTTATCATTTTTCAGACTGCCGTGTGGGTTGTCAGGAGTTGCCGACCAATGCGGGATGTCAAGCCGGACGCGCAAAAATTTACAGTACTCGATTTGGACAGCAGATGGGGAAATGGCCAACAAATGGGCAAGATTTGAAAAGGTGGACCAAAGTTTAGCCAAATGGTCATGACCTTTGGGGGGGGCAAGTAGCATTTTAATGTGGCATGAAATCGTGGGCAAGAAATGGAGGAAAAAAACATGGAGGGAGCACGCCATATCTGCGCCGAAAAATGCGCTCCATCCATGGAGATGGAGGATGCAACCTCAACACAACCCATCCAATGGACATTGGGGCTTGCCTACCCTCTACCTTGCTGACTTTATCGCCGCCACTCGCTCCTCAAATGGTCACCTGGATGAAGATCTCTGATTTTAGTCTTTCTCTCTCCTCCCTCTCTCTTCCTTAAGGGGTTGTTCTTGTGTGGAAGAAGACAATGAAGAATGATGGAGGAAAGCTTGTCCAGATGAGACCGGATTGCTTCCGGATGGATGAAGACATAAACAATGCTGTTCTTGAAGATGCTGAGCATTAAATGCATGCTGAAAATCAGTCCCATAATCAAGACCAAGAAATCGAGACCTGAAAATAAGCAGTAATGCTATTTTTATGAAGAAAAATGATCTTTTTATGCTATTTGCTTTATGAAACTTTGTTCATGTGGGATGAAAGTTCATTATGACATTGTTTGCCATGAGTTTCAATTGTTTGCAACCTGAAAATCAGAAAATATAAGGCTACATGGCCAGAATTAGTGTTAAAATGCATGAAAAACACGCGTTTTAAGAGTAAATTTGGGTTTTTTGCTATATAAATGAGAAATATGATATGTCACACCAACTAAATCTGAGTTTTTGCTGTCAATGAACCTAAGGGCCATAGTCCACAATCAATTTTTATTTTCAGTCATTATTTATTTTAAAAAAAGGAAAAAATATCTAAAAATGAAAAAAATGGGTTTAAAATTAGGAAAAAATAAAAAATAGACTGAGAAAAATTAGGAAAAATTATATCTATGTTTGTGCAACATATAACGATGGCAAAGCACGAGATTGGCCTCGATTTGTTCCCGTTTCTATGTTTTGTGTGTATTTGTTGTTCTTTTAAAAGGGAGAAATGCATATAAACCCTAACTAACCGATCAATGATACGAAATGCTAAGAGTTAGATGAAGAGGGGCTGAAACACTAAAAGATAAAGAAAATATTTTATTTATGCATTGCACTTGGCATATAGGAAACGATTTGAATAAAGAGAATGGTAGCATGAGCATATGGCTCAGTGCCTCCTTTCAACGCAGCGTGCGTTAGAAAAATTCATGGAAAGAATGCTTTATGCACCATGCACGATGTTGATTTTTCTTTTGTCTGAGCACATAGCCATACACTATTTGCATTAAGCATAATAATAAAAAGATATCAGAAAAAACCTCCTGGATGCATGGCACATGTCTTCCTTAGGTTGTGGCCAACGATGAGTGTGAGAGGATGTCCTAAGCTGTAGGTTAGTTGTTGGGTCCTAAGGGAAAATTGCAGTGAGGAATGGTACATCCTAGAACATAAAATATTGGTACCTTGAGAGGAGTTTGTGCTCATATGTGTTATATGTCTAGCAGCGCATCAAAGGGCCAATCCCTACGATGTAGGAGAGCTGCAGTGGGGCTCTGACTATTAGTCGGTGGAGTGCCTCCATTATGTGTGTGATCGTGGCATTGCCAATGTATAAGGGTTCTCCCTTTGAGGAGTTTTAGGGAAACATTGGACTATAAACTATAAACGCAGGAATTAAGCTTTAGGGCAGTTTGTCCTTCAGCCTTAGAATGACGCTCCTGGCCCGCGAGGCCATGAGGGTGTTTGTGTGTCATGAGCATGAGGTCTAGCTAGTGCTATAGCCAGTGCCGGCCCATTTCAGGTCCCATCAAAAGAGGAGAGAAGTAACAATAAATACATGTGTGCTCATTATTGAGCATGCATACATGTATGCATTTGCGTAGATAGATAGATAAAGAGAGAGGAAAGAGAAATTATATACATACATATAAATGCATGTATGTGTGTGTGTACATACATATGTATGTATACACAAACACAAATATGTGTGTGGGGGGCAAAGAGAGAGGAGAGATAAAAAAGGGGAGGAAGGGAGAGGTAAAAAGGAGAGAGAGAGAGTGTGTGTGTGTGTGTGGGCAAAGAAAGAAGTGAGAGGAAAAAATGAGAGAGAGAGAGAGAGGGCGGTAACAAATAGAAGAGAGAAAAGTCATAGAGAGGAGAGGGGCCAAGAAGGTTAGAGAGAGAGATAAGAAAAGAGTGAAAGATTGGCTACACACACACACACACACACACACAAACACAAATGACAGAGAAAAAAGTAATGAAAAATACAAAAGAAAGATGTTGAGAAAAGCATTGCATAGCCAACAAATAATATAAGTGAATCGCAAGTTGGTTCCTTTCACAATGTTTTTCACAGCAACTTCATGCAATAAGCTGCTATAAATCCTAGCATTTTTTTGCTAGAAAAGATGAGAAAAGCAAAATACCTTGTGTGGGGAAGAAGTGAGGGAAGCGAAGTTACCATGCAATAATGTTGCTCTACAACAACTAGCGTGAAATGGCCTAGCATTCCATGCGCATGAAGAGCAGAAGGAATGCTAGTCTTATGTTAGTCAAATAAGCTTCATGGGGCTTAGAGGATGCAAAGACTTTACTTTGTTAATCACATGAATCATTGTAACTCTCATGGTTTACCCTCCTTTATCATCACTTAAAGGCCACAATGAAATACTACAACTCTACCTATTTTCTAGCCAAATAAGACTTGTGAATATGAACTACAACCTACCAAAAGTTTTCAGTTTGGAAGTGCACATACAATTAAGAGTCAAGTTTTTTTTTAAAATGGAGGAAGGATGTATCTTTGCATGCTAAAACATTAGAATGAGTATCCAACCTTCAATAGCCAAAGTACCTATATGTTATGATATTTGTCTAGGATTGTGATGGAAGAAAGTGATTGCCTTCCTTAATAGACGAAAGACATAAACAGAGGCCATATTCTAATGACCAAGCTATATTTACGTATTAGTATTTTGAAACTAGATGTTATTGATTATTGATCAAATTGAGTGGAACAAGAAAAATGAATACTATGCATATATTAGATTTATGTGTGGTACATGCACAACATTTTGTTGTCATCATGGATTTCCAAAGTGTTTGTCACCCATACACTCAATTTTAAATCATTATTCCTAAAGATCCTATTAGAATGATTCAACTCATCATTAATAATTGGATAGTGAGAGAAATATATTATACAACTCCTTAATGGAGCAATGGGATCATGGTAGATCCTTGTCCATAGACCATCACACAAATGACTAAATACCTAATGCAATCCTACACAATCATAAATGTTGCAATCTCAGACTGAAAAAGGTGAACACTGATATATCATGCTTCTATGTATACGGTGAGATGAAACGCTTAATGTAGTAGGTTCCCCAAAGAAGATAGAGTCAACAATGTTTCGAGTTAGGGACACAAACTCAAATCAAGTTATCAAAAAAATCAAAGATGCAATGTCCTGTTCGCATGAACTTCCAACTTTTGTGTGTTAACTATTTCATTATGGGTGTTTATACAACATAGATAGTGCTTTTTGGAAAGCTTGGGAAAAGTAGAAGAAAGCGTAGGCAAAAAATCTCTTTAGTGCAAGATTAACATGCTTGTTGTTGATATTTTGTTCATTAAATATTGATCCCACTCAAAGAGGGATTCTCTTTGAAAGCAAAAATATTAAAATTTCTTCTCCAAAGATTTCAATCTTATTGCCATGATATTAGTCATTCTAGTGACAAAGTCTTTCTCTCTTACTCCTGAGAGAGGCTTCATTTCAAATGACCAATTGATGATGGAAATGCCTTGAGAATCTTCAAACACATCAATGGTGGAGAGGTAATCCTCCCAACCTAGGTTGCCATCCAAGATGCTATATGTGTAAGAGTGGTTTGAAGCATCAAAAGCAAGCAACTTCTCCTTCACCCATGGCTTTCCATCACTCACTTGGGAACCACCACCACCTCCTACACAATAGCGAATGCAACCTGGCACTTGCTCTTGTCCTTCCACTAACTCACACACTTCTATGCTCTCCACCCACCTTGTTATGGCACCAAAGCGTCCAATGAGGCCCCAGATTGCCTCCACAGGGGCTTGAATCGGCACTCGGACAAAGCCTTGCCACTTGGCCATGAGAATACTACAAGGAGAAGACTGCAGGGAGAAGCTTGATAGTAGTCATAAAAGCAAGGGATGAGGGGGTAAGAGGTAAGCAAAGGTGAGGAGGTAGAAAGGAGTGAGTCATTTACCAAGTATTCTAGAGAAAATGCCACTTAGCTAAAGAGTGCCATGTGAGCATTTAAGGTGAAGGAGAAGTGAGGAGATCTAATCATTTATGGTGCATTGGTGCGTTTTGACAAGGTTGAGCTTGCAAAGGGGGTAACTTTCTCGCACAAACTTTCAAAGGAATCTATGATTGTGGTCTCAACGTTCTGCTTTTCTTAATAGCTGAATAATTCATGCGCCTCTGTGATCAACTAGATTTTAATAAAGGGAGATCCGATAACGAACTTTCTTTCTTTCTACAACGAAAGGCAAGGATTCGATTCCCATCCTTCCTCCCCTCCCCTCTCCTTTTCAATTACTTTGGCCCTTCTCGCATCATTTGAGGGAGGCAGTATCTATAACAAAACCAATGGCCCTGCCCTACTATCTATATACCTTTCCATATATTTATTATTCCTACCAGCATATTCCTAATCCTAGACCCCCGAATATCCCTCCAATGTCAACTCTCTGTGTGAGACGTCCATGCCTTTGAGTCCTTTCCACAAGTTTAATCAAATTTACTTTGCATGCGCTTCTTCTAAGGGCAGGGCATTATGGAATCGATCATAATGGCATAAGATGGATCCACCGTTCAGAATAGTCTACAAACAAAGCATGGCTATCGTACATAGGATATGAACACTCCTTATAAGGAAAGATGCTCTCGATATGCTTTAGGTTTAAGGAAGGGGCTAGATCTCCGTTAAGGCGCTATAGGTAGAAGCCTATATAAACGTTAAAATTAACCATTACTTGGGCTAATACTTCCATCCTTGCTTATCACGATTTGAGTGTGAACAAAATCCCAAACAACCAAAACAAACATACATAAGGGGGTCCAAAAATGGGTCCTCTCCCAAAAATATGTTGTTTGTCATCACCTCATTTAAAGTGAAGTTTTGATGGACCCTCACATCTCCTTTCTAAGCTTGATCATGAATCCATTCAACACATGGGTGATTGTCTCACTTCTCATTCATAAGCTCTCTCTTACTTAAGTGGAATAAAGTTTTTCTTGATGTAAGCTTAACCATTGATGTTAACACCATGAATAAGGGTACTCTCATCTCTTCAACATTATGGAATTTGTTGTTTTTCCTGCACGCTGAAAGTGATGGATATGATACAAGTATTAAGAGCTTGTACTTGTCATGCATGTTGGAGCAAACGTCATGTAATAAAAGCTAGTGATATCAATTGCATGTCGAGGGGTGACATGTCTACCTTGGCATACAGATAGCTAAATTTAGAACCCACTATAATGACTCCATAACATTCTCTTGGTGACTAAGCTTCTCCCTTTAATTAACATGGATCCGTAGATTTACTACCCATTTCTAGTAACAAGAACTAAATAGTTCAAAACTCTAAAGTACACGTCATGTTCAAGAGTGGATGCACATTGTGTTCACAAAGTTATGAGCATTACCAAAACTTTAGTGGTCAAATGTGTGATGTGAAGTGAGTGCAAAGCGTCAAAACTATAGAATCGGAGATTTCTAACACATAACAGACATAAAAGGTAATGCACTTGTAAAGTCTTCTTTTGGTATAATATGGGCAATGGCTAATCATACCAAAGGTATAACAAGTATCTCTATGGGAAAACTAATGACCATCTAGAATAATTCTTTATCTCCACTTCTTAGTAGCTCAACCCCTTTATGCTTCAGGTTGTATGCTTCAAAGTGAATCCATCCTCCTATCTCCTTCAAATTCTTCAAATCATTTCATTACCATATACAACAACACCAAGTAAAGATGTATACACTGTTTTCTTTTTTTTGCCAACATGGGGGATGAGATGGCTCTAGGAATAGCTAAATTAGTTAATCATTACTAGCCCCTAAAAATGTTACATTGTTTAGAGTAATGGGTCCTTTGTTTAGTTGAAGGTCCAAATATGTTACAACAAAGATGAAGTAATTAGACTTGCGAGGATTTATGCTATATGTATTGAATTAAACCCCTTATCTTCTTCAAATTTTCTAAACATAAACATGTAATGAAATATTTCTAATGAGTAGATTTACTATTTTAGCCATAAAATTTTCACAAAAACAAGTGACCAAAATATTGACTAACATTAACACTTAAAAGAAGAAACACGAGGGAGTTTTGCTTTGGGTCACCATGCCTTTGACTCTAACTAATCATAGAAGTGTACAAGGAAAGAAAATAAAAAATACATTATTGCACTTACAATGTTTTGGGTGCCACGTTGTTGTCAGGTATGGTGATAATCAAAATAAGTTGAGCCTACAAAAGCTGTGACTTTATCTTATTGTTAGCTTGCACTTAACACCTTAGCCAACCATATACCTTTTCATTTGATGTAAGAGGCATCACACCCACACATGCTTAAAAAGTGCACAATTGTTTAAGTAATCTTTTTACTAGTGGAAAACCTAAATGATGAAAACCCTTTAAAAGTAAAATGTCATAAAATATGAAGGAAAATGCAAGTGGGTCTTGAGGCTTATTCCAAAATTTCCATTTCCTTTTTCCTTTTATTTTATTTTATTCTATATGTATGTAAATAAGGGTGGAACAATGAAGTTCTCGTGAAGTGAGCATATTGTAATTTTGTTCAAAGGAAGATATACCATGTTAGAGATGTCACTGGGTACGATGGTGGAACTATCATCAAGGGTGAGCACATAGTCATCCTCTCCAACTAAAGAAAGCTTGAGACATAAGCAATCAATCATGTATATGGAAAACTTGTTTAAACTTATTAAGGAAGGTTCAAAGAGAAGTTCTATATAGTTTTCGCAAAGTATATAATCTATGACATAATTTTTGTAACAATTAATTTTTATCTAATTATTTGTTAGGTCTAATAATGAATATATCTAATCCATAAGAAATATGCAAGCTTTGAATGGATCCAATCCAATGTGCAAGCACATCTTTCTCTTCTCTAAATAAAAAGAGATAAGTGATTTGTTGGTGATGAAATGGGTCTTCGTTGTAGTAAAAATTATGGTGTGGTTGCTATCTTTTGGGGGTGTCTTTACCTTATTTTGCATGCTCTTGCAAGTGGAGATAAGATTGGGGAAGTGAGCATGTTGTAATTTGTTCAAAGGAAGATATACCATGTTAGAGATGTCGTTGGGTAGGATGGTGGAACTATCATCAAGGGTGAGCACATAGTCATCCTCTCCAACTAAAGAAAGCTTGAGACATAAGCAATCAATCATGTATATGGAAAACTTGTTTAAACTTATTAAGGAGGGTTCAAAGAGAAGATCTAAATAGTTGTCACAAAGTATATAATCTATGACATAATTTTTGTAACAATTACTTTTTATCTAATTATTTGTTAGGTCTACTGATGAATATATCTAATCCATAAGCAATATGCAAGCTTTGAATGGATCCAATCCAATGTGCAATCACATCTTTCTCTTCTCTAAATAAAAAGAGATAAGTGATTTGTTGGTGATGAAATGGGTCTTCATTGTAGCAAAGTTTATGGTGTGGTTGCTATCTTTTGGGGGTGTCTTTACCTTATTGTGCATGCTCTTGCAAAACTAGAGATAAGATTAGGGAATGCATCCTACCATTATGCTAGAGAAGCATCCCTAGGTAGGTCCCACCCTCAATGGGTGATGTGTAAAGGTATGATACAATGGATGCAAGGGATTAAGCCTTCCAAGAAAGCTCTAGGGTGTCATCAACCCCACCCTTAATATAACCTCTAGTGGGGGATGGTTAGGGCTTTGGTGAATGATATGGTTGACTAAGGCCACTACATGTAACTACTTGGGGACCCCTCAGTCGATGCAATAACTATACATACATTGTTGGAAGTGGATCATTTCCACATTCTCTAAATAAAAAGGGTCATTGTATAGGGAAGAAGACATGAATCTTAAAGATGGTTTGTGCCACTAAATTGATTGGTTATTACGTATTCTCTATTTAGTAAATTTATATCAATAAACTAATGACTCACTTTTCTTTAAGCGTTGATGATGATTTAGCATGGCCATGAGACCATTTAGAGACTAGTATTCCTAATGCATCACTTAATGGGGTGATCAGAGCACTATGACTGGGATATCTAGTACAAGCATTATAAGTTATGAAGGGGTAAGGAAGTGTTTGCCAAGTGTAAGAGTGTACACAAGAACCAAGGAGTTACACATAAATGAAGATGGATTGAGTTCTAAGAAGAGGAAGTGCATTAGCATTGTGTATATGTATTTATGCGTGCATCCGGGGACGCTTGGGAACATTTACTTGTGTGTAACGAGCATTGCATTCATTTGGGGTCATCCTCTCCCTTACAAGTCAAGGTTTAAGGTTTTTTCTCTCTTAATGAATTAAGAAGAGAAGTAATTCTTTCACTAAGAAAAAACAAGAGAGATAATTCTCTCACTAAGAAAGACAAGAGATGTGATCCTCTGGAAGTGAGGAGAGAAGTGATTTTCTCTTTCTAAGGTCTAAGATGACACAAGATTTTGTGGGAAGTCAATCTTAAGGTTGAGGCCCAATGCAATCTAATGAACTCTTCTTATCTATGGCTCAAGGTGGTTGCATGGACCATAAGTTAAGAGTAGAGTTTAAAAAGCTGATTTTCTTAAAATAGACATGGTAAATCCATTTTAAAAATATATCACAATAAAAAGCCGATCTCTAAAAATGGCCCACCAAGATTATTAAAAACGGCGAGATCTACAACTTTTGTGTTGGGACATTTTTCCATCCAAGCAACACATAGAGAGATATTTCAAAATTGGTGCTATGGAATAGATATTGGAACAGCCACATCTTGCATGAAGATCAACCTTTCCAATCTTGGCACTCAAGTCTCTCTCCAAGAAGAGAAGCTCTTGAAGCCTATAAAAGAGGAGGCTCTCCTTGGGTGTGGGAGAGGTGAAGGAAGCATCACTTTGCATGCATCCAAGAGGAGAAGAGAAAGAGTAAGTGCTGCAAAAGCTCTGTGTTGAAATCAAGTTCCAAGAGGAGAAGAGAAGGTGAAAGTGCTATGAAAGCTCTGCTAAAATCAAGCTTCAAGAGAAGATCCCTACACATATTGTGTAGGAGAGAAGGTGCAAGTGTTGCGGAAGCTCTATTAAAATCAAGCTCCAAGAGGAGATCCCTACACATATTGTGTAGGGGAGAAGGAGAGACTCAAGGAGGATCAAAAGGTGCCAACTTCCAAGTTGTGCAAGTATTAGCCGATTGTATACTGTGCAAGGAACCATGATCTTATTTCCAAGATCTACAAGTTAAGAACTGGTTTATGTGTAACGGAGGAGCTTGCTCCTTGTCAATAATATAACATGGGGGGGGGGGACTAGCCCATCTTCAAGTCCCTAGTGTGTTGCCAATCTCTCTCTCTCTCTCTCTCTCTCTCTCTCTCTCTCTCTCTCTCTCTCTCTCTCTCTCTCTCTCTCTCTCTCTCTCTCTCTCTCATCTGTTCTCTCTTTGCGCCAGCATAATATGCACCTTATATCTTTTAAGTATATAAGAAAGTCAAGTGTGTATCTCGGATCTTATAACAGTGGTATCAGAGTAGGTTTCTTTGCTTTTCTCAAAGTAAACACGATTCTTGCAAGAAGAAGGTAAAGATGGCAATTGATAAAGTGCCTACAAGTGAGCAATTACAGGCTACATTGACAGAGTATCGTATCTTGTTGGAGATTCCCGAAGTATGTCAATTGATTGATAGCTTAAGGGCAAGGGAAGAAGCTACAAATGAAGGATGAAATCCTCCCAAAGATGGTGATACTGGAGGACACACCATTGCATCAATTGATGGTGAAGGTGCAAAGCATCCAATTGCTGAAAAGCTTTTTAGAAGGAAGAAGGACTCTTGGGTCAAGAAGAGTAAAAAGACTTCACCTCGAGTAAGGCAAATAAGGAGGGAGTCATCTCCCTCAACAACCAACTACTCCCCTGATTACTCAAGTTCCTCCTCCTCATCATCATCTTCTAGTTCCTACTCTCTTGGTTCTAAGTCTTGTACAATCCGCAAACGGACAAAGAGAGACCACAGAAGGAGCAAGCTTAAGAAGACTAAGACTTTCAAGTTTAGGGATAATGACATAAAGTTGACTCTTACTCCGGTAAGAGATATCCTGCTAAGGCGTTAGCCTTTGTCAGGAAATTTGAAAATGATTTTTATGATGGTAATTTATCAGAAAAGTCCAAGCTCATGCATGTAGGCATGCAATTGAAAGACACCGCTAGCAATTGGTGGTTGACTCTCATTTTGGAGGGAAGGAAACCTACGACTTGGAAAAAGTTCAAGAAGAAGTTTTATGCTCAGTTCTTGCCTCCTGATTTTGAGAATGATGTCAAGAAGGAGTGGGATTGGCTAGGCAAGAAAAAGCATGAGAAGGTCACTAGTTATGTGGAAAAGTTTTGGTCTACTCTTCTCAAGGTTATTCCTTTCATGAAGATCAATGATGAAGAGAAGAAATGGAATTTTGAAGTTGGCCTACTCCCTCATTTACACAGAACCATTAAGGTGTATCCACATGAAACCTTATCTTGCATGATGGAGTCTACCATCATAGCTGAAAGTTTGCATACACTTGGTTCATCTCGAAAGTTGGAGATGAGTTATTATACAGCTAGACAAGAGTTGCTCTATGATCAACCAAGAGAGAGGACTAATCGAAGAAGACCTACCTTTACCCATGACCAATATTCAAAGCCAGAGGGTAACAAGAATAAGCACAAGTATCTCTCACACTCTGAGATACAAAAGTACAAAGAGGAAGGAAGGTGCTTTCTTTGTGCTGAGTTAGGGCATATGAAGCCTGGTTGTTCTCACAAGAGGAAGGAAGTAAATGTGGTTAAAGATCCTCCTTTTCCATCCTCAAATTCTATTCCGTATGTGCAAGCTAATACTCATTCAAATGAGAAGAAGAGACAACTCTTAAAGGGTTGGGGGACACTCAACAATCAACGAGTTTTGATACTCTTTGATTCAAGGTCCACATATAATTTTGTGTTAATGGATACTGTTGAAAGGCTACAAATTCCATTGGATCGATTGGGAACACCAATTGGATCAGGTTTGGCATTGAAGGACTTATAACCAATTCTACTCCCATCCAAGGGAAGTCGAATCTTAAAATTGGGGATTACTGCAACCAAGAATCTTTTCTACTTGCACTCATTGGTAACTGTGATATTATCTTAGGCATGCCTTAGCATTACAAGATTAGACCTCTTCTCGATTTTGTTAAGAAGACCCTTGCATTTCAATTCAAGGGTCGGAACATAGTATGCATTGTTGATGCTAGAGATTGGTATGTGCCAATGGTTAGTCATGTTAGCATTTCTAAAGAAATGAAGAAAGCTATTTATGCGTACATGATTTTTGTGAGAGAGTCAAAAGAGGTTAATGATTCAAGGGCACTTGATGCCTCTAATGAACACACAATACCAACTAATGCTTCTAAGTCTCAGACTTTAAAAGAACCCCTCTCTTTAATTGATCAAGCTAGACATGATTTTGTTAAACAATATGAAGATTGTTTTAGTGATTCACTCCCATGAGAGTTACCTCCTAAACGCCTAGAAGATCACACAATTGATCTTATCCCAGGCAGTTCACCACCTAACCAACCGCCTTACCGAGAGTGCAAGTTAGCAAAAGAGGAGATCCTAAAACAAGTAAACGAACTATTGGAAAAAAGGTTAGTTCAACCTAGCTCTTCTCCATATTGCTCTCCAGTCTTACTTGTTCAAAAGAAAGACGGTTCTTTCTGTATGTGCATAGAGTACAGATCTTTGAACAAGATCACAATCAAGAATCATTTTCCTATCCCAAGGATAGATGATATCTTGGATAAGTTGCAAGGGGCTAGTATCTTTAGTTGCATTAATCTCAAGAGCAGCTACATTACCAGATATGGATAAGACCTGAAGATGTTCATAAGATAGCTTTTCGTACAATGTTTGGACTATATGAGTTTTTAGTCATGCCATTTGGTTTGACTAATGCACCCGCCATAGTTAATTAAATGATGGAGAGAATTTTTAGACCTCACTCAAAGTTCATAGGTATCTTCTTTGATGACATTCTAATATTTTCATGGTCTGAAGAAGAGCATAGAAAACATCTACTTATTGTTTTTCAAGAGCTTTGCAAGCATAGACTACAGGTCAATGCTAAGAAGAGTGAATTTTTCCTTTTGGAATTTCATTTTTTGGGCCATACCGTTTCTCACAATTTGGTGAGAATGGATCCTGAGAAGATTTGAGCCATTGTTGAATGGCCTACACCTACTTCTGTACATGAAGTTATAGGTTTCTTGGGCCTATGTTCATACTACAGGAGGTTCATACGAGGTTTTGCGCATGTTGCATCTCCTCTACATGACCTTACTAAGAAGTGAATGCCTTTTCACTGGGGATCAAGTCAACTACAAGCATTTGAAAAAATTAAGTGTCTTGTGACTCAAGAACCAGTTCTCATAGTTTTGGATCTTCAAACACCTTTTGAAGTTCACTAGGATGCTTCTAGGGATTGCATTGGAACTGTGCTTAACCTAGAGCATCATGCAGTAGCATTTGAGAGCCGATGCCTCAAGGACCATGAGCTACATGCTCCAGTATATGAGAAAGATCTTGTGATGGTGGTACATGCTCTTTAAGTATGGAAACACTATTTACTTGGTGTAGATTTTGTTATTAAAATAGATCATCAAAGTCTAAGATACTTTCTCACTCACAAGAAGCTCTCAGAGAAACATATGTGTTGGGTAAATTTCTTATCTATGTTTCACTTCCAAATCCTTCACACATCTGGAACTAAGAATGTGGTAACAGATGCTCTATCATAGCGGTCTCGAGTGAATGCAATGACAACTATTTACCATAACGAGTTCATGGATTTACCCAAAATGCATGCAATTGATTTCGACTTCTCAACCATATGGGATTAGCTTAAGTCGATTACACCTTACTCGATTCGAGATAGTTATTTGTATCATCATCAAGCAATTTTTGTAGCATTACCATTGTGACACAAGGTAATGGATGAAGCACATGCATCTCCATATGCTGGACATAGGGGCATTCTACCCACTACTCAAGTATTGGAAATATATTTCTTTTGGCCCACTCTTAGAGCTGACATTGAAAGATATGTTTGCGAGTGCAATATATGCCAAAAAGTAAAGTATGACACGCATAAACCACCTGCAGAAAGCAAGCTCACTTTATACCTATGCGAAAGACGTTTATGAAATCCTCTAGCATCCGCTCTTCAGTCGTCCCATGTGCCAAAAGTTCCTGATGCTTGTCTCTCATACCACTGAAATGCCACGCCCTTGAAAGTGACGGGGAATATTGCTAACCAATGCTCAGGGGTTCTGGCATTGTTAGCCACGCATGCTACCATAAACTCCGCTACATGAAGATCAGGGTCTTCATTGTACTCTCCCTTAAAAACTTGCAATGGGACTACATTTGCTAGCCTGTCATCAATATTTCTAGGATAAATCTGACTAGGAAGGGGACCTTGAGTTGGAATGGGGACTTCTGTAAATAGTGCTTTTAGGGTGTCAAAGGAAGCTTCTGCTGCGAGCTCGTTCTCAACCTTGATTCTTGCCTTCTCTCTTCTCACGTACATCTGGACTCGTTCTAACGCTTGCCTCTTGATTGCGTCATTCATCAAGGGGTTGGCTCCAACCAGTTGGTTTGTACTCAACAGAATAGTATCAGAGAGGGCTTCAACCTCTAGGGGATTCTCTTGCCAACATTGCTTCTACTTCCTTCTTTTCAACATTTCTGAATTCGGCTTTCAAACCACTACAGAGGGGGGGATATTCCGTTCTGAAAATATGAAAACTCATTCTTCTTAGGATCGTTGTTGTGCCATCATTATAATAATGCCAGCTTCTGAGGGTTTCAATAGTGTATGTTGTGAAAAACACTCTATCTACCAACTTCCAATGGGTTGGTTATGGACAAACAGAAGATTGTCAGTGTACCAAGCATCCCATGTATCTTACAGTTAAGCATCCACGAATAAATTCCAACTCTTTTCCTTCTTGTTTTCGTGAACCTCCACAAACCATGACTCCTGAAGCTTCTTCACGATCTCCCACTTGATGATGTCTGGAAACTTCTCAACGAATACCAAATCTTCCATGAATAGTCATTCTCTCTGCTTCTGCTCTTTAGTTTGTTCCCAAACAATTTTCCACCAAGATGCACGTCTCTGTTGCTTCAACAAGAAGAGGAAACAGTCCACCGCATAGAGCTTGCATCATGATGGTAATATGTTTTCGACAATGTGGGATGAAATTCTTGTAGAAAGTGGCTTTGGCAATAAGAATCTCCAACTCTTCAAAGGAAGAAGGAACTTTGCAAACATCCATTGAATTCTCCTCTTCTTGGCAATGCCACTTCCTTCATTTTCAACCTCTTCTTATGCTTGTTGATGGCAAGTTTCCCCGGTTGCGCACCAAAAACATGGAGCCCCAAGAGGAACACCAAGGAAAAGGGGATTCTACTGGGAGAAAATCTATCTTGTAACATCAACAAGTTTTTATTTCATTCTTTTGATAACCACAACAATGAAAACAATAAATGTTTACGCAGCATCATAGTAGATATCTCCCACGGATTTGATAAAATCAACCATAATCTTCAACATCTTCACAGAATCCATTAATAGAACAAGGAACATAAAAGAATACACATTTTTTTTAATGAAAAACAATTATATAGTATTCATCTTCACCATCTTCATAGTTTTCTCTCTCAATCTCTCATATAAAGTTACACCGTTTTGATAGAATTGGCTATCTCTGACTCTCTCTCTCTCTCTCTCTCTCTCTCTCAATAGTACATCATCTCCTCACTAAAATACTCAATAATTACTCTCAATAATCCTTCTTAGGTCATGGATGTACCTCCCAAGAGGTATGTCTCATGCGAAGAGGCACTAGTGCCACTACGGTGTCTCTTCATGGCTCACGACTGTCACTGTCACTCCAATCTTCTCTTCAGTCTTCAATAACTGCTTCTTCCATTTTTTCTAGATCTTTTGAACTTAGATTCATCCTTTCCAAAAGCTAGAAAACTTTTCCAAAGTGACACATACATTCTACAGAACAATTACAGAAGATCTACAGAACATAACAGAACAGGAACAGAGCAGAGACAGAGGCTCTACAGAAGGTTTACAAAGGGTTATAGAAGGTCATAAGAGAACGTCAAATCCTCATAACTCATACTAAAACCATTCCAAACTATCAAAAACTATTAAATAAACCTTGAAAATATTTCAACCTTCATCAATCATCAATCCATGCTTCATACAAAAGAAAATTAGAATAAAATAGAAGCCATACTGAAGGTATCAAAACCTCAACAGAACCTATTAGAACATCATAGAGCTTCATATTTCCACTAAGAATCATAATGAGCTTCGAAAAAACAATCAATATCATCCCAATCACTCTCAAACACTTCCATTAACAACCATTCATCACTCTAAATCCATAAAAAATCAATCATTTAGACCTCAAAAACAACAAGCAGAAATAGACACAAAAGTAGAAACAGACATAGAGCCAGAGACAGAAGCAGAAACAGACACAAATGCAGAAGATATGTTCTTCTCCTACAGAGCCTCTACAAAAGCAGAGACAGAGCCTCCAGAGGAAGAGGATGAAAATGATGAGGAAGAATACGAAGCAGGTTATGAAAGTGCAGTTGAAGAAGATCCTCTGATAGTGGATGATCTTTTTGAAGTCCCTATAGAGACCTCAAAGGCCGAAAATATTGGGATGTTGGAGGTATTGGATGGAATAACCATGGTTCCATTTGGGTTGACCAATGGACCACAAAGTATGCAGAATCTACATAAGCAATGGATTAAAGGCATAAAAATTAAGTTCACCAGTGGCTCCGGCCACCCTAACTGTTCAGTCCAGAGAAAAGATGATGACGATGCCCCTTGTCAACAAAAGCCAAAGCTATCAGAGCCACGACTTCTAGAAGGTCCATGCTATGTGACATTACTAGATGCATCCTCTGAAGATGAATCCCTAAGTCCAGAAGAAATTACCACTCACACACAAGCAAACAAAGCTTTGATACCCTTCCAGAAACTTCAATAGAAAAATGAGTCATCTGATCAGAAGGAGGACACTGGTTCTAGTGGAACCTCAGACGATGATACTACTCCCTTGGAAGAGTCAGACCTCTATCCAGAAGCAATCTGTGGGACATTTATCCGTGAAGTGGAAGGTGAAAGACAAGTAATGTTCTTTGATAATGACGGTCCTGAACGTCACTTGAAAGTGGGCCTCAATCTTTCAGAAGAAGAACTAGTGGTCCTACGAGACTTATTAAAGGAGAACTTAGACGTGTTTGCTTGGTCATATAAAGATCTAAAGGGGATTGATCCCACAGTATGACAACATCACATTGACCTAGAGCCTGATGCCAAACCTGTAAGGCAAAGACAAAGGTGCATGAATCCTAATTATTCTACTATGGTGAGGCTGAATTATTGAAGCTTCTTGAAGACGAGTTCATTTATCCCGTGGCTAATAATGAATGGGTTTCGCCCATTGTGGTAGTACCCAAGAAGAACGGGAAACTTAGAATATGTGTAGACTTTCGAAAGCTCAATTCGAAGATGAAAAAGGATCATTTCCCTATCCCTTTTATAGACCAATTGTTGGACGCAATGGCACGCCATGAGCTGTATTCCCTCTTGGATGGATTCAGTAGATATAACCAAGTCCAAATTGCAGAAGAGGACCAATCCAAAACAACCTTCACCACAAAATGGGGGACCTATGCTTATAGAGTGATGCCATTTGGGCTTTGTAATGTTCATTTCACCTTCCAACAAGTAATGATGGCTACTTTCCAGAATCATTTGCATGATTTCATTGAGATTTATCTTGATGACTTTTGTGTCTATAGCTTAATCCGTGAGCACTGAGGACACCTAGAGCAATGTTTTGACAGATGCCAAGAGTATGGGATTTCTCTCAACCCCAAAAAATGTGTCTTTGGCGTCTCATCAGGAGTTCTTTTGGGCCATATTGTCTCTGCACAAGGGATTGCAATAGACCCTGCGAAGATTGAGAAGATTGCCGCCTTGACAGCACCAATAAACCTTAAGCAATTGAGAGGATTTCTTGGCCATGTGGGCTACTACAAAAGATTTATTGCACATTTTGCAACCAAGGCAGCCCCTCTGCACAAGCTCCTAAGGAAAGATGCAGATTTTTTTTGGACTGATGACTGTGAAGAAGCCTTTAATACCCTAAAACGGTGCCTTATCCAAGCACCTATCTTACAACCTCCTCACTGGACGAAGAAGTTTCATGTGCACATAGATGCATCAATTGAAGGGCTAGGTGCTGTCTATGCAAGTTGGAAGGTCGCTGATAGGGATCGGAACTATACAGTGACAGAGCTTGAGTGCTTGGAAATGGTGTTTGCACTGGAGAAGTTTCGACACTATTTATTGTCCATGCATTTCAAGTTCTACGTGGATCATGAAGCCTTGTCCTTCCTAATGAACAAAGCAGATGTTAAAGGATGACTAATGAGATGGTTGCTCCTATTCTAGGGGTTCGATTTTGAAGTGGTCACTAAGCTTGGTCATTCCCATGTCCTAGCCGATCATCTATCACGGATCCCTCAAATTGCCGAAGAGGAGCAGGATGATCCAGACCTTCCTGATGCTTCCTTGTTTCTAGTTGAAATAGTTACTCCTTGGTATGCAGACATTGCCAACCTCCTGGCAACTCAACAGTATCCTCCTGGCATCTCAAGCCATGAGAAGAAGAAGCTTTTGTTAGAATCAGTCCCCCCTACACTTTGCTAGGCGTTGCACTGTATAAGAGAGACAAAGATGAAGTGATGCAAAGATGTGTTGCAGGGGATGAAATTGGCATAATATTGAAAGCATGTCATGATGAACCATGTGGTAGACACTTCCCAGGAGAAGCAACAACCCAGAAGGCTCTGTTAGCAGGATACTGTTGGCCGACCCTCCACAAGGTTGCGCATGACTACTACAAGAGATGTGATGCTTGTCAGCGAATGAGAAAACCCACCAAAACAAGTACCATGCCACTGCAACCCATTCTTCCCCTAAAGCCATTCAAGAAGTAGGGGATTGATTTTGTGGGTCCCATTGATCCACCCACCAGATGGAAGCTGAATAGATACATCTTAGTATGTACGAATTATGTCACAAAGTGGTGTGAAGCTAAAGCTCTGAAGCGGGATGATGGTAACAGTGTAGTCTTGTTCATATACGAGAATATTATCACCCATTTTGGTAGTCCCCTCGAGCTGGTAAGTGACAAAGGTACTCATTTCCTTAACAAAATCATGGAGGAGCTAACAGAGCTGTATAAGATCTTCCATCATAAGTCCACTCCTTACTACCCCAGAGCCAACGGCCAAGTTGAAGTCACCAATCGCATCCTCTGCTCAATCTTGACAAGAACGATTGCCGCACATCATCGCGACTAGGACGATCGACTTACAAAGGCCCTCTGGGCATACAAAACCTCCCATAAGGCAGCTACAAGACAGACCCCTTTCCAACTAGTGTATGGTACAAAAGCCATCTCCCCTGTTGAACTGGAATTGCCCTCTTTGCGAGTGGCAGTTAAAGAACGCTTGGGAGGTGATGAGTCACTGCAACACCACCTCCTGCACTTGGAATGTTTGGATGAGATACGGCGGATGGCCCTACAGTGTATGGAAACCACTCAAGCACGACGCAAGGCCTATCATGATAGTTTTATCAAGCACAAGGAGTTCAAAGAAGGTTGTTAGCTTTCATGGATGCAGATAGAGAGAACACACAGAGTGAAGCAACATGCTTCCTCTCTTATTCTCCTCATTTATTGAAATAACATAAGTCAAGCATTTACAAGTCTAGAAGGACCATTCACACCAACCATAAAGACTAGAGTACCGAATTATTTAATATACTTGACTAATATAGCTAGACTAGCTGTGTCCAGATCAAACACATATGAAAGAGCTTGATATTCTAACACTCCCCCTCAAGCTCAAGACAACATCTGTACTCCAAGCAGCTGTCTAAAACCACAGAACTTATCTTTACCCAAAGACTTGGTAAAGATATCTGCAACCTGTTTATCTAACTTTACATGCATAAGATCCACTCGTCCTGCAAGAACCATCTCTCCGATGAAATGGTAGAGTACCTCTATGTGTTTCGTCCTGGCATGATAGACTGGATTCATAGCCAGGAGTACACTACTCAGATTATCACATAGTAACTTCACTGGAGCATCTACCTGTATGTCGAAATCAGCCATAAGCTTGAGTAGCCATGAAATCTCACATGCTGCCAATGCAGCCCCCTGCACTCTGCCTCAGTACTCGACAAAGCAACCGTAGGCTGCTTCTTGCTGCTCCAGCTAATCATGCCGCTACCAAATCCAAATGCATATCCACTTGTAGATCTACGGTCATATGAGCAACCTGCCCAATCTGCATCCGTGTATCTAGTCAATATCAAGGGCTTATCTCTGACATAGAACAGCCCATACTCTACAGTGGACTTAATATATCTCATAATGCGTCTAACTGCATCCAAGTGCAGCTTTCTAGGCTTCTGCACAAATTGGCTTATGAGCCCTACAGCATAGCTCAAGTCAGGCCTAGTGATGGTCAAGTAAATCAAGCTGCCAACCATCTGCCTGTACATAGTCACATCCTCTACTTCAGCCCCAGTGTTCATGTCTAGCTTGACATTCTGATCAAGAGGTGTATCCAACGGTTTGCATTCAGCCATGCCATACTTCTTCAACATCTCCATGGCATAGTGCTTCTGCATCAACCATAAACCATTTTCAGCTGGAACTACCTCAATGCCCAAGAAATACTTCAGTTCTCCTAGGTCTTTCATGTCAAATTCAGATTTTAGCATCTTCATTACATATTGTATGCCCAAGTCATCATCACCAGTGATTATCAAATCATCAACATATATGACCAGCACTACCAAGCCACTGTCAGTCTTCTTTGTAAAGAGGCTGTGATCAGCCCTGCCAATAGCAAAACCCAATCTTTGCAAGTAGTTACTGATCCTAGCATGCCAAGCTCTCGGAGCCTGCTTCAGCTCGTACAGTGCCTTTTTCAACCTGCATACATAATGCTGAAAATCAAGGTGAACATACCCTTCCGGCTGAACCATATAAACATCCTTTGCTAGGTCACCATTAAGAAATGCATTCTTAACGTCCATCTGCTGCAATTTCCAGCCTTTAACAGCAGCCAAGGCAATCATAGTACGAATGGTTGCTATCCTGGCAACAGGGCTGAATGTTTCCTCATAATCAAGTCTAGTACCCCTTTGCGACCAGCCTGGCTTTGTATCTCTCCACACTGCCATCTGACTTGCATTTGATTTTGTAGACCCATTTGCAACCAATGGTCTTTTTCCCTTCAGGCAGTGGCACTAGATCCCATGTCTTATTTTCAGCTAAGGCATTCATTTCTTCGTCATGGCTACACACCAGTTCTCATCTTTCACTGCTTCAGCATATGTACCTAGTTCTTTGATCTCCATCACTTTTGTCATGTATAATGCTTTGCAGAGTAGCCACTGTATGTCAACCTGTCAACAAGCTATTTGACCCTTTGCGAGCGTCTAGGCTGTGGTGCACTACTCGATTCCCCTCTCTCATGAGGCGGAATGTACTTGCTCTACCTCGTGCCAGGCGTATAGACAGTCAAAATACCAAGTTCACTGTCTAAAGTATCAACAGACTGCCAGCAGGTGTCATCATACCAAATGAATCCTCAATAGCTTTCTCTTTTCCTTTGCTGTCCAAGAAATCATGTCTCCCCCTCACTGACATACTGGTGTCAGTGGACGGTGAGCTCCTCAATCTCCTTGTCCATGGGGATACTGTCTGACTGCTAGGTCCTGTCATAGCAGTGCTCTGCTGCAAATCAATTGTAGATACATGAGTGGAAGGTATATCAGATGGCACTACAACTGGTGATACATACCAAGAGCCCATCTCATCAAAGATGACATCCCTGCTCACCAAAGTCTCCCTGGTAGAGGGATCATAGCATTTGTATGCCTTCTTCTGCTGCGAATATCCAATGAAAACACACTTATGCACTTTTGGATCTAGCTTCTTTCTTTTCTCATCTGGAATATGCACATAAGCAAGACAACCAAAGACTTTCATGTGACTTACATCCGACTTATAGCCATACAGCCTCTCAAACGGCGCCATCTCGTGAATACTTGCAGTGGGAGTCCTGTTCAAAATGTATATGGTTGTCGTAATAGCCTCTGCCCAATAAAAAAGTGGCATATGCTTTTCGTTCATCATGGCCCTAGCAGCTTCCATCAAAACCCTGTTCTTTCTTTCAGCTACTCCGTTCTGCGGAGTGTAGTTGCAGGTTAGCTGCCTACGAATGCCATTTTCAGCGAAGAAATCATCAAATTCATTTGATACATACTCTCCACCACTATCAGATCTCAAGCAAGAGATGTAGCATTTAAACTACTTCTCAACCTGTGCTTTAAATTGCTGAAAAATAGCAAAGACCTCATCTTTTGTTTTCAATATGTAAAGCCACGTATAGCGACTGTAGTCGTCAATGAAAGATACATAATATCTGGAACCTCCCATAGATGCATTATGAGCTGGCCCCCAAACATCAGAGTGCACTAACTGCAATGGACATGTACTCTGCCTTACATGCCTGACAAACGGCAGTCTAGACTGCTTACCGAACTGGCAAGCATCACGTACATGACCAATATCTGAATATTGAAACTTGGGTAAACCTATAACCAGCTGTTTCTTCTGCATAATTTACAGCCTTTGCAAATTGACATGCCCCACTCTCTTGTGCCATATTTCCAAATCCCTAACAGTGCTAGAACCATGGGCAAACATAGCTGAATTCAGCTCTGGCAAAGAAGCATCAAGAGTAAACATTCGGCCATTCCTCTAACCACGAGCTATCAACTTGCATCCATTGCCAAAATCTTCAATAAAGCAGCCATGTTTATTGAATCTAACCTGCAAGTTCTGCTCCATCATCTAACCGATAGACAGTAGGTTCTTCGTAATCGATGGGACATGCAATACATCATGTAAATTTTTTTCTGTTGTCATGAACCACAAGAGGCACTTTGCCTTTATGCTCAATGCTATGCTATGTGTCATCACCTGTGCATACATAGCCATGCTTTTCAGCCACCATATCCGTGAACCAATCACTGTGAGGGGTCATGTGATTCGATGCCCCTGAGTCAATTTACCACACTGCATCATCAGATGATTTTTCAGCAGCCTTATCTTTGACATATTGCATGGCAAACAATCTATCACCAGAGTCATCTGCTTGACTAGATGTAGCATAGTGTCCATGTTGTTTGCCCTTCTGGTTTCCGTGCTTCTTCCAGCAGTCCTTCGCAATATGCCCATACTTTCCGCAATAGTGACAATCCTGATCCTTATTTGGATTGTCTGACTGACACTGCTGCTGCCATGAGCCTCTGCTACTACGGGAGTTAGATCTCCCCCTGCCTCGAAAATTACCATAGGATGCATTCTGCTCACCTCCTCTACCAGATCCATAACCCCTACCACGATTGCCATGGCCGCGCTGATTCAAGTAAAAAATTGCATCCTTATTCTTTGAAGTGCTTGACCCTGTAGCTAAGCCAAGCTTCACCTCTTCATGAATCAATAATGCAACCATCCCATTAAAGTCAGGCATTTCAGCCCGCATAGACACTGAAGTGTCAAAAGACTTGTATTCAGGACCCAAGCCATTCAAAGTCACTGCAACCATATCTTCATCTGCAACCTGTGAACCAATAGATGCCAACTGATCTGCTATGGTCTTAACCTCTATGACATAATCCTGTATGGATCTACTCTTCCTCTCCATGTTATTGAATTTTCTGCTTCAATTGTATCTTCCTGGCACTTGTGGTTGTGCCATAGTATTTGACCAATATATTCCATGCATCTGCTGGGGATTTACAGTTCGTGATCTGCATCACCATAGCATCCGAGATACATAATGACAGCCAATGTAAAACCCTGCGAGCTCTTTCCGTCCAAGCTCGATGCGCTCGTCTTTGATCAGATGTAGGATTCCTTTCTGGAACTTTAGGTTCAGCCTCAACACCTGTCACTAAGTCCCAGTATCCTTTGCCTATCAAAAAGTTCTCCATGTGGAACTTCCATATTGCATAATTGTTGCTATCAAGCTTTTCTCCCACAATTTGGGTTATGTTATCAGTTCTATCAGCATTTGCCATGTTGTAGACCTTGCATGACTACCTGCAAACCAAGATCTTCTTAACAGTTCAACTTCAGCCTGCAACTGTTAATGACAATTTTCTGCAATTAATTGCAGTAAAAAAACCAGGGTATTTCAGCCCACTAACAACCCAAAACAGCCCACAAATAAGTGGCCTAACTTGTAGGTAAAACAGTCAGTACAAATGCTATGTAGTTACTTCGGTTTGAACTCTTGCAACCTCATTGCCATAGTACATACATGCAGTCTGAAAATAGTAATTCTGTGAGTGACCAGCAGTGGTTTCAAGCCCAAAACTAAGTGGTATACATGTCATACATGTCCCAAACTTTCATAGATAGCTGCTAGTACATGTGTCAAGCCATACATAGGCATAGAAGCACAAAACAATATATAACCAGCAAATATGAATGTCGTAAATACATTCCCAGATTTCAAATAGCTAATGCACTGGCAACAGGGATTGATTTCAGTCCCAAAAAACCATTAAACATTTGCATTACTTCCGTTTCCAATGCTCAAGCATTTAACAGTCACAAACCAAATCTTTAAGTACTTGTGTGGCTAACCAAATCAACTAGTTCTTTCAAGAACATGAGTAACCAATTAGTGCTTTATGTCTGCAATTTTTTTTTAAAATACAGTTTTCAGCCTGTCACAAGCTCTCAGATCAGGCCATTCCAAGCTCCAAATTTATGTCAAAATACCCAAGAAATATGACATGTCTTCTATCAAGCATCATGTGCTACATTCAAGCTCAATGTACATGCCAAAGAGCATCCAAAATGCAGACACCACAAGTGTATAATGTCCCTATAACTCCAATAACAATTCAGAGCTGTGTATTCAGATCTGTACAACTCTATTAGAGCTTACACATGAGCTCCCACAGGGGCAATAGCAAAGTATACCCTTCAAGAACCTTCCTTGGTATGCATCCATGCTCTATGATACTTGACAAGTGCTTTTCACCTTAAATCTCTGCCAATGAGAGTAGCCTGTTCACAAGCACAGTCCACACAGACAATTCAGAGTATATTCAGATTAGATTTGATGGTAATGATGATGAATGCCCACTTGTTGATGCTCAATGGAGCCTTGGTGAGCCTCCAAACAAGCTACACACATTGCTTATACCACAAAATGAGCAGTCCATATGATAGATCCCAGCCATGGAGTTCAGCCTGCAAAATAGGCATAATCACGCTGCTAGGACTGATGTCTACTGTTGCACGATTTGATGGTTATGTTAATGAAGAAGCACTCACTAGTGCTCAACTAATCCTTGGGAGACTCCTCAGCAAGCCACAGCTCCTCCTTCAAGCAATGAGAATCCAATGCTCAACAATGCATACCTTTGTGTGACCATTGATGGAAATGATAGTCAGTCCTCTTCTTTTTCCAGCCCTTCAGGTCAGTCTTCAAGTCTTCTTCTTCAGTGCATCCCACCAGTGAGCCCATTCATGGCTCTGATACCATGTTAGCTTTCATGGATGCAGATAGAGAGCAACACATAGAGTGAAGCAACATGCTTCCTCTCTTATTCTCCTCATGTACTGAAAGAACATAAGTCAAGTATTTACAAGTCCAGAGGGACCATTCACACCAACCATAAAGACTAGAGTATCGACTTATTTAATATACCTGACTAATATAGCTAGACTAGCTATGTCCAGTTCATGTCAGTCAAACACATATGAAAGAGCTTGATATTCTAACAAAGGTGATCTTGTCCTAGCCTATGATTCGAGATTTGGCAAGTTTCTTGGTAAGCTTCAACAATGGTGGATGGGCCCATACAAGGTACTTGCTATCAATCCTAATGGCTCTGTTCAGGTGCAGACCATTGATGCCTCTGATGATCCTTTCCTGATCAATGGCTATCGTCTCAAGAAGTACTTCCCTCCCTGGGGATCTTAACAATCACAGTCGACCTACCCTCTCCCTTTTGGGCATCGCACTGCCCTTCTCTTCGTGCATTTGATAGCCCTTATGATTCTCCTCATAAGGCGGTCTCGTTTTGCTAGCCCCTCACAGTTACCTTTCAATCCGACCTTGTTTTCTTCTCGTCTGATCCAACAACGGTGGTGAGTTTGGTCCTGACACATGGTATTTCTACCATTCTCTTTATTAACCAAAAAGAAGAAGAAGAAGAAGAAGAAGAAGAAGAAATAAACAAAACAAACAAACTGTTATGGGAGAAAAGGAAGAAATTCCTTGTCATAACAGGCCTCATTCCAAGAAGAGGTGGAAACACCCTTGGGTGGGAAGCTGACTATGGAAAAGGTGGTAACACCCTGCAGTTCAGGATAGCTGACTCACCAGCCGTGCCTTTTCAACAAGTAATTTGAAGCCACCTCCCTTGGTGCACTTTCTCGGCAATATTAGTCCATCTGCCCTTCTAACAAACGATCTTTCTTACAAATCATTGAAGTACGAGATTTGTTGGCTGCCTCCTTGGGTACGCCTCGTCTTCAAGATCCTGATGACAACAACAACCGACATAATCTTCATCACTAACCCCTTGAGTGATGTGAGCTTTCATCCTAACACGATGGGGACGTGAGTATAGGCTGCCCTTTGTATCTATCAGTGAGCGTGAGATAGAGGGTGGGGTGAGTGACCAGTTTTTCCCTTCAAATCAAATGAGAGATGAGATGTGTGAATGGAGTGTTGCACGCATGGGATGGGCCTCTCAATGCACAACGCACAATCTATTCCTGTACACTGCACCATAAGGCTCCCTGGCCTTCCTTCTTGTACCATATGTCGACACATGGCGGGATGCACTGTTGCACCATCAAATGCGCACAAGGCATACAACCTCTACACAAGTGACATTGAGGATTACACTAATGGGTTTCAAGAATGGGTTGCCCTTCTAGATCTTTCAACAGAGAGTGAGACAGAGGGTGGGCTGAGTGTGACGGATGTTTCTTCAATCAAGTATTGAGAGGTGAGGATTGAGGGACATTATGACCATTGGCGTCAGGTACGTTTTTGTTTCCCTATGGACCTAAAGGATGGGTCTCTGCCATCAGCATAGGACACGTCACTTTGTTCTGTACATTGCACTACAAGGCTCCTTGACCTTCCTGCTTGCAGCTATGCCAGACGGGTTGGACGTACTAATACACCATCAATTGTGCACCCTGGCATACTCCCTCTGCACCACCCTCTTGTTGATTCCCACACCGGGTGTGAGATCTGGGTTTCCATCAATATTCACTCAAGTGATGTAAGTTATGGAGCGAGTGAATATTCTCTTATCCCATCTGAGTGCTAGTGAGTTGAGTGACTATCCTTCGTCAACAATACCTCCCCCAATGGACTTCATCAAACAACTACCTCCTTGGGTGCTGCTGCATGGTCCCTGCCATGTTGGTTGAACGCTGGAGCGAGCTGTGATACCTCTACTGCAACAGACTCCAACCCTTCTATAGCAGTGACGGTTCCTTCGACCATACGCGAAGCCGGCCAAGTGTTCCTACCCCTACTTTTCTGTTTGAAAGTGTATGTGATGTCTTAAGTGTGGGGACACCAGTGTCAAGTCAATTGACAAGTCTGTGGCCGTGTTGATTAATCTACTCTGTCTATTAAGGTTTTAAGTGTGGGGACACATCCTACGCATCTACTGTGCATACCCCCTGCTTATGCCTCAAGTTGATCATGTATGTATGTCATGACCTCTTTCTGCCCTCATGGGTCCCTTTCCCACCCACCCGTTTCACTTTACCCCCCCCTTTGGGCTGTTCCTTCCCTATTTCCCTTTATCTCTTGTTTTAACGTTTTGCATGTGACTGCATCCTACGTTCACTGGAATCCAAATCCAACCTTACAACCTTGTTCGTCCCTTCAAACTGCCCACTTTTCCTTTTTTCAAACCTTGTTCCGACCGATGGTTCTTGAGTTATTAATTTTTGATTCATTTCCCGTACATTGGATGGTTTTCCACGTGAATGCACCCTATGTTCACTGAGACTCACATCCAACCTTATAGCCTTGTTTGTCCCTTCAAATTGGCCATTTTTCATTTTTCTACACCCTTGTTCTGACTTACGGTTCATTCGCTCTCCCATTTTGAACAGTTTTATGTTTTTCCATGTGAACGCAACCTACATTCACTGAACCTGATATCTAACATCATAACTCAGTTTGTCCCTTCGCATTGCCCATTTTTCTGTTTTACCAACCCTTGTTCCGACTGATGGTTTTTGCGTTATAATTTTTGAAGCAAATTCCGCTCATTAGATATATTTCCCATATGAATGCATCCTTCTCGCTTCACAACAATAATCTAACATACCAACCTTGTTCTATATCTTCCCCTGGACACATTTCCTTTTTACACCCTGTCCTTTCGTTGTACGGGTTGTCCTTATTAATTCTTGCGAGTTCTCATGTCTTTTTCGTGCGTTGTTTTGCTCTTTTTCCATGAGAACATGTCCTACTCTTTTCGGAATTCCATTTTGACTGGATTGCCTTGTCCGGCCACCCTTCTTGCACAATTTTTCTTTTTTCTCTGTCCTATTTCACCATCTAGATTTTTTGTTATTAATTTTCCTTGGTGTTTTTTAGCGTTATTTTCTTGTTTCTTCTATGCGAACGTCTTTTAACCCCATCCGAACTGAATTTGATGTGCTAGCCCTAACGATTATCTTCCTCCGGATATTTTTCCTTTTTATCGTCCTCTATTCTGGTGCACGGATCATTCCATATTAATTTCTGAATTCCTTTTCGGGTACGATTTTTTGGGTTTCTTCCATGTGAACGTGTCCTCTCTTGGTCGAAATCGTCTGTTGACATGATAGGTTTGTCGAGCACCTTATTTGATACATTTTTCCTTCTTTCTGTCCTGCGTTCCGCTGAGCAGATTTTTCCATATTAATCCTCGTATGTATTCTTGGAGCCATTTTTCGTGTTTTTTCCATGTGAACACCCTGATTTTTCCTCAGAACCTGTATTGCATTTTTCCATCATCTTCCCCTCGTCTCCGGGTACATTTTTCCTTTTTATGGTCTTTCGATCTAGTGTATGGTTTGGGTTTTATTAAATTTTCTTCCTCTTGACGTGTGGCCACGTCTCTTGTGTCGCACGTGCACGCACCTGTTTTTTGTTTTAAGCGCCTCGAGACACTCCCGTGGCCTCTGTGCCTCGCGTATCGCCGTCCCCACCCCATCTAATCGTGCCGATGTAAATTTTTTAACTCCCGAGATGTGCTCACTTTTTAATGGATTTCGCCAAACAAAAAAAACAAAAACAACACAAACAAGAAAAAAAAGAGAGGAAAAAAAAAACACACACACACACACACAAAACACCCAAAAAAATAAAATTAAAAAAACAACAAAAATAACAAAAAAAACAGAAAACCAAGAACCTTTAAAAAAAAACACAACACACAGAAAACCTCAAAAACCCGAAATAACCACAAATAATTTAAAAAAAAAAACAAAACAAAACATAAGCATAACACAACACAACAAAATTAAACACACACAATTTTTTTTTAAATAAATAAGGAGAAAATAAACAAAAATTACAAAAAAAAACCACTTACCTGTCGAACGTCGTGGGGTCGCCCTTCCTCCTGCGCCTCTCACCTCTCCCCTCCATCGTCCTTCGCGGCTCCTACGCTCTCCCTTTCATGGCCCCTTCGCCCTTCCTCTTGCTCCTCGAGGCCCCTTCGTCTTCCTCCTGCGCCTCTCACCTCTCCCCTCCATCGTCCTTCGTCTTCCTCCTGCGCTCTTTCTTTCGCAGCCCCTCCGCCCTTCCTCCTCTTCATCGTCTTCTCCTCCCCTCTGCCCCTTCCGCCCTCTCCTTCTCCTCGCCTCCATCGCGTCCCTCTCCTCCCCTCCCCCCCCCCCCCCCCTTCTCCTTGCCCTCGCTTCCTCCTCCCCATCCTCTGGTCAGTTAACTACCTAACTAACTTAGTTAACCCAATCCACTTAACTAACCTAATTTACTTAGTTAACCCAATTAACTTTGTTAACCTAATTTACTTAGTTAACCTAATTAACTTAGTTCACCTAACTCACTTAACTAACCTAATTCACTTGGCTCACCTAACTTACTTAACTAACCTAACCTAACTTGGCTCACCTAACTTACTTAGCTTAACCAATTTACTTAGCAGTCACCTAACCTACCCTGGTCACCCTAACTTAACCCCCTTCTAACCTAACCCCAATTTCCCCCCTTCTAGCCCCCTTTCCTACTCCTACCCTACTCTACCCCCACCCTCCACATGCAGCACGGGCGTCCAAGGTGTGCCGGTGCATACGGGAGCTGCCAACAGGTGTTCACGCGCGAGGATGCGCGTTTGGTCTTCTCCATGCAGTGGTGCGTGCTATCCTCGAGCACACATAGCTGTTCGCACGCAGCCCGGGTATCTCTTTTGATTTTCCACAAATCCGAGAAAAATAACTAAAAACACTTAAAAACATTTAAAAAATCATAAAAATTCAACTAAAAATAAAAAAATACCTGAAAAATTCCTTACTAAATTGGGTAATTTTCTAGCTGATCTTGACCCTGGTCACCCTAACTTAACCCCCCTCTAACCTAACCCTAGTTTCCCCCCTTCTAGCCGCCTTTCCTACTTCTACCCCACTCTATCCCCACCCTCCACACGCATCGTGAGCGTCTACGTGTGCTGGTGCGTATAAGGGCTGCCAGTAGGTGTTCACGTGCGACGATGCGCGTTTGGTCTTCTCCATGCGGTGGTGTGTGCCGTCCCGGAGACATACACAGCTGTTCACGCGCAACCCGGGTATCTCTTTTGATTTTCCACAAATTCGAGAAAAATACCTTAAAACACTTAAAAACATTACAAAATTCATAAAAATTTAATTAAAAAGCAAAAAATTTACTAAAATTTTTCTTACTAAATTGGGTAATTTTTTGGCTGATAGTGCTGATTATAATATAGATAATTAATTGCAAAAAATTAGCCATATTTAAAATCTTTTTAAAATTCACTACAAATTGAGAAAAATTAATTAAAATTTTCTCAAAATCAAAATTAAATTCAAAAAAATCCCCAAAAAATCCATCAATGCATTTGACTAATTTTGGAATATTTTCTAAGCTAAAAAAACCTTGGCACATGATCACCCTATTATTTTTGGACCCAAATGATAAAATTTTAATCTAAATTCATTAAAAATTTATTTTAAATTCCAAAAATAAGCTGACAAATTATAAAATAAGTTTAAAAAATTTACAAATCCATTGTTGAAGCCTAATGGTTTCATTTCCATTTGGGTTTGATTAATACTCTAATAAATCAAAAGTTTTAAAATAAAAAAATATACCCAAAAAAATACAAAATCAGAACATACCTAAATTATAATTTTTAAAAAATAATACTAATAATAATCTCCCCCAAACACTAAAATGAACATTGCCTAAACCAAATGTGATCCCACTAACATTGCCTTGATATTTATTTTGTTTTTATTTTTTTTAATACTAAGGTGTTTTATTTTTTCCAGTCAGTGGTTTTTGCTTTTTTATTGGATTCCTTGCATTTGGGACTACTCAGTGGGCCCTCAGTCTCTTGCATACACACCCCTACCAAGTATCTATTTTTCGTGCTTTATTTATTTTTGGTCATCCCTTAACCACAGTTAATGGTTAAAATGAAATTTATTCGCCCACTTTTTCATGCGCGCTCGCGCCAAACACACATTTTTCTAATAATTTGAAATCAACCCACCGTTCACTTTGCACGCGCTACATGCGCTTCAGAGGCACTTTAATTTTAAATTAAAACGAACCAACCGTCACAAAAATGCACGCGCTGAAAAAGAAGAGCGCTTCAAACACATTAAATTTTTAATCAATGAATATGCATTTAGAAACCCGAGTTTGGGGATCGCAGTCTGGATTTTGCTAAAAGTATCATTTCACATTAATAAATTGTAACTAACAATTTAAAAATGAACCGTCGTTTTCTTATTAAGATTTATAACCTAATAAAATGTCAATCATTGTTAATAATTTATTAAAATGAACTCTTCACTAAAATCATTCCCCTCACTGCACTTTTTCTCCTTTTTAATAAATACACTTCGTGGGATGGGTACGTGCAGTCCTTTAAGCTAATATTGTTTATCAAAGTTCTGGTTATGTCCTAATTAGGTTTTTGAGGTATTATGGTTTGATTGTGTGATATGATTACGGGTGAGGTCTGTAGTTTTCTTTTTTGCATGATACAAGGTCTTGGGTGCTTGCTTGTTGCATAGCATGAAGCTTTCGGTCGCATATATGTAGGGGTCATGCTGAATTTTTTCTAAGATGTGGGTTGTTTGGGGTGGTCAATTGGTTAGTTACGTCTGTGAGTGCTTCTTTTGATCGATTTCTTTTTTATAGCTATTTTGTTATTTTTCAGGCATTCTCTGTGATTGTCTATGTTTGTGGTGTGTGTATATTCCATCTAAATGGTGCCTCAAGTTCCCCCTCCTGTTCAGTATGTCCCATTGATTAGTAGGGATTATTCTTCCCTATTGACTTTTGAGCCTATCGCAAAAGCAGACCTTGCATCTTTCGTGGCTACTTCACTCCCTTTGATTCCAGACGATCCAGCCCTATGTGATGACTTTCTTGCATCATACAATAAGAAATCGGGCTTGGTTCGTGGTATTTCCATGGTTTTGATACCTAGAGGGTTAGGGAAGACTTTGTCTCTTCCCTACAAAGTAAAACCCTTCATTATAGCTAGACAGTTATTCTCAAATGACGAGATTCTAAAGTTGTTACAGAAGCAGACCAAATAGGTTATTGATGTCAGGAAGGTGATTAACGCTTCAGGAGTGTCTTTCTCAATGATCATTGATCCTCTTTGGAAGCTAGTTTGCCAATTTCTCCAAGACAGGTTTATGCCTACCAAGACACCATTCCACTATTTGTCTAAGAAGCTCTTCACAACTTCCAGGATGGTGTTAAAAGGGGTTGCCATTGACTGGAGTACTTACCTTCTTACGAAGATGGACTAACATTTTGTCAAAGTGACTAGAGGGAATGTTACCAATGTAATCTATGATTCATATTTATATGCTTTCTTGACATATTCCGACCTTAAGAAGGGTGTGCTACCTCCTCGTCCATTTGATCAAGTCCCTCCCCCTCCACCTTCAGAAGATTCAGAACCCATTGACATAGAGGATCTTGATTCCCCTCCTCCATTGGTCATTCTGCGGAAGCGCTTGAAGCGTGTGGCAGAGAAAATTCCCCTGGTCATTCCTTCAGTAACAGTTCCTGCTACCTCTGGAAGTGACCTCCCTGCCTACCTCACATGCAACAACTTATTCAGGGCACATCTAGAGGGTTCTTTGGAAATATCAGTTCCTTCACTGAACAGTTTAGTGTCAGGGGATGCCATTCCTTTCCTTTGTAACGACATCCAGAGTTCTATTGAACTCTCAGTTGACAGCTTGTGTTCAACAATTATATGCTTCTTTCTATGAAGAATTGATGCAATCCAAAGACCAGTTGCATAAGGCAACCACAGAGTTAGCCTTTGCTAAAGACACTCTTGCCAATGTGTTTAAGCAGATGGAGCAGCAAAACCAAATGATTGAGACCCAGAGAGAAGAAATATCTTCTTTGAAAATCTAGTTAGCAGAGGCTCAGTCAGAGGTCACTAGAGTTTTGGAAGAGAAAGAGAAAATGTCTAAAGAAGCTCAAGAGTTTAAGACTCTTTTAGATACGAAAATCTTAGCTTTGCAGACGGCTCACAGTACATTGGAATCCCAAGCTTCCCAGATTAAGCAGTTACAGGACCAAGTGGCGCAGTCACGGTCCATTCCTCCAAGCCCCAGTGTTCGTATGATTTCTTCTGTATCTCAGTAGGACTTGGTAGTTCTCCAGAGAGAGGCCACATTTGTTTCAAGATAAAGTGGAAAAATTGCAGTCCATGATGGATTTATGATGGTCTACATTTGAGCAATTTCAGAAGTATGTTCCTCCCGACCATTCCTTTTTTGTCCATTATCAGTTTGCAGAAGTTGGCCTTCTATATTAAGCTCTCAACGATGGATCTCCCTCTTCCAGAGGATGGCTAGAGTGGGGCTTGGTCTTCTGATTTGTTGACAGAAGTTTTTCGTATGGTCTTTGAAGATTTCATGACAACGGATACCATGTTGCTGTCTTATATGTATCTACGAGGTGATCTGTTAATTTCAGATAATGTAGATCTAGCTTGGTATGTGGGGGATGTAGTCTTACAAGCTGCCTTATATGTCAACTATTTGGAGTTGAGGATAGATTACATGTTCCAGTGCTATTCTTCTAAAGTGGCTACTTTCCCTGACACTTCATGGCATTCAATGATTGATTCTGTAATCCTAAACCAATGCCAAAATACAACTTCTACTTATGTGTAGAGGACTAACCAACTGAGGGTGGATCTCTTAGCTTATCTTTCCAAGAACCATCCATTTGATTCATCCTTCTTTAATGCCTACCATCAATGATCTGTTTTAGGTCCCTCTATTCCTAGCTTATTGTACTATCAACAAATGGCCCATCATTATGATGCTTATTTTTTCCTTTATCAATCCAACTCAATAGTTATCTTACCTCTCCTTTTCCAACCTAAGGGTTTTCCTCAAATTCCAATCTTTACCTATTGTTCTTTCATTGAAGATCGAGTCTTTTCCCCTTCTCTGCCATGTCCTTCTCCATCTATCCATATACCTTCTACTTTTCATGCTTATCAATTGACACATTTTCTAACTGATTTGCTTAAATTTTCAGCCACTCCTTTAGCTTATTCCTCATTTATGATTTTGCCTACCCATCTCTTCATCCTCTTTTACTTATTCCACTTTCATCTCCTGCCACTTCTATTTCTCAACCCCCTCAGTTGGTCAGTGGTGGGTACGAAGGATTTGATCAGCAAATTCCGAGAATAAGAGGATGGAGTTCAACTGATTCTCTCACGGGACCATAGATTAATTGGCCATTAATTCCAGGGGACTGGATAACTACAAGCATACCAAAATTACCTCCTTTTCTCTCAACAATATGCATAATCTCTAGATCCTTCAATGAGATTGACAGCCCATTTTGCTTGGTACTTAGCATATATGCATAGGCATTCCCATAACAATCAAAAGGCCATTCCAAATATTTGTATGAATGTCAATGTGAACATTGATTCCCAACAGTTGGATGTCCTATATTTTCATGCCCTTTGTCTACCTAGCAGATACCTTGTTTTGCTAGAACGGATGTGTTGCCTTCAATTCTTTCAGAATCCTCCAAAATCTTTTGTAGATGAGTCTTTATCCCTAGATCGCTTTTGAAATCATCGAGCCTTCAAGAGGGATTATCTTCATTGATATCCCTAGATGTATCTTTTGTGCTTCTTAATGAACATTTTTTGGAGGTGCCATTCAGATGGTTGTGTTTGTGTGTGTGTTGTAATAATTTGTATGTGATGAGTTCATGCTGGTTGAATAATTTGTTCAAGAGCTTTCTTTTCAACTATTGATGGTGATGGTGGATGGCAAGCCTACGATGGAAAGTTGAATAACGAAGTTTTCCTTTAGTAGTATTATTTTCTAGAGATATAGGTGATAAGTTGGGGTCGTGGTTTGGGGTGATTGTTGAAGATACTAAAGAAGATCAAATTGAGCTCTTTACTGAACTTATATTCTTCTTTTCCTTAGGTCGCGAGGACGCTTCCTTTCTAAGTGTGGGGATATTTTGAGAGTGGAAAAAGACTGAATTTTTGACTGATTTTTGTTGTTTTTGAGGCCTGAATGATTGATTTTTGATGGATTTAGAGTGATGAATGGTTCTTAATGGAAGTGTTTGAGAGCTTTTTGGATGATATTGATTGTGTTTTGGAAGCTCATGATGATTTTTAGTAGAAATATAAAGCTCTGTGATGTTCTGATAGGTTTTGTTGAGGTTCTGATCGGTTCTGATACCTTCTGTATAGCTTCTGTTTTGTTCTAATTTTCTTCTGTATGAAGCATGGATTGATTATTGATGAAGGTTGAAATATTTTGAAGGTTTATTGATTAGTTTTTGATAGTTTGGAATGGTTTTAGTATGAGTCATGAGGATTTTCCGTTCTCTGATGACCTTCTGTAACCCTCTGTAAACCTTCTGTAGAGCCTCCGTCTCTGTTTTGTCTCTGCTCTGTTCCTGTTCCTGTTCTGTTCTGTAGATCTTTTGTAATTGTTCTGTAGAATGTATGTGTCACTTTGGAAAAGTTTTCTAAATTTTAGAAAGGATGAATCTAAGTTCAAAAGATCTAGAACAAATGGAAGAAGCAACTGTTGAAGACTGAAGAGAAGACTAGAGTGAAAGTGACAGTAGTGAGCTATGAAGAGACACCGTAGTGGCGCTAGTGCCTCTTTGCATCAGACATACCTCTTGGAAGGTGCATCCACGACCTAAGAAGGATTATTGAGAGTCATTATTGAGTATTGTAGTGAGGATATGATGTACTATTGAGAGAGAGAGAGAGAGAGAGAGAGAGAGAGAGAGAGAGAGAGAGAGAGAGAGAGAGAGAGAGAGAGAGAGAGAGAGAGAGAGAGAGAGAGAGAGAGAGTCAGAGATAGTCAATTCGATCAAAACGGTGTAACCATATATGAGAGATTGAGAGAGAAAACTATGAAGATATTGAAGATGAATACTATGTGATTGATTTCCATTCAAAAATGGTGTATTCTTTTATGTTCCTTGTTCTATTGATGGATTCTGGGAAGATGTTGAAGATTATGGTTGATTTTATCAAATCCGTGGGAGTTATCTACTATGATGCTGCTGCATGAAGATTTGTTATTTTCTTTGTTGTGGTTATCAAAAGAATGAAATAAAAACTTGTTGATGTTACAAGATAGATTTTCTTGCAGTAGAATCCCCTTTTCCTTGGTATCCCTCTTGGGGCTCCATGTTTTTAGTGCGCAGCCGGGGAAACTTGCCATCAACAAGCATAAGAAGAGGTTGAAAATGAAGGAAGTGGCATTGCCAAGAAGAGGAGAATTCAATGGATGTTTGCAAAGTTCATTCTTCTATTGAAGAGTTGGAGATTATAATTGCCAAAGCCACTTTCCACAAGAAGTTTATCCCACATTGTTGAAAACATATTACCATCATGATGCAAGCTCTATGCGGTGGACTATTTCCTCTTTCTGTTGAAGCAACAGAGACGTGCATCTTGGTGGCAAATTGTTTGGGAACAAACTGAAGAGCAGAAGCAAAGAGAATGACTATTCATGGAAGATTTGGTATTCATTGAGAAGTTTCCAGACATCATCAAGTGGGAGATCGTGAAGAAGATTTAGGAGTCATGGTCTGTGGAGGTTCACGAAAACAAGAAGGAAAAGAGTTGGAATTTGTTCCTGGATGCTCAACAGCAAGATACGTGGGATGCTTGGTGCACTGACAATCTTCCGTTTGTCCAATTAGCAACCCACTAGAAGTTGGTAGACAGAGTGTCTTTCACAACATACACTGTTGAAACCCTCAGAAGCTGGCATTATTATAATGATGGCACAACAACGATCCTAAGAAGAATGAGTTTTCATACTTTCAGAATGGAATATCTCCCCCTCTGTAGTGTTTTGAAAGCCAAATTCAGAGATGTTGAAAAGAAGGAAGTAGAAGAGATATTGGCCAAAGAATCCCCTAGAGACTGAAGCCCTCTCTGATTCTATTCTATTGAGTACTAAACAACCGGTTGGAGCCAAGCCACTGATGAATGACGCAATCAAGAGTTAAGCGTTAGAACGAGTCCAGAGGTACGTGAGAAGAGAGAAGGCAAGAATCAAGGTTGAGAACGAGCTTGCAGCAGAAGCCTCCTTTGATGCCCTAAAAGCACTCTTTATAGAAGCCCCCATAGCAACTCAAGGTCCCCTTCCTAGTCAGATTCGATCTAGAAATATTGATGACATGCCAATAAATGTAGTCTCATTGCCAATTTTTAAGGGAGAGTACAATGAAGACCCTGATATTCATGTAGCAGAGTTTATGGTAGCATATGTGGCTAACAATGCCAAAAACCGTGAGCATTGGCTAGCAATATTCCCCCCCACTTTCAAGGACATGGCGTTTCAATGGTATGAGAGACAAGCAGCAGGAACTTTTGGCACATGGGACGACCTCAAGTTGGCCTTCCTCACTAAATCCAGGCGTGAAGGTTTTGAAGAGCGGATGCAAGAGGAGTTCATGAACCTAAGTTAGTCCTCTAGAGAAAGAGTAGAAGCTTATGTCTCACGAATGGAATGCATCCTAAAGGGATGGACTAACCATCATTTAGATGAAGGTATCTAGAAAGAAGTATTTTTGAGAGGCCTACAACCAGAAGTTTGCCAGTTTGTGGAATTGAGAAGACCAGTCAATTTGCAAGCTGCAGTGGAAGGTGCAAGATTGTATGATGAAGTTGAAGCAAGGTTGTCAATGACTCCAAGAAGAGGAGTCTTACCTGGTATACCCACCAAATGCAGTCCCAGGGACAGTTCCCTATCCCTATTCCCAGATGCAAACAATGATGCAGTATAATGCACCTAATCCACTATGGTTGCCATAGACGACAGTGCCTCAAATGATGGTTCAACCACAACAACAGTGGCCTCAAACGGTTCCTCCAATGGTGACTCCACAATAGTGGAACCCTACCAACTGGAATCAACAATCCCAAGTCTCAGCAGGAACTTTGAATCACAACCTAAACAGAGGACCTTCTGGGTGGATCAACCCAACCAGTGCATGCAATAATTACAGAAGCTTCCCAAAACCCTACTACAAGTACTTCAGGAGGTGAAAATCTAAAGGACTACTTATCGAGCTCAGTTGCAAGTATCAAGAAAGAGCTTATGGATGTGATTATAGAGCAGCTACAGATGCTGAAGATTAATACTGCCAATATATCCACCCCTACGGGAGCTGGGAGAGATGTGATGCACTGTAATACATGGTGTGGAAAGTGTCATCAAGCGGGACATTTAGCCACCACTTGAATGTACCCAAAAACTAACCATTCTTGGAGCCTTTTGTTCCTACTCTTTGCGGAAGAACCATACAGAGGATATTTGCTCTCTGAAAGAGATGCACGAATGAAGACAGAAGAATGAAAATACAAGATTCAACTTGCTAGAATCCAAAATGACAACACAGGATATTGGATCAAAGCCTAGGGAACTTGGTCCTAATTTTGGTCCAAGAAGGTTTCCCTCTCAAAGTTACAAAGGACGACAGTCTGGCGGTGGTCAGAGATCAGAGGTGTAATGTTACAGGTGTGGAGAAAATGGTCATATCTCCTCGAATTGTCAAACCCTAGAAGATCTGTGGATTACAAGCCCTTATGTAGCCGATGCAAAGGAGAAGGCCACACTCCAAACGACTGTCCAAGTCCAGCCCTTGTCAAGGCCAATGCCACTGATAGCCAACAAAAGGTACAAGAGCCTGCCTCCAATTTGGTAGAGTTGGAAGTTGCCGCTATCACACGCGCTAAGAAGAAGAAACCAGTTGTCCAGAAAGAGAACAACTCTTCTGCCAAGACTATGAATTTCAACCTACCAACATAGGGACAGAGCAGTACAGGACAAAACAACGCAGTACACAGCACTGTAGCGCCACAAAGAGTCACAGAGACAGTCCCAGAAATAGGACCAAAGGTCCAGAAGATAGACGATACAGAAGCACCTCCGAAAATAGAGGAAGTGCCGATGCTACCATTACTAGAAGAAAAAGGAAAGATGAAAATGGATGTAGCCCCATTCCCCATCAGGCTGTAAAAGCCCATAGATCCTATCAAAGAATATGACTTGGTAAAAGACCTAGACACTTTTAAACCAAACTTAACATTCTGACAATTGTTGATGTTGTCTCCCAGCTTTCGAAAGAAATTCAAAAGCATCTTGACAACAAGACGTGGACTAAGGATTGCTCCTTCAACAACGATCAAGTCCAATAAGGCCCTGAAGCTTGTAAGGGAAGTAGATGTGGCTAACGCCTTCCTAGATTCTGGAACCCCAGATATTAGTGTATGGATCGAAGGATGCTTTATTTTAGATGCATTGATTGATGCATGCTCATCAGTAAACATAATGACGGATGTGACAATGAAGGACTTATGGTTGCAAGGAATTCAACCTACATAGTGGCTTATCATATTGGTAGATCAAAGTAGAATTAAACTGTTGGGCATCCTCCCATACGTAAAAACAACCCTTGCAAGAAGAGACTATTGGCTAACATATTTGGTGGTCAAACCAAATTCTTATGGGACCTCATACCCTTTGCTATTGGGAAGGCCTTGCCTTTTTGAAGCGAGAGCCAAGACGGACTGGTTCAAAGGAACCCTAACCCTAGGTAGAGGACCCAACAAAGTGGTGTTGAAATTGTATGGATCGCAAAAAGGCAATGGATCCATATCCATCGAAGTCATAACTGACTCCTCCAATGAGGTAACGGATGGTATATCAGGAGACAAAGATGCTGTTAAGAAAATCTTTCCCAAGAAAACAGAGGCACAGTTTCTAACAATGGGCACTGTAAGCCAACTACCAAAGGAAGCAAAGCCATTATCCATGGGAGAATACCTCCTGCCTCAACTAGAATTGACTTCTGAAATCACCTCTGACAGTGAAATAGAGGCATGGATGTATTGTTCTCCCTATTACATGGTAGTCGCAGAGACAGTAACAGAGACAGAGACAGAGCCAGAGAGAGAAGCAAAAGCAGAAGCAGATGCAGAGGCAGAAGACCTATTCTTCTCCTGTAGAGCCTCTACAAAAGTAGAGACAGATCCTCTAGAGGAAGAGGATGAAAATGATGATGAAGAAAAAAAAAAGGTTATGAAAGTGCAGTTGAAGAAGATCCTCTAATAGTGGATGATCTTTTTGAAGTCCCTATAGAGACCTCAGAGGCCGAAAATATCGAGGTATTGGAGATGTTGGATGGAATTACCATGGTTCCATTTGACCAATGGACCACAAAGTATGTAGAATCTACATAAGCAATGGATTAAAGGCATAAAAATTAAGTTCACCAGTGGCTCCTGTCACCCTGACCGTTCAGTCCACAGAAAATATGATGATGATGCCCCTTGTCATCGACAGAAGCCAAAGCTATCAGAGCCATGGCTTCTAGAAGGTCCATGCTACGTGACATTGCTAGACGCATCCTCTGAAGATGAATCCCTAAGTTCAGAAGAAATCACCACTCACACAGAAGCAAACAAAGCTCTAATACCCTTTCAGCAACCTCAACAGACAAATGAGTCATCTGTTCAGAAGGAGGACACGGGTTCTAGGGGAACCTCAGACGATGACACTACTCCCTTGAAAGAGTTAGACCTCTATCCAGAAGCAATCCGTGGGATATTTATCTACAAAGTGAAAGGTGAAAGGCAAGTGATATTCTTGGATACTAACGATACTAAATGTCATCTAAAAGTGGGTCTCAATCTTCTTGAGGAAGAACTAGTGGTCCTGTGAGACTTACTAAAGGAGAACTTAGACGTCTTTGCTTGGTCATACAAAGATCTAAAGGGGATTGATCCCACAGCATGCCAACATCACATTGACCTAGAGCCTGATGCCAAACCTGTAAGGCAAAGAAAAAGGCGTATGAATCATAATTATTCTGCTATGGTGAGACTGAATTATTGAAGCTTCTTGAACCCGAGTTCATTTGTCCCATGGCTAACAGTGAATGGGTTTCACCCATTGTGGTAGTACCCAAGAAGAATGGGAAACTTAGAATATGTATGGACTTTCGAAAGCTGAACTCAAAGACCAAGAAGGATCATTTTCCTATTTCTTTCACAGGCCAACTGTTGGACACACTGGCAGGCCATGAGCTCTATTCCCTCTTGGATGGATTCAGCGGATGTAACCAAGTCCAAATCGCAGAGGAGAACCAATCCAAAACAACCTTCACCATAGAATGGGGGACCTATGCCTACAGAGTGATGCCATTTGGGCTCTGTAATGGTCCTGCTACCTTCCAATGAGTCATGATGGCTGGCTTCCAGAATCATCTGCATGATTTCGTTGAGGTGTATCTTGATGACTTCTGTGTCTATAGCTTAATACGAGAGCATTGGGGACACCTAGAGCAATGTTTTCATAGATGCCAAGAGTATGGGATTTCTCTCAACCCCGAAAAATGTGTCTTTGGCGTCTCATCAGGAGTTCTTCTGGGCCATATTGTCTTTGCACAAGGGATTGCAATAGACCTAGCGAAGATTGAGAAGATTTTTACCTTGACAGCACCAACAAACCTCAAGCAATTGAGAGGATTTCTTGGCCATGAAGGCTACTACAAAAGATTTATATGCACATTTTGCAACCAAGGCGGCCCCCTTTGCACAAGCTCCTAAGGAAAGATGTGGATTTTCTTTGGACTGATGCCTTTGAAGAAACCTTTAATACCCTAAAATAGTGCCTTATCCAAGCACCTATCTTACAGCCTCCTGATTGGATGAAGGAGTTTCATGTGCACACAGATGCATCAGTTGAAGGGCTAGGTGTTGTTCTATGTCAAAAGGGCCCCTCTAAATTAGATCAACCAATATATTATGCAAGCCGGAAGGTCACTGATAAGGAATGGAACTATACTGTGACAAAGCTTGAGTGTTGGCAATGGTGTTTGCACTAGAGAAGTTTCAACACTATTTATTGTCAACGCATTTCAAGTTCTACATGGATCATGAAGCCCTGTCCTTCCTGATGAACAAAGCAGATGTTAAAGGACGACTGATGAGATGGTTGCTCCTATTCCAGGAGTTTGATTTTGAAGTGGTCACTAAGCCTGGCCGTTCCCATGTCCTAGCCGATCGTCTATCACGGATCCCTCAAACTGCCTGAAGAGGAACAGGATGATCCAGACCTTCCTGATGCTTCCTTGTTTCTAGTTGAAATATTTACTCCGTGGTATGCAAACATAGCCAACCTCTTGGCAACTCAATAGTATCCTCCTAGCATCTCAAGCCGTGAGAAGAAGAAGCTTCTGTTAGAATCAGCCCCCTACACTTTGCTAGGCGATGCACTGTACAAGAGAGGCAAAGATAAAGTGCTGCAAAGATGTGTTGTAGGGGATGAAATCGGCATAGTTTTGAAAACATGCCATGACGAACCATGTGGTGGATACTTTTGCAGGAGAAGCGATAGCCAGGAAGGCTCTATTAGTAGGATATTGGTGGCCGACCCTCCACAAGGATGTACATGACTACTGCCACAAGGATGTGAGAAGTGCGAGAGATGTGATGCCATGCCACTACAACCTATTCTTCCCCTAAATCCATTTGAGAAGTGGGGGATTGATTTTGTGGGTCCCATTGATCCACCCACCAGACGAAAGTAAAATAGATACATCTTAGTACATACGGATTATGTCACAAAGTGATGTGAAGGTCAAGCTCTAAAATAATGGGACGATGATAACAGCATAGCCCTGTTCATATACGAAAATATTATCACCTATTTTAGTAGTCCCCTCAAGATGGTAAGTGACAGAGGTACTCATTTCCTTAACAAAATCATGGAGGAGCTGACAAAGCTGTATAAGATCTGCCATCGTAAGTCCACTCCTTACTACCCCAGAGCCAATTTCCAAGTTGAAGTCACCAATTGCTCGATCCTGACAAGAATGATTGCCGCACATCATTGTGACTGGGACGATCGACTTACAGAGGCTCTTTGGGCATACAGAACCTTCCATAAGGTAGCTACAGGACAGACCCCTTTCCAGCTAGTGTATGGTACAGAAGCCGTCTTCCCTGTTGAATTGGAATTGCCCTCTTTGCGAGTGGCAGTTAAAGAACGCTTAGGAGGCGATGAGTCACTGCAACGCCGCCTCTTGCACTTGGAATGTTTGTATGAGATATGGCGGATGGCCCTACAGTGTATGGAAACCACTCAAGCGCGACGTAAGGCCTATCATGATAGTTTTACCAAGCACAAGGAGTTCAAAGAAGGTGATCTTGTCCTAGCCTATGATTCAAGATTTGGCAAGTTTTTTGACAAGCTTCAACAATGGTGGATGGGCCCATATAAGGTACTTGCTGTCAATCCTTATGGCTCTGTTCAGGTGCACCCCGTTGATGCCTCTGATGATCCTTTCCTGATCAATGGCTATCGTCTGAAGAAGTACTTTCCTCCATGGGGATCTTAACAATCATAGTCGACCTACCCTCTCCCTTTTGGGTGTCGCACTGTCCTTCTCTTTCGCGCTTCTGATAGCCCTTATGATTCTCCTCATGAGGCGGTCTCATTCTGCTAGCCCCTCACAGCTACCTTTCAACCCGACCTTGTTTTCTTCTCGTCTGATCCAACAACGGTGGTGAAGTTGGTCCTGACACATGGTATTTCTACCATTCTCTTTATTAACCAAGAAGAAAAAGAAAAAAGAAAGAAAGAAAGAAAAAAAAACAAATTGTTATGGGAGAAAAGAAAGAAATTCCCTGTCATAATAGGCCTCGTTCCAAGAAGAGGTGGAAACACCCTTGGGCGGGAAGCTTGCTGTGGAAAAGGTAGTAACACCCCGCAGTTCAAGATAGTTGACTCACCAGCCACATCTTTTCATCAAGTAATTTGAAGCCACCTCCCTTGCTGCACTGTCTCGGCAATATTAGCCCATCTGCCCTTCTTAATAGACGATCTTTCTTACAAATCATTGAAGTACGAGACTTGTTGGCTACCTCCCTGGGTACGCCTCGTCTTCAAGATCCTGATAACAACAATAACTGACATGATCTTCATCACCAACCCCTTGAGTGATGTGAGCTTTCATCCTAACAGGATGGGGACGTGAGTATGGGCTGCCCTTTATATCTATCAGTGAGCGTGAGACAGAGGGTGGGTTGAGTGACCAATTTTTTCCTTCAAATCAAATGAGAGGTGAGATGTGTGAATAGAGTGTTGCACACACAGGATGGACCTTCAATGCACAATGCACGATCTGTTCCTATGCACTGCACCATAAGACTCCCTGGCCTTCCTTCTTGCACTGTATGCTGGCATAGGGCGGGATGCATTGTTGCACCATCAAATGTGCACAAGGCATACAACCTTTGCACAAGTGACAGTGAGGATTACATTAATGGGTTTCAAGAATGGGTTGCCCTCCTAGATCTTTCAACCGAGCATGAGACTTTGCTCAAGGAACTAATGCTGGAAAATAAGTAATGCTTCCGGTTGAAAGCCTAGAGGAAGAGGCATCATCATTTACCCCCGACTGTCTACCTGACCCTATCCAAGGGGATTGTTAGCCGTGCCGGGTACGTGGGCCGAACCCACCGCGAGAGTCTCTCCATGGGTGCTACTTGGAGCAGGAGGACGCTTGGGTGCCAGGGGGGGCTCTGGTCATAAATCCCTTGCCTCCAGACCCTGCACAAGAGACCGACGTGACTTAGATTGGATCTCGAGGCCCGCATACTAGTCAATGGGCAAAAACTTGGAATAGCGATCCTTGAGGTTTGCTGGAATTGCCTTCAGGCGAATTATGGAATAGCCTTCGGGCGAATTATGGAATAGCCTTCGGGTGGATTATATGATGTATTCCGAAGACTGATAAATAAAGATAAAATGTTGAAAAGGAACTTGTTTGACATTGTTTTTCTATGTTAGTGCCTAAGTTACATGAATGAACCGGTGATTAATTGGCTAATTAAGGAAGTTGTTTTTGCTTGTCAAATTAAATGTGGTAGGTAATTAGATAACTAAAGCAACCCGAGAAAAGTGCGGTGGATGTGACCCTGGGTCCGTCCTATGGAAGGGTGGTCCCAGTTGATCGAGAACTTTTCTCAAATGAATTGACAGCAAGGTAACGATGACCTAGAATCTAGAAAGCTAGAGTCCTGATTTATACTGTTTTAGGGGAACATAATGGGACTATGCCTTACGGGCAGAGAGGTCGAGCTTCGCATCCCTCTCGTTTCCCATTCTCCTTGAACCAAGTGCAGTAGAAATCCACTTCGACCCTGATGTTTCTGTGTAAAGTAGTTCGTCAACGCTAGCTACCTACCAGGAACTTGACCATTAGGAAAACCCTGATTCAGGTCGGTCCTAAGTGGGAACAGCCGAAATGCTTTCACTTCTTCGTGGCAGACTCGGGAGGACCTAGATCGCAAACCCGTGACATTCCTTGGGAGTGCTGGGCGGCGCTTTCTAGACTCTCTTCCCAATGGGCTGCTAAGACGTGTCCTACAAGTGGACAGGGGGGACACATTACATTCCTATGGCTCATGCTTGGTGTATGTGCCTATATGTGTGCATGTGTGTTTCTCTCCTCTCTCTCTTATAGTGAAAGTGATGGTGAGAGAAAGAGAGAGAGACAATGAGATGGAGAATGAACCACACACTTCTAATGCACACTTGCATTGGAATAGGTGAGAGTACACATATATATACAAGAAAATTGCCAACCTTTTCCTTTTTCTCTAACTCAAGGCCTTTCTGCCAATGCTCTTGGGCAGTTTTTATGTCTGTGGCATCTGGATTTTGCTTGTGTGGTGCTACATGGGGTGGTGATATGCCTTTTGATCTCCATGTTAGTGGCTCTTGGTTTGGACTCCCTTCTAGACCTCTACCTCTTCCCCTACCTAAAGCCATAATCGGTACTAGCTTAAAGTCCATTAATATAGGATTACCTCCTTGTCATAGGATACATAAGGCTCACATATGTTTCATCCTCTAGTGGCTCCTCTATAAAGTGTATCAAAGCTTCACTTGATGGATGGGCCACTATGGGTCTGGGTGGCCTAGGGTTTCCCGTGTCAATCCTAGGGGTAGCTGGTTTCAAGCCATTGGGCATTAGTAGAGCTAATATATGCTCCCAAGGTTGGGTTGCCTATTTCTTGGGTAGTAGAGCAGCTAAGTATAGGGTTGTAGATATGGGAGCCTTCTCGACAATCAATATTGCATCACATCATATCCAAATCTACCACAATTAGTACAAGGCCATGATCTAGGTTTGGGACATTCAGGTGGAAGATGGCTCTCACCACAATAATGCACACACTATACATGGGGTTGCACTGGCCTTCTCAATATCTCTTTATAGTTTGGGGGCCAACTCTAACTTCAAGCTAGCTATCTCTTGGTTTTGGTCAATGTTTTTTCCCTTATCTTATGTAATATGGCTTGATCACTCACTAAGGATTGTGGTTCTCTTGGTGTTCCTAGAGGTGGTGTTCTCTTGTAGTGTGATTCTTAAGCTTCTCTCTCTCAGCAAGTCATCCATGTGTATTGCCTCTTCAAAGACCCTAGCTAACATGTCTCTTTGTAGGTTTGAGCTACTAGCTAAGGCCTTATAGAATAAAGAATGGTGGAGACTACTCTCTCATTGGATCACTTTGTCTCTAGAATCCTCCAGTGTAGAGAGTTCTCATGTAAGTGACATAGTCTCATATTTCCTCCTTGTCTTTTTGGCTAACATTCATCAACCTGACAATGAGGTTTTGTTGGAACTCATTGAGCTCTATCTCTTGGCATAGACTCCAAGCACATTGCTCCTGGTTGTATAGTTGGCTATGCATTGTAGGGCAACTCTTCCTAGCCTCCTTGCCTCCTCAATATTAGCTATGATTTCATCTATGGATCTCCCGTGGTGTGCTATTTTTATTTAATAGTTGTATCGTGATATGAGTTGATGTATGTTGATTAGAAAATCTCCTAGGTCAAGGTCTTGGTTGCCTATGTTCATGCTAGCATCTACCATGTTGGTGGTCTCTTACCAGGTGTCAATGAGGGTGATTAGGTCAGCTATAAGGACATGCCTCTAATTGTGGTTCATTCCTTTCTTCACTTAGTTATCAGGTGGTTTGAGGCTGTTCATTTCTCAATGCTAGGTTTCTTGGTTTGTTTCCATGGTCCTAGGGGTTTTGCAAGTCCTATTGGTGGGTTCATTTTCTAGCTTGATTCCCCATTAGTGTGTTCCTTGTTAATTAAATCACTTTGCAAGTTTATGCTTACTCACACACTTGGATGGTGCAATGTAAGGTGAGCTATGCACAATCACACTTTCAACTTTTCTCATGCACCTAAGTGCCTACAATGCAATGTGCAACCTTCAATGAAATTATTTGCACGCACACCTTGCCAGCTAGTTCTGTACAGTTGCAGCTCTTTTATGTGAGTTGCAATCACACCTAGAAGTCAATTTTGATCCTCTATGGGATCGTGATGGGTGGTCTAGCCAAGTAGTCAAATAATCCTGATGGAAGTAAACTACAAGTGATTGACTAATTTGGTCAATTCTTGGACTAGTCATGGTAAATTCCGGTGTTTTAGTTAGCTCTATGGTCACACTTGCAAGTCTGGGATCTAGTTAAGGTAACTCAATAATTAGCTCATAGCCTTTGGTATGTTTGAGAGGGTGCATCTGAGTGGACAATTCGATTGTCTGAGGCCATTCAAGTGAGAGCTGTCCGAGAGAACTTTTAGGTATCTAAGCAAACTGATTAAATTATTCGAGTGGGACCTCCGAGGCAAGAGTTGTTTGAGAGGACAAAAGTGATTCAGGTGTATGAGGGGCCCATCCATCCAAAGCATGGGGCACTATCTGAGCGATGGAAAAATAGATCAAACAACAAAAAATGATGACAAAGACTCAATAAATCACAAGTGAACCCATCAATGATCCTGTCTTTATTCTTCAGTCATAGCAAGGAAGGTTTTGAGAATACCTGGAATCACCAAGAGTGATGATATACAATAGATTTCTAGTGGAGTTTCTCTCTTGTCTTGTTGCTCTCTGTCTCAATCTCTCACATGCTAAAATGAGCTCTTCTCCCCCTTTCTCTTCTTTTAATACTCTCTTTTTCTTCCCTTACTCTTTGTTTTCCTTCTAAGGTATTCAAAATCTCTTTTCTTTTCTTTCCATGCTTCCTAGTTGTTAGAGAAGCTGATATTTTTCTTATTTTCTCAATGTTAATGCATTCTAATAATGAAAACACCATACCACTGATCTAACTAACATTCCTAAATCTTCCAAAACCTAAACTATCTGGCAAAGGAGATTGAATATCTTATGACTCCCTCAATTCCTACCTACACCAAGTGTCATTTTGGAGATGAACTCTTACTCTGTCGCTCGATTTGGAGCATGCAAGAACACAATCTTGAATTTTTTGGTCCTATCAACGGAATCAAAATGTTGTCACTATCACTAGCAACCACGGAGACATGATAGACTACTTATAAAGTCAAGCATTTCAAGTGAGTCGCAATGGCTACCTCTCACATAGCTGTGCATGCTCTCCCACAAGGATGTAGTGAGCTTACTGTTGAATCCAATCGTTATAGTCATCTTCCTTGAATCCAATCGATGGCTTCACAATTCAAGGTGCTAGCTCAAGCAAGCTCCATCTCCATGCTCCAAGCTCCAACCTCCATAGCCGCATATGTGAGAAAAGAGAAGAGTAGAAGGAGAAGATGATAAGAGGAGTAGAAGAACTTCTCTATGGTCTCTCACTCACACACACACACTCTCTCTCCCTCTCCCACACTTCCTCTCTCATGCACAAGCAAGAAGCAAGAATAAGAACAAGAAGAGAGCTAGTTTACACACACACAAATAATGAGCATATCCATTAACTTTTTTGGCTTTTATACATGCCCTTCTCCCCTTGGGCAGCCAATCCATTTCCATGACTAGCCATTTGGCCATGGTCTTCTTTTTCACTCTTTTCCTATTCTTTCCTATTCTCATGGCTCCTTTACATACACTGTTTCACTTACAACTTGCACATGGGGGAGCCTAGCACTCTTTTACAAAACTAAAACATGCTTTATCTCTTGTGCACCCTATTCTTGATTTTAAAAATTTTCTAACGCTTCTTGGTCTTCTTTTTCTAGTGGGCTATTTTCTTATGCTCCTTATTAATACTTCTTTGTACCTTTTTTCATTCCTAGGGTTAATACTTTTTCAAATAGGAATTACATTCTTTGTGATACTTGGCACATCCAAGACATCTAACAAACACTTAGTTTGTCCATCATGCAAAGACAAGGAAACCTTGCTAATAAAACCAATAGCATGACATGAATCATTATCACATATCTCAAAATTGTTTAGATAATCCAAATATTAGATATCTTTAAACCAATCTACATGGCTGATCATATGGCTAGATGTACTTGAATTACCTACAAGAACTTTTATCATATGCTACATGACAAGTATATGCTCATTTTTGTGATCATTTTGTCTTGATGATAACATATAATTTCCATGTTGCAATTTATCTCTTCTGATGTCATATTTCTTGTCATAACAATTGACTACAATGTGATCCATTTTTCCATTATAATAACACACAATATTAGAGCTATCACAATTTTTATTATGTTATCCATCTCTTTCTCTAGAGATTTTCTACCCCTAAAATTACCGCTACCTCTAGAAGTTTGTATATCACTAAATTTTTTATTCAACCTACTTTGCTACTTATCATTAGCACACCCCATACCATGAACTTTTGGAGAGAACCTACCTCAGCCTCTTCCTAAACTAAAGTGAAGTATTGGACTTATTCATTGCTTATTTTTGAAGATACACTTGGCATATTGATATCTTCAATAATCATAAGAAAGGTTAACTTATCAAAATTAAGAAATGGCTTTTGTATATATACAATAGTAAAGAATCTCCATGCCTTATGTTGTTGTGGCCACCCAAAGTAGATGAAACTAAGTCCCTCTCATGCCCCGACAATCTTGTATGCTTTCTTTGCCTTGCAATACAAGGCTAGGCCCTCAAGATGGGCCCTTTGTTTTACATAGATCTCACTTTTTTTATTCCTGCACCATGTCATGTTATGCTTCCACATGCTGTCGGGACCAGGGTGATACCTCATGAGGCATGTTCGATGAGGTGGGTCATCCTTGCCCCAAAACGGGGAACTTATGGGTGCTTTGTCCCACTTGGTATCATGTATGAGGGGGATATGAGTCTCTCTATGAGCCAATCCCTCACTTGTAGTGTTGAATCGTGACAAAGGGTTATGATACATCCTCTGTCACTCATAACCAAGTCTCTCTCATGCCTCAGCTATCTTGTAAGCAATCTTTGCCTTGAAAAATTAATATTTGGCCCCCAAGATGGGCCTTTGTTTTTTAGTTGAGCTCACTTGTTGTAATGTGTACCATGTTGTATTATGCTTCTATGTGCCATTGGGATTGCCTAGTGTTGGGTCATCATCATCAACGTTGTATCAATGACTATCAAAGTATCTACAATGCTTGTAACTTTCAATATACACATCGACTAACATTTTCTCATTCTTCAAAGTACTTAGTTCAATAATCGCCCAATAAAATTTGTGATATTCACACTACCAATAAAACCATAGAACAATATAGTGTAGAATGGCACAGTATAAGGCACTCTAGTCCAACTAAGGATCCTAGAGATAGTGCTAGAAGCAGATGAAGAAGTCCAAGAGATGAAAGTGGTGGAGATGCCTCAACCTTGGGAAAAGTATTGATGTAGCCCATTCTTGAGAAAAAAGGAAAATGAAAATGGGTGTCACTTCATTTCTATATCAACTAGAAAAATCGATGAAACCAATTAAGGTGTATGACCTGATCAAGGATATGGACACATCCAAACCTTACATTCCATCAATTGTTAATGTTGTCCCCCATTTACTACAAAAGATTCAAAAGTATTCTAACCAAAAGACATGAGCTAAGAATTTCCCACTTAGAATCTAGATCAAAAGGCAATAAAGCTCTAGAGTATATGAATGAATTAGACGTGGAAGTAGACATGGCCAACAGGTTCCTAGATCTTAGCATTCCAAAAACTAGTATGGATTGAGGGTTGTTACATTGTTGTTGTGTTGATAGATGGAGGTTATTTAATGAACATTATTATTGATGCAACAAAAAAGAACTTAGGATTGCAAGACATGCAACTAAATCAGTGGCTCATTCAGCTAGAAAATTAAAGCAAAATAAAGCCTCTAGGCACTAATTCTCCCCTATATCATCTAATGGTGAAGCCTAATTCTTATGGGACCTCTTACCCCCTATTGTTGGGAAGATCATGGTTGTTTGAAGCTAGGGTGAGGGTTGATTGGTTCAAATAAATCCTAACCCTAGGCATGGGACCCAATAAAGTTGTGCTGGAGTTGAGTGGTCTACAAAAAGGAAATGGATCCACCTCCTTAGAGGCTAGCTTTGACTCCTCCAAAGAAACTATAAAAGGAGCATCAATTGAAGAGAAAGCTGTGAAATAGATATTTCCAAAGAAAATAGAGGCACATTCCCTGACAAAAGGCATAGTGAGCCAAATCCCAAAGGAAGAAAAGTTGTTATCAATGGTTGAATGTCTCTTATTTTAGCTATGAGAAACCTCAAAAATGAGTTTTGACATTGAGATAGAAGCATGGATGTGCTACTCTCCCTGTTACATGGCCACCTTGGAGCTACAAACATAAAAATAATCAGAAATGAAGAGCTTGTTTTTCTCCTATAGCACCTCTTTGGGAGGTGAAACAGAGTCTTTCTCCTATAGCACCTCTTTGGGAGGAGAAACAAAGTCTAAAGAGGAAGATCTCAATACAAGTGGAAATTAGGATTATGAAACTGAAGAAAAAGAATCTATCCAATTAGAGGAGAATAGAAATGATGATGCAATCATCACTAAGGTCTAAAAGGATGAAGATCCCTTCAAGTTAATTAATGAATCTCATCATATGCAAAAGATAAATAAAATATGGATCAAGAAAACCAATGTTTTCTTTATTATTTTCTCTTGTTTCCCTAATTTAACATTCTCAAGAAAAGATGATGATGATGTGTTGTGCCAACAAATACTAGTTCCACAATAGAAATGAAACTTAGATGGTCCTTGTTATGTGACATTCTCCAATGCATCCTTAGAAGTTGAATCTTCGAGTCAAGAAGTGATTATACCTAAAACAAAATTAAAAACAACCCTTATAAAATTTCAACATCCCCCCATTGGCTATCCAGGCACGCTTTTAGCAGTCTATCGAGAAATGAATCTAAGCATCGTTGCCCAGCACTCCCACGGAATGTTCCGAGTTTTGTCGCCTAGGGTTTCACAAATCCGCCTCGCAACAAAACATTCATGGCCAAAACCCACTAGGATCGACCTAAAATTTGGGTTCCTAGTGGGCAAGGTCTCCTAACAGCATTCTAGCGTCAAATCATGGACATCCTACTTTACATAGAGATACCCAAGCCAAAGTAGACACATGCTGCACTTGGTTCAAAGAGAATGGGAAATGAGAGGGATGCGCCGCTCAACCTCTCTATCTGTAGGGCATAGTCCCGCTTCGGTCCCCCAAAATGGCATGAATCGGGTTCTAACCTAACAATACCTAAAGGTCAAACAACGGTAAAAATCTTGTGAGAAGCCTCCCAGTTCTCCATTCGAGAAAAGAAGAAGCTTCTATTGGAATTAGTCCCCTACACCCTAGTAGGCAGCGCACTATACAAGAAAGGCAAGGATAAAGTTCTATGGATGTGTTGTGGAAGATGAGATTGACATTATCCTAAAATCATGCCATGATGAACCATGTGGCAAACACTTTGTAGGAAAAGTGACAACAAAGAAGGTTGTAGGATACTTGTGGCCTGCCCTCCATAAAGATGCCTATGACTACTGCAAGCACTATGATTCTTGTCAATGAATGGGAAAGCCCACCAAAACCAGTGCCATGTCACTACAACATATCCGTTCCTTAAAGAAGTTTGAGAAATGGGGTATCAACTTCATTAGATCTATTGATCCTCCCACCAAAAGGAAGCAGAATCGATACATCCTTGTATGTATTGACTATATGATAAAGTGGTGCAAAGCCAAAGCTCTCAAGTGAGGTGGTGTGAACAACATGGTTTTGTTCTTGTATAAAAATATTGTCACTTGCTTTGATAATTCCCTAGAACTAGTGAGTGATCATGTCACCCACTTTTGTAAAAAATTTATAGAAGATCTAGCTGAGATCTACAAGATCAGACACTGGAGATCTACTCCCTATTATCCCAGAACCAACAACCAAGTCAAAGTCACCAATTACATTTTCTATTTGATCTTAATAAGAATGATTGTTGCATATCACCATGATTGGGATGACCAACTTATAAAGATCCTCTAGGCATATTGAACTTCTCACAAAGCTAGCACAACAAGGATACCCTTGTACTTGGTATATGACATAGAAGCTATCTTTCTAGTGGAGCTTGAATTGCCCTCTCTATAGAGCAGCCATCAAAGAGTGTCTAGGAGATGATGAGTCCATATAGCATTGCCTTTGGGATTTGGAATGATTAGATGAGATACATGATGGTGTTATAGTGTATGGAAGCCCTACAAGCCTACTGGCCCCTAGAGCCTATCATGATAACTTCATCAAACACAAGCAATTCAAGGAAGCATATCTAGTTCTATTGTATGATTCATGCTTCGGCAAGTTTCCTAGCAAACTACAACAATGCTATATATGTTCATACTAGGTACTAGTAGACAATCCTAATGGTTATATCTAAGTATAAGTAGTTGATGTCTGTGATGATCCCTTCTTGATTAATGTCTCTTTCTTGAGAAATATTTTCCTCCCTAGGGATCTTAACAATCACAATTGACAATCTCTTTCCCACTTGGGTGTTGTTCATTGATGCTTCTAATTTTGCTTTACTGATAGCCATTATTCTCATTCTCACAACAAGGTAGGGTTCTTCTATCTTCTGATCTCCAACATCCACCACTATTTCATTGCCCTCTCCTTTAATCTTGCAAACATAGCATGGTTGGTTCTAATAAATTGTGTTGTTATCTTGAAAAAGAAACATAGAAAGAAAAAAAGAGTTGTGGGAGAAAAGGACTTCCATCCCCACCATGTCAATTAACTCTTTGAGAAAAGGTGAAAACACCCTCGAGAATAGGGGAAAAGTAAAAGAAAAACACAACAAAAAAAGAGATAAAATAAAGGGGGCAAAGAACAATTGTTGTGGGAGAAAAGGTAGAAATTCCATTCCATAACAAGTCGTGCTCTAAGAAAAGGTGGCCACACCCTTGGGATGAAAAGATGGCCATGGAAAAGGTGGCAACATCCTATAGTCTAGACTCTTTGAATCATCAGTTGATACTTCCAAGATGAAGTTCCAAAAAAACCTTCCTTGATACACTGTATCTTGCAACTTTGATTTTTTTAGACACTACAAACAAGTGCATGACTTATCAGTTATCTTTTTAGGTATATCTCTTCTCATCAACAACCAATTTTTGATATTATCAACAAGAAGATCTTCATCGATGGATGAGTGACATGAGCTTTCATCCTAACTCAATGGGGATATGAGTACAAGCTACCCTCTATATCTATTAATAGAGTGTGAGACAGAGAGTGGGACGACTAATCAATCTTTACCCTTCAAATAAAACAAGAGATGAGATATGAGAATAAGAGCATTACACACATGAGTTGGGCCTATCGACACACCAAGCACGATCTGTTCTATATACAACACTATAAGGCTCCCTGGCCTTCTACTTCTCACACTGTATGCTAGCATAGGGCAATAGGATGCACAACTACACCATCAATTGCACACAAGATATAAAACATTCGCACAAGTGACTATGAAGATTCAATGAATGGGTCTCAAGAATTGAGTTGGCTTTTATACTCTCAACTAAGCACGAGATAGTGGGTGGGTGACAAGTCTTCTCATCAATTAGTTGAGAGGTAAAGCTTGAGGGATGTTATATGACAAATGGTGACATGTATGTTCTCAATTTCCTATACACATATGAGATAGGCCTCTACTACTATCTCACAACTCGTCACTTCTCTTCTATGCATTATACTATAAGGCTCCTTTGTCGAGAAATGTGCAATCACACCCATGTAAGAGCCTCTTTGTATCGAGCCTATAAGCACAGTTTGCTAGAAAGGATGCTTGAATCCCATAAGCACAGTGGAGAAAAAGGGAACCATCATGAGCCTATAAAGTGATGTACCTTCTTATCATTCAATGATGGAATACTATTGTATTTTTTCATTTCAGTCATAGTCTGTGTCATACTCAAGATTGTGTTTATAAGTCCAAACTTCCATCTTGGAACCTAATTCACTTGAGTAACAGTTGGTCTCTCCAGTCTATGTCATCGTGAATATTCTTTTTGTGTTCCATCTACCATAGCCATGCTCTAGATCCACACATTTTCAACACCTTGGTCTTCAATCCCGCATCTATACTAGCTAGATTAGGCTATAGTGATGCACTATTCATTGTGTACACTAGCATACTCTCTCTGAATCCCTCAATCTTGTCATTTTCTAAATCAAGAGTGCAAATTAGTTCTTTCCAATTTTTTGATTGGTGTGAGAAATCGAAGTGAGTGACTATTCTATCATTATAATTTGAGTGATTAGTGAGTTGAGTGATGCATGCTTTGTTGACACCAACATGGAAATCTCCAAAAATAAATGTACCTCCCTTGGTGCTTCCTCCCAATCCCTCCCATAATCAATGTATACTATAATGCACCGTGACATCTCTTGAAGTTTGCTTCGATCCCACAACCTTACTGACAAAGTTCAAAATGGGCCAAGTAGGTCTAACCCTACCCTCAGTGTTTACATGTGTGTGTATGTCATTTTAAGTGTGGGGACTTGTAAGTAGGCCTATCTATAGGTTCACTGGCTCTTGTTCATTTCATTGCTCAACAAATGTAAATGTTTTAAGTATGGGGACACTTCTTTATGTGTCATTTTTGTATTTTTCTATATGAATGCCCTCTTTGATCTCCCAAAACAGTATTTGTTTCTTCCTTATGTCTTTTTGGGATCCATTTCTTGCTTGCCTCTCACATTATATCCCACAATCAAGGCTTTTTTGTCAGTATGTTATTCTTTTTTTCATTTGTATTCCATCCCACATGCGAACACTTCCTTTTTACTACACCTTGTTCTGAGTTATAGATTATCCAATAATAAATTTTAACAGATATTATATGATTTTGATCTCTTTTCACGTGACGGGTTTCATGTTTTAGCCCTAATCAACTCTTTGAATTGATTACTTTTTCTTTTTATAGTACCTACAATTTTGACTTACCACATGTTTATTATTATTAAACTCTTACAATGTTTGCATATTTTTCTTGCAAATTTTTGTCTATTTTCCATGCAAACACATCTATTTCATGTTGGAACTCAAACGTCTTGTGCCCTTTGTATGTGTCACTTCAACTAGTCCATTCCTCTTTTTTATAGCACTACAATCCATGCTATGGATACCCCAAAATTACTTTCCATGGTGGTTGCATAGCATTTTAGGATTTTCCAATTGTTTTTTTCATGTGAACACACATCTTTTTTATTTTTTCCATTGACACCCCCATCCATCATGCTCCAAGTCTATCCTTGCTTTTTCTTTTCTCATTCATTGTTGTCTTTGTTCCCATCCCAACAAATTTTTTACATGCCCCCCCCCCCCCCCCCCCCAAACGCACTTGCCCATCATTTTGGAGGGGGAGTCTCTCTTTGAATTTTTTAAAAAGAAAAAATAATAAAAGATCATTTAAACAATAACAATCCCCCCAATTGTTCCCTCCCTTCCTCTCTCTCTCTTCTTTTTTCATCTTATTTTTTTATATTTCTCTCTTTTCTCCTCTCCTCTACATGCCCATTACCCTCCCCCCACCCTCTCCCCCCATCTCCTTCTTCCTCCTCCTCTTCTTCTCCTTTTTCTTCATTTCCCCCCATCTCTATCCCCTCCTTGGTGGCATGTAAGCCCCTTCCTTGTGGCACCTCCTCCTTTACCTACCCTTAACTCCACCTCCTCCTACACCCCCACCCTGAGCCCAGCACCCTTCCCATACCATCCCCCCAAAACCACCCTCCAAATCCACCCCTGCCTAAGGACCCTTTTCTATCTACCATCCTACCTTTCCCAAACTTTCTTGTTCCTCCCACCATCTCCACAATGTTGAGATATCAAGCTCAACACAAGCTCATACTTATATACCTAGATGACCGTCTTTATATCCATATCATTGATGTTATTGGTACCTACATCGCATATCATTCCAATGATGCTTTACAATTAGATTCCACCTACCCGAGTTATGAGATATCTATCTAGTCATCCTTCTACTTAGCATGTTCTCATTATGGACGACTTGTATATTATATATGTTGTACTCTTGCTTTATTTTTGGTAGACCCATATAATACTGAAGAAGAAGATGATGATGAAAGACTAGGGTTTTGGCTTTCTATATTATGTGTATTCTCTCTGTGTGTTTTGTGTCTTGTAAGAGCTCAAGCCCTCTCTCTTTTTACCCCCATCTTTTCATGGTATCAAAGTCGTATTCAAGCAAGAAGCTATGAGCCGCAAGCATAAGAGTCTACAAGGAAATCCTACTATGGAGTACACCTATGGAGATTTATTACATGTGTTGTTAGGGTATGCTTATATACTGTTCTTCAGTATGGGTGACAATTTACCTAAATTAGCAAGTTATTAATGATTTCACATATGTGGATTTTGTTACACAATGTTTGAGGGATTTAATCAAATTGTCAGCAACAACAAGCTTGACAAGCATAACTTCCATGTTTAGAAGTTTTGATGGCCAATTTTCTTATAGGTAAAGGTTATTGGGACTATATTGAAGGAGATAATCCCAAGGCTATGAAGTTACTAGAGGAAAATACCACTCTTGAAGAGTAAGGCATTTAATTAATGGAATGAGGGTGCTTAAAAAGTTACGTATTGGCTTTCCATAAGTGTTTTAGACAATATGATTGGGCATATACATGATGCAGATAGTTTTGCAAAAGCATGGAATAACTTGGTCCAATTATTTGGTATAAATACCAAAGCTAGAAATTTTCAGTTGAAGTCTGAGTTAAATAATGACTATACATTGAAGATTAGGAGCATTATTGAAGCTCTTGCATCCTATTAAAGTGCAAATTGATAATGATGATATAGTGGTTGCATGTTTCAATGGCTTGGGTGAGGAATACAAACAGTTTCGAATCTCCATTGACACAAGAGATATCATCCTTGTGTAATATTTCCACGCAATAAAAGTTAGTTGGCTAGTTCAAAAGTTAGTTAGTCAATTAATAAGTTAGTAAGATTACTAACTAAAGACTAACTAAGGTAAAAACTGACTAGCATTAATAGCTAATAATTTTCATTCAATTAAAAAATATATTTTAAAAAATCAAGAGTCATAAATCTGACATTTTTCTCAGATTGATAAGGACCGTAGCCACCCTTCACAAAAAGTACAATGTGAATGGGACTTATGAGCCATATTAATCACTAGTATTAATGTGTATAGTTTGAATGGTCCCAAAATATTAGATTCTTGGGGAAAAAAAAACTATTATATTTTAGGATATTATTCTAAAAAGATAGAACTAAAAGTCATTTAAAAGAAAAGACGAGTGATGTTTTGGTTAGTTTTGGAGATTTTATAAAAAGAGAAATAAAGAAAAGTGATTGGCAAAATCGTGCGCACCGCGATCGCAGTCTACAGGCAGTAGACAGCACTTTGAACAAAGAAAAGAAGAAGAAGTGAACTAAGAGCTTTCTAACCAAGTGTCTTGGTCTTGGGGTTTTACTCCCCCCCCCCTCCTTTTGGAGCCAATGCAACCATCAGATTTATGATCTAAGCATCAGATCACTGAGTCTTCTAAGAGCCCTTCCACTCTTGTTCTCAGACTTATCCCCTCCTCTCTAATTCATTATAAATATGAGGCATGGGGAGGCACAAGGGAGCATGAGGAGACCCCAAAAGGCTGCAAGACAGAAGGAGAGAGAGAGAGAGTATACCCCTCCAAGAGATTGTCAGAGAGAGCTTGAGAGAGAGAGAGAGAGAGAGAGAGAGAGAAGAGTTACCCCGAGAGGCTGCACAATTTCCCTCTACCTCGATCCTCGATTTCACCGTCTTCTCTTATGCTCTCCCATCTCGAATCTATTCCACCTTCTTAATCTCTTGAGTCTACTTGCGGACAATGGCCTCCAAGCGAAGAATGTCGCGTGTAGATGACAATCCTACAACCAGCAACAGAGCTTTGGGCGAAGGCATCACTGTCAATCCAATTGTGGTATCGGTCATAAGTAATGTATTTTCAAATTGGTAAATGTTTTTTTTAATGCTTACAAGAGATACATTAGGCTCCATACATTGTGGTGCTAGAATAGGTCATTGAAAAAGATAAATCGCATCTCAAATATTCAAAGATGAAGTTTGTGAAGTGCTTGTATCAAAGGGAGTTAAATTGCACCTAGTTGCTATGTGATGAATCCATGCATAGCATAAGCAACATATGGGACACTAAAGTATTGAGCATCGATGAGTCTTTGATTAATCTTTACCGAGGATAATATTGTTTAAAGTTCGCAAATGTATATACATGGTACATACATGGAAGAGATTATGTAAACTTTACATCGATGACATGCGACTCCTTGCCTTAGGAGAAAGGAAGATAAAGCCAAAAAAAAAGTTGCATAGTAGGAAAATGCTAAAAGATAATTGTCACTTAGAGAAGAGGCATAAATGCTCTTGCTAGATTGACTAATTTGCATTGGAATGATATGACTTACGTCATGTATAGTATTGGAACCTTTAGCATATGCCTTAGACTAAAGGAGGGAATATTAAGTAAATTCTACTCTTTGGCCCCAAGGGGGGGAGTGAATATGCAATGGAATTATTGTCGCATCTATTATTGTATTGTTTGGAAAAAATACAATTAGTTTTGTTGGTTGATTGAACAACACCCTAAATGTTTTTCTTTCAATCAAGGGATTGTTGCATTGTGATTTGGATAAATATTCCAAGGCTTGTGTTGATGGAAAATGCATGGCAGGGGTTTGTAATGACAAGTTGCCATGGGAATAAAGGAATGTTTTTTCTAAAATATGATATTAGGGCTGATTGCTTTGATTGTGCTTGAATTTTAATTGGATTAATTAAGGAATGATATTTTGCATGCATGGATCATCTCCAAGATCACATTGCAGATTATCGCGAGAGGGCACTGCTCGATTCACAGGCCGATGGTCGAGTGGTGAAAAGGCCAACCAAGGAAATGGCATCTCACTCCTAGACCGCTTGTGGGTTCAGGTGCAGCTCTGGATACCCCTTGCCTGTCCAGAATGGAGTTGGAGATCCCCATGAGCCCAACGTCTGGGACGTTGGAAGATTCTATTCTAGATAAAGTATGGAAATTTCAGTGCCATGAGATTTGGACCGGGTACTTCTATTGGATAGAAGGGATATATAATTCTCCTGTATGGGTAGGAGACAAAGATTAACTTAAAGATAAGTTAAGGAACTTGTTTGATAAAAGGAATGCTTGTTTTGGTTTTGTGCATGTGTTGTAAATTACGTGAACGAACTCTGTGACCTAAAAGGCTTAATTAATGAAGTTGATTTTAAATGTCGCACATAAATGTGGTAGGAACTAATTAGACAACTAAAGCTATCAAGGGAAGTGGGTGGATGGAATCCCCCGACGGGTCCGTCCTACGACTGGGTGGTCCCAGAGAACTGGGAGGCTTCTCACAAGGATTTACCATTGGATGACTTTAGGTATTGTTAAGTTAGAACCTGATTCATGCCGTTTTACGGGACCGGAATGGGACTATGCCCTACGGGCAAAGAGGTTGAGCAGTGCATCCCTCTCGTTTCCCATTCTCTTATGAACCAAGTGCAGCATAAATCTGCTTTGACTCTATTGTTCCTACTCAAAGTGGGTCATCTTGAGCTCGACGCTAGCTACTTCCTAGAGACTTGGCTGCTAGGAAAGAAACCCTGACTTCAGGTCAGTCCTAAGTGGGAATGGCCGGATACTTTCGCTTCAGGGCAGACTCGGGAAGACCTAGATCGCAAAGCCTATGACATTCTTTGCGAGTGCCAGGTGGCACTTTTTAGACTCCCCTCCCGATGGGCTGCTAAGACGTGTCCCACAAGTGGTCAAGCGGACATGTTACACCTTGATTTTGCAAATCTAATATCTATGTTCATGTTAGAAGAGAAAATTTTGGGTCTTGCTATATCTTCATCACAAAGCAAGAATTGTTCAAAATGAGTGCTCTAGCCCTAACACAGGTAGAGGCAGAGGTCATGGTGGTAGAGGCTGCAATCATGGCCATTATGGAAAAAATCAAGGGCAATCTAATGACTCACAAGAGTAGTCACATACAGATGGTAGAGACCAGTAACAAGATAAGGGGGGCCTTAGAGGATGTGGTAGATAGAATGCTAGTTATGATAAGAAAGAATGGTATATTTGTAGTAAAAAATTCATATTTCATATGATAGTCCAAAAAAGAGAAAATGTGGAAATAACAGGAATGGTAGATGACATCATAATAGTTATGCATCTATCATTAATCAGGTGAATAATGAGAATTTGTTTGTTATGGAGCATTTATCAACAATAATGATTGATGATGTATTGTATGTGGATTTAGGTGCCTCTAACAATATATCATCTCATGGATAATGGTTTAGAGAAATGAAAAATCTTGAAACGCCTAGTTTTGTGGAAATTGGTGATAATACAACACATCCTATTGCTCATGTTGGGAGTATCACATTGTCTATGCAAGATGGAAAAGTTAAGTGCTTGGTTGATGTGTTGTATGTACCTAACATCACAAAGAACTTGGTTTTTGTTGGTTGAGCAAGGATTGCAAGTAAAGTTCAATCATAATGGTTGCTTTGTAGAAGATTTTAGGAACGAATGCAAACTAGTTTGCAAAAAGGAAAGCATGTGGGAAGGATGTTTAACTTAGATGTAAATATACCCAAGCTAAAGGTTGCTACATTTGCACAAGGTGTAATAGCTAGTTGATACTGACATTTGGCATTGGCCATGTGAATATGCAACGATTGAAAAATATACAGTCACATGAAATTGTGATGAACTTGCCTAAGTTCAAAGTGACTAATATATAGAAAGTGTGAAGCATACCAATCTGGGAAATATGAAAGGCTTGATTTTTCTCACAATAAATATGCAAACATGCATTTACTTGATGTTGTATATTCAAATATATGGGGTCTTACAATATTGCATCAATAGCTGGCTATAAGTATTATGTAATTTTAATTGATAATCGTATGAGATGTTTTCTCACTTTCAAGATTTTGAAAATTTGATTGAGAAAAAAAATAGTTGTGCAAAATAGGTACTTGAGATCAAATGGAGGGAGAGAGTACCTCTCCAATGAATTCAGTAATTTTCTGAAATAGCATGAAATTAAGAGACAATTTACATGCATGTACACTCCGCAAGAGAATTATGGTGCTAAAACAAAGAGCATGCACATTGTAGAAATTACACGACTAAAAAGAATGTGCCTTATTATTATTGGTTTGAAGTTGTCTCTACAACTCTGTATATTATGAATAGGACTCCCAGTGCTACATTGCATGATTTGATACCATGGAGAAGTTTACTAGTAAGAAACCAGATTTGTCACATGTTAAGATATTTGGATGCATTACATATGTACATGTTCTTAACGAGCTAAGAAAGAAGTTATATCCAAAGATAAAAACTGTGTATTGTGGGCTATTCCCTTGAGAAAAAGGGTTACGTGTGTTATAATCCAGTTACACACAAGTTATAGTTGAGTAGAGATATTACATTTGATGAGATGAGAAATTGGTATGCTATTGAAAAACATATCATGTAGATTATTTAAAGGAAATGGTGATTGTAGAAAATGTGGGTGCACAGTAAAAACATTGCATGGGCCAAAAGAGTCATGTTCTAGTAGGTTTATTGGTGTGCACACCTGGTATTCCACAAGTGCAAAAAATGTATCCTTTATTTAAAATTAGTTTTGAGCCTACTTTTTTTGAGAAAGCTATTGGTCACGGGCATTTGGAGAAAGCCATGGATGAAGAAATGGCTACAATGGATGTAAATTAGACTTGGAATTTGGAGCCACAACCTAAGGGGAAGAAAGCTATAGGTTGCAAGTGGGTTTACAAAATAAAATAAAATATAGATGGTAGTGTAAGTAGGTAAAGGCAATGCTAGTTGCCAAAGGTTATGCACAAACTTATGGGATTGATTATGAGGAGACATTTACTCCAATGGCAAAGGTGGCAGCTATAAGAGTTATGATTACAATGGCTACAAAAAAAGGTTGGGTTTTGCACCAAACGGATATAAAAAATGTGTTTTTGCATTATGAGTTGCAAGAAGAAGTGTACATGAAGCAACCACAGGGTTATGAGAGCATGGTTCACCCTGAATATGTGTATAGGCTATAAAAGTCCATGTATGGGCTGAAACATGCACCAAAAGCATGGCATAACAAAATAGTGCAATGTCTTGTCTCTATTGGTTTCCATGTTATAAATGCAAATCACTCACTTTATGGCCATCAAAGTGATAGGGGTATTGTTGTCATTACTTGTATGCGGATAATTTGATGGTTGGGGGTGATAATATGCAAGATATGGAGCATGTAAAGAGCCTTCTCAAGTAGAAATTTGACATGAAAGATTTAGGAGAGTTGAAGTACTTTCTTGGCATTAAGGTGATACAAACATATAAGGATATATGGCTCTCACAAGGATAGTACATCTTGGATATGCTAATGAAGTATGGTATGGTTGAATCTTAGTGCCATTGAATCAAAATGTGAAACTAAGTGCTGATGTGAGCGAGATATTGGAGGATCCCCCAAAGTACAGGAAGATGATGGAAATTTTGAGCTTCACTACTATTACCAAGCTCGATTGTAACTACACAGTTAGCTTAGAGAGTCAGCTTATGAAAGTGCCTTGTGGTACCTTAAGGCCACATTGGATTATGGTATCTTTTATGAGGCTAACACAATGGTGCAGTCATTTGGTTATACTAATGCAAATTGGGTAGGTAGTGTGTCTAACAAGTCTGCTAGTGGTGGATATATATTTTCCTTTGGGAGTGGCGCTATGACTTGGAACATTAAGAAATAGCCCGCTATTTCATTATCGAGTACAGGGGTGTTGCTATGGCAACATGAAAGGTATCTTGGATGCAAAAGCTACTTGATGATTTGGGGATATAGTTAGACAAGAGAACTATCATTTATTGTGACAATATGAGCAATATACAGTTGGCTAGAAACCCATTGTTTCATGCACACACGAAACATATTGAGATTCATTACCATTTCAATATAGAGTGGGACTTGGTAGGTGACATTGATCTCATATATGTGAGCACAAAGGAGCAAGTTGAGGATATTTTCACCAAGGCCCTAGGAGTAGAAAATCTTCGGTGTTTTGAAGCTTACCTAGAGTACAAGTCATGGAGTTAAGCTTGAGAGGAAGTGTTGAGATGTCAAGCTCAACATGAACTATCACTCACATACCTTGATGATCGTTTCTGCATTCACATCATTGATGTAATTGGTACCTCCATTGGCATATCATTCCAATGATACTTTGCAACTAAACATCAGTTAGTCCACCTACATGAGTCATGGGATATATATCTAGTCATCTTTATACTTAGTGTGTTCACACTATGGATTTCTTGTATATTATGCATGTTGTACTCTCCATGGCCTCTTTAAGAGGATCTACTATGTCTCCTTCCTGAAGTTGAGTAAAATGGTTGGACTTGTTCACCCCTTGTTTCAGATGATTCACCCTACATGTTGATCTCTTTACTAATCATGAGAGAGACCAACTTATCAAAAACTAGGAACGGCTTCCATATATATACAAAAGTGATAAACATAGAGAGATCATTAGCCCTAGCAATCCTTAATATACCCCTTTAAAACCATGATAGAGAGAGGAGAAGAATAACCCTCACATGTGTTCACACATGCAAACAACATGATTCCCAAAGAAGCCTATTTTTCATCTTAAAACTATGTAATATAAAGAAAGAGAGAGAAGCCCCTAGAAAATCCTAATTTCCTCCCTAAAACCATGAGACATTGAGAGAGGCACTCTTTGCCTCTCTCTCTCTCTCTCTCTTCCAAATTCTTTTTACACACAGAGAGAGAGAGAGTATGTGTGTGTGTGTGTGTTTATGTGAGATGGAGGAGGAGGAGAGAGAAACTAGGTAGGAAAGGAGAGGAGAGATAAATCAAGTAGGAAAGGAGGAGGAGAGAGACAAATCAGTTGGAGAGAGAGAGAGAGAGAGAAACACACACACATGCACCTACACACACATGAGAGAGAGAGAGAAAGGAAAAACACACGCATGTGCATAGAGAGGGGAAAACACACACATGTGTAAGGGGGGAGAGAGAGAGAGAGAGAGAAACACACACACGTGCACCTGCACACACATGAGAGAGAGAGAGAAAGGAAAAACACACGCATGTGCATAGAGAGGGGGAAACACACACGTGTAAGGAGAGAGAGAGAGAGAGAGAGAGAGAGAGAGAGAGAGAGAGAGATGTTGGAAGGCTAGAATGTACTCGTATGAATGTGCACTTAAAGAATATCTAGGAAGGCAATATCCAAATATTTAAGAGAACTAGATAAGATAGATCTAGAACTTGTGGATGATACATCACTAAGAAGACCTACCATATCCACACCTTTATCGTGTATATATGTGTGAGTTCACATATTCCAATGCAATTGTGTAAGAAAGTGTGCATTAGAAGTGTGTGGTGGTTAATCCTCCATCTCATTGTCCCTCTCTCTTTCTCTCAACATCACTTTTACTACATGGTATTAGAGCACACCAAGCTCCTAAGGACCTAGGTTATTAGCTCTAGTTTTTTTCTATCATTTCTTGCATGCAATCCAAATCAATTTCTTTGTGTATATATTAGTAGGATTTGAATCCATGTCAAGGTAAACTAACCTTATCCACATGCACCTTATCTTCATTATCTTGATCTCATTTTATCATGTCCACCTACTTCTTGTCTGTTATTATCATCTTCACTACTCTTATCTCCTTCATTATCACCTCTCCTTAAGAGAGACATATATATTTGTCCTCTTTATCATTGTTATCCTTATCTCATCTTAACTCCTCTCTCCACCTACTTCCCCCTTTGGTCCTTTGCTGTATTAAGGTTTAAAACCCTTCTCTCTCACCCTCATTTGTGGCCCACCCATCCATTACCCATTAAAGTGATATCCCACACACAATCCATTTAATTATCACCTAACCTTATCCTCAAAGAATATTTTTCCCATCCACATATATTTTCTATCCTTTCTCAAACCAACTTCACCCTCTTCTCCGCCTTGAGACATTGAGCTATCCATGCCACATATACTTCACTCATTTCTACTCTAGCTCAAGCCTTTACATTATCTCCCATTTTCCTCCACTTTTATTGATCCTTATCCAAAAACCTTACCTCTAATCTTATCGTAACTAGGCTACCTTATTGCTTTGTGTCAACATGCATATGCTTCATATACTTTCCTAGCTCCTTGCCCTTGCCACATGTTTACTCTCACCACTTTTGTTAAACTTTGAATGTTCTCCCTTATCTAAAGTCTTCATCAAAAAATATTTCTATCACATCATGTATCACAAATATTCCATCCTTGTATCCTTATTAAGTCCACTATTCACTCTCTCCTTTCAACTATTGAAATAAATAGAAAATTCTTGGATGGACAACCCCAATTCTCTACCCCATGAAGGCCCCTCACATCCATCTCTCTATCATGACTCTTATGTTTGTGTTCTCATGCTCTTAACTCATCCATCTGAGCAAGTTCTAGTTCTCTTGGTCACTCTCAATACTACAATGTTTTTCACCCTTGTTAGCCTCTCCTCTTGACTCTTGAAATAGAAGGCTCTATCACTGGAACAACAATTGAAGAAGCAATCGCCTTTCATACTCTACATCTCGAGGCCCAAGAAGGCATTCTATGTGGCTTCTCTATTTAATTGCGTTCTTCAAGGATTTTGGATGGTACTTCAGTGGTAAGAAGATGACAAAACCTTGTCACTCTCTCAATGATAACATGGACACTCTTATCGTTCCTTATTATGTCTTATTAGAAATTTCTACCAACTTTCAAGGTCACTCCCTCAACAGGTACATTGCTTCCACTTCTCTTACATCTTTGAGTTCTGTCACTCAACATCTCTCTTTATCTAAACTCCACTTCAATATCAAGATCACATCCTAATACTCACCTTACACTCTCTGTATGAGCTCAATATCCTCATTTTCTTATGGTCGCACACATACACTCCTCTTCAACTGTGTACCAAAATCTCTTAATCAAATGAAATTACACATACTTATGGCTTCCTCCTATACATTTGGGATTCTCACAATGATCCCAAGTTCACATCAAAATCCTATCTCCTTGAGTTCATCATTGTCACATCACTACTTCTCAATCTACAATCTTAAATCCCTACACATGATGTTATCCTACCACGACATTCCATCCACACTATGATTATTTATCTCCCAATCCATCAATTATCATTTCCTTCTATCCTACCCCGTCCAACCATCCACATAGTTACCTTCATCCTACAATCATATTGCTCTAATTGTATACTCACGTCTCAACCATCAATCTACCTTACATGACAACAACCTCATCAATAATCACAAGTACTCTCTCTTCCAATTTTTTGTCAGTATCATCATGAAATTGTCTACCACCAACCTTACTCAAATCATTATCTACAAATTGTATCTTTCTCAAATCAGTCAACTATCTTGGCATTCCAAAGGAGGGGAAAGAAATGGATAAAGTAAAAAGAAACACATGAGCACATTTGCACAAACTACTTTGTATAAGTCAAATAACTAGAAATTTATGAATTACACCATACTTGCAAAGAAATACAAGAAACACACCATGTTTGCAAGGAAGCCATAACCAAGGTAGTTGAGCATGAAATAGTATTGCCATGGAAGGCTGAGAATCATAGATGTAAGCTGCAACATGAATACTCACCTCATGTCAAGGTGGGACATGGTATGCACCCCATATCTTGGTGGCTAAGAGCATGCACCCTCTTAGATGGTGGGAGGAAGGAACCTCAAAGCATGTATTGCTTTATGTTGAGTGTTGAAATGACCTATTTTTTGACTGATTTTTGTTGTTTTTGAGGTCTGAATGATTGATTTTTGGTGGATTTAGAGTGATGATTGATTGGTTTGGAAGTGGTTTGAGAGTGTTTTGGATAGGTGGAATGGTTTTATTAAGCTCATGATGTTTATTAGTAGAGATGTGAAGTTCTGATGATGTTCTGATATGTCCTGATTGGTCCTGATTGCTTCTGTTGAGCTTCTGTTTTGTTCTGTTTTCTCTTTGTAAGGAGGGATGGAGTATTGATTGATAGGGTTTGAGATTGTTTGAAAGCTTATTGAGTGATTTTTGATGGTTTGGAATGGTTTTGGTATGAGTTATATGGTTCTGATGCTTTCTGTTGACCTTCTGTAACTCTTTGATGAGCTTCTAATGAGCTTCTGTAGACCTTCTGTATGCTTCTGTATGTGTTTTGTTGGATGAGTGTAGCTTGGAAAAGTTTTTTAACCTTGGAAAGAGGTGAATACAAGTGCAAAAGAGCTAAAAGAAGTAAAAGAAGTAGCTGTTGAAGACTCAAGTAAAGACTGAAGTGAAGTGACAGTGGTGAGCTATGAAAGGACACTGTAGTGGCTCTGGTGCCTCTTCATATCAGACATACCTCTTGGGAGGGGTATCCACGACCTAAGAAGGATTATTGTGAGTGATTATGAGAGATTGTAGTGAGGATATGATGTATGATTGATGGAGAGAGAGAGAGAGAGAGAGAGTCAAAGATAGCCAATTCTACTGAAACAGAGTGATTGTATGTGAGAGATTGAGAGAGAAGACTATGAAGATATTGAAGATGAATACTATGTGATGTATTTCCATTCAAAGATGGTGTATTCCTTTGATTTCTTTGTTCTATTGATGGATTTTGTGAAGATATTGAAGAATATGGTTGATTCTATCAAATCCGTGGGAGATCTACATGATGCTGCATGAAGATTTGTTGTGCATGGTGTTCTTTTCTTCATTGTGATCATATAAACCCTAATAAAAAAGCTTGTTGATGTTACAAGATAGATTTTCTTGCAAGAGAATTCCATTTTCCTTGGTGTTCCTCTTGGGGCTCCATGTTTTTGGTGCGCAGCCGGGGAAACTTGCCATCAACAAGCACCAGAAGAGGCTGAAAATGAAGGAAATGGCATTGACAAGAAGAGAAGAATTCAATGGATGTTTGTAAAGTTCCTTCTTCCACTGAAGAGTTGGAATTTCTCATAATCAAAGCCACTTTCCACAAGAAGTTCATCCCACAATGGCGGAAATACATCACCATCATGATGCATGCTCTATGTGGTGGACAGTTTTCTCTTCCTGTTGAAGCAGCAGAAACTTGTATCTTGGTGGCAAACTGTTTGGGAACAAACTGAAGAGCAGAAATAGAGAGAATGACCATACATGGAAGGTTTGGCATTCATTGAGAAGTTTCCAGACATCATCAAGTGGGAGATTGTGAAGAAGGTTCAGGAGTCTTGGTCTGTAGAGGTTCACAAAGACAAGAAGGAAAAGAGTTGGAATTTGTTCATGGATGCTCAACAGCAAGATACGTGGAATGCTTGGTGTTCTGACAATCTTCTGTTTGTTCAATTGGCAACCCACTGGAAGTTGGTAGACAGAGTGTTTTTCACAACATACACTGTTGATACCATCAGAAGCTGGCATTACTATGATGATGGCACCACCACAATGCTTAGATGTATGCATTTTGACACCTTTAGAACCGAATACCTTGCTCTGTGCAGTGGCATGAAAGCAGTATTCAGAGACGTTGAAAATGAAGAAGTAGAAGAAATGTTGGCAAGAGAGTCCTGCAGAGACTGAAGCCTTCTGTTATCCCTCTGTGGAGCACTAACAACATAGTAGAGCCAACCCCCTGATGAATGATGCAATAAAGAGGCAAGCGTTAGAACGAGTCCAAAGGTACGCGAGAAGAGAGAAAGCAAAAATCAAAGCTGAGAACGAGCTCATAGTAGAAGCCGCCTTTGACGCCCTTGCGGAACTCTTTACAGAAGTCCCAATGGCACATCAAGCCCTTCCTCCTCCTGTTGGAGGTCCGCTTCCAAGCCAGATCCGTCCTGGAAATATTGATGACAGGCTAGCGAATGTAGTTCCATTGCCAATTTTTAAGGGAGAGTACAATGAAGACCCCGATCTTCATGTAGCAGAGTTTATGGTAGCATGTGTGGCTAACAATGCCAGAACCCCTGAGCATTGGTTAGCAATATTCCCTGCCACTTTCAAGGGCGCGGCGTTTCACTGGTATGAGAGACAAGCAGCAAGAACTTTTGGCACATGGGACGACCTGAAGTTGGCCTTCCTCACTAAATTCAGGCATGAAGGTTTTGAAGAGCGGATGCGAGAGGAATTTATGAACCTAAGTCAGTCCTCTGGAGAAAGAGTAGAAGCTTATGTCTCACGAATGGAATCTATCCTGAAGAGATGGACTAACCATAATCTAGATGATGGCATTTAGAAGGGAGTGTTTCTCAGAGGATTACAACCAGAAGTCCGTAAGTTTGTAGAGCTGCAAAGACCAACCACACTGCAAGCTGCAACAGAAGGTGCAAGACTGTACGATGAAGTGGAAGCTAGATTGGCAATGAATCCACAAAGAGGAGTCCTACCTCCTCTAATGCCATGAATGATGTACCCACCAAATGCAGTCCCAGGGACAGTCCCCTACCCCTACCAACAAGTGCACCAAAGCCACAGTGGCCACAATCCATGCCTCAAATGATGGTTCAACCACAACAACAATGGTCCCAACCAATTTCCTCAATACCAAATCAGCAGCAACAGTGGAACCCTACCAACTGGAGCCAACAGCCAACAGTTCAAATAGGAGCTCTGAATCAGAACCAGAACAAAGATCCCTCTGCACCAGCCCAACCTGTTTATGCAGTGATTACAAAGACTCCTCAAAACCCTACTGCCAATACCTCAGGAGAAGAAAGCTTGAAGGATTACTTATCCAACTTAGTTGCAAATATCAAAAAGGAGTTGATGGATGTGATTACAGAGCAGCTACAAACGCTGAAAGTAAATATCGCCAGCATATCCAATGTGGCAGGAGCAGGAAGAGATGTGATGCGGTCAAATACTTGGTGTGGTAAGTTTCATCAAGTAGGCCATTTAGCCACTGAATGTACACAAAAACCAACCATTCCTGGATCTTTCTGTTCCTACTGTTTACGTAAGAACCATACAGAGGATATTTGCTCTCTAAAGAAGATGCATGATAGGAGAAGAAAGGAAGAAGATGCAAGATTCAACTTGTTGGAATCCAAAATGACAACATAGGATATTGGACCCAAGCCTAGAGAGTTTGGTCCTAATTTTGGTCCAAGAAGGTTTCCCTCTCAAAGTTATAGAGGAAGACAGTTTGGCGGTGGTCAGAGATCAGAAGTGGAGTGTTACAGATGCGGAGAAAAGGGACACATTTCACCAAATTGTCCAAATCCCAGAAGGTCAGTGGATTACAAGCCCTTATGCAGTCGATGCAAAGGAGAAGGCGACACTGCAAAAGACTGTCGAAGCCCAGTCCCAGTGAAAAACAGTGCTACTGATAGTCCGGCCAAGGCCCAAGAGCCTACCTCCAATTTAGTGGAATTGGAAGTTGCTACCATCACGCGTGCAAAGAAGGAACCACCTATCCAGAAAGAAAATAATCCTCCTGCCAGAATAGTAAAGTTCAATCTTCCACCAGAAGAACAAAACAGAACAAAGCCTGATAGTGTCGTACAGAGCACCACAGTGCCACAGAGAGTTACAGAGACAATTCCAGAGTCAGGACCAGAGGTCCAGGAGATAGAAGAGGAGGCGATGCCACAAGTGGCAGAAGAAGTTCCCATGATGCCCCTGTTGGAAGAAAGAAGGAAAATGAAAATGGGTGTTGCCCCATTCCCTAACCGGTTAGAAAAGCCAGTGGATCCTATTAAGGAATACGATCTGGTCAGAGATCTAGATACCTTTAAACCAAACCTCACATTCTGACAATTATTGATGTTTTCTCCCAGTTGCCACAAAAGGTTCAAAAGTATACTGACAAGAAGCATTGGCTTAAGGATTGCTCCCTCAACAGCAACAAAGTCCAACAAAGCTCCAGAGCCTGTCAAAGAAGTGAACGTGGCTAACGCCTTCCTAGATCTGGGTACCCTAGAGACTGGTGTGTGGATAGAAGGTTGCTTCATTACGAATTCACTGATTGATGGTGGGTCATCAGTGAACATTATGATCGATGTGACAATGAAGGATCTAGGCCTACAAGGTGTGCAACCAACCCAATGGCTCATCAGACTGGCAGATCAGAGCAGAATCAAGCCTTTGGGCATTCTCCCATATGTGAAGACTACAGTGGTTGGAAAAGATTATTGGCTAACCTATTTGGTGGTGAAGCCAAACTCTTATGGTACATCCTACCCTCTGTTATTACTGGGCAGACCATGGCTTTTTGAAGCCAGAGCAAGGACGGATTGGTTCAAAGGAACCTTAACCTTGGGTAGAGGACCTAATAAAGTGGTGCTGAAGCTATATGGTGCTCAAAAAGGGCATGGATCCACCTCCTTGGAATTATCTTCTGACTCCCCTAATGAGGCTACAGATGTAACATCAGCAGACGAAGATGCTGTCAAACAGATCCTTCCCAAGAAAACAGTGGCATGTTCCTTAACAGTGGATACTGTAAGCCAACTCCCAAAAGATGCAAAGTCCCTGTCAATGGGTGAATACTTCCTGCTTGAACCAGGAACAATTTTCGAAATCACTTCTGAGAGGGAGATAGAAGCATGGATGTACTGCTCTCCCTGTTACATGGCCATAGTAGAGCCAGAGACAGAGGCAGAAGATGAAATAGAGAACCTGTTCTTCTCTTACAGAGCTCCTACTGAGCCAGAGACAGAGACAGAGACAGAGCCAGAGCCAGAGACAGAGCCAGAGACAGAGCCAGAGCCAGAGACAGAGACAGAGATAGAGACAGAAGAGGATGGAGATGATATTGAAGAATAAGGCTATGAAAGTGAGACAGAAGAATCTATCCCACTCGAAGAGGTTACATATGAAGAAGAAGTTCCAGAAGCATCAGAAGCAGACAAGCTCATGCTGTGGGATAGGATGGCGATGGTACCATTTGGTTTGGTAAATGGATCTTCTCATATGCAAAATCTTTATAAGAAATGGATTAAGAAGAATAAGCCATCTTTCAGCAGTGGCTCTTGCCATCTTAACCCATCCTTGCCAAGAAAAGATGATAATGATGCACCGTGCCAACAAGCACTAGTCTCACGATTCCAACAGGCATTAGAGGGTCCCTGTTATGTGATGTTCCTAGACGTGTCATCAGAAGATGAGTCTTCAAGCCAAGAGGTAACTAATCGTGAAACCAAACCCGACACGGCTCTAATCCCATTTCAACATCTCAAGGAGCAACCTAAGTCTCCACCAAAAGAAGAAGTTGGGTCTAGTGGGACATCAGAAGAGGACACCACTCCCTTGAAGGAGTCGGATCTGTATCTAGAAGCAGTCCATGGGACCTTCATCCGTGAAGTAGAAGGTGAAAGGCAGTTAACTTTTATGGATGCAGATGGCACTGAATGCCACTTGAAGGTGGGTAGCAGCCTCCCAGAAGAGGAGTTGTCAACCTTGTATAACTTGTTGAAAGAGAATTTGGACATGTTTGCGTGGTCATACAAAGACCTAAATGGGATTGATCCCACAATATGTCAGCATCATATTGACTTGGAGCCTGATGCCAAGCCAGTACGGCAACGACATAGGCGAATGAAAACGAATTATTCCACATTGGTGAAAGCAGAGCTGCTGAAGCTTCTGGAAGTCGAGTTCATCTATCCAGTGGCAAATAGTGAATGGGTCTCACCCATCATGGTTGTACCCAAGAAGAATGGCAAGCTTCGTATATGTTTTGACTTCCGCAAGTTGAACTCCAAGACGAAGAAGGATCACTTTCCTATCCCTTTCACAGACCAACTGTTGGACATAGTGGTAGGACATGAGCTTTATTCCCTTCTGGATGGATTCAGCGGATACAACCAAGTGCAGATAGCAAAAGAAGACCAATCCAAAACAACCTTCACCACAGAATGGGGGACCTATGCTTATCGAGTGATGCCATTTGGGCTTTGCAATTCCCCTACTACTTTCCAGCGAGTCATGATGGCCGCATTCCAAAATCATCTGCACGACTTTATTGAGGTATATTTGGATGACTTCTGTGTCTATAGTTTGATCTGGGAACACTGGGGACACTTGGAACAATGCTTTGATCGATGCCTGGAGTATGGGATTTCCCTCAACCCCGACAAATGCATCTTTGGGGTCTCTTCTGGAGTTCTGTTGGGCCACATTGTCTCTGCACAAGGGATATCAACAGACCCTGCAAAGATCGAAAAGATCGCAGCTCTGACAACACCCACCAACCTCAAACAGTTGAGGGGATTCCTAGGCCATGTGGGTTACTACAGAAGGTTCATAGCCCATTTCGCAACAAAGGCAAACTCCTTGCACAAGCTTTTGAGGAAAGATGCAGAGTTTACTTGGACGGAAGAATGTGACAAAGCCTTCAACACTCTGAAGCAGTGTCTGATTGAGGCACCCATTCTACAACCTCCCGATTGGACGAAGGAGTTCCATGTATACACTGGTGCATCAATTGAAGGCTTAGGCACAGTTCTTTGCCAGAAGGGCTCCTCAAAGCTGGATCAACCCATCTATTATGCAAGCCGAAAAGTCACTGATAGGGAACGAAACTATACAGTGACAGAGCTGGAGTGCTTGGCAATGGTGTTTGCCCTAAAGAAGTTCCGCTACTACCTCCTATCCACTCACTTTAAATTTTATGTGGATCATGAGGCCCTATCCTTCCTGATGAACAAAGCGGATGTGAAAGGATGAATGATGAGATGGCTCCTTCTATTTCAGGAGTTTGACTTTGAGGTAATTACCAAACCTGGTCGTTCCCATGTTCTGGTTGATCATCTGTCGTGTATACCACAGACTACAGACGAGGAGTTGGATGATCCAGACCTTCCTAATGCTTCCCTATTCTTGGTAGAAACTGTAACCCCCTGGTATGCAGACATTTCCAATTTGCTGGCAACCCAACAATACCCTCCTGGCATTTCTAGTCGGGAAAGGAAGAAGCTTATGTTAGAATCAGCCCCCTACACCCTACTAGGCGGTGCACTGTATAAGAAGGGCAAAGATGAAGTGCTTAGAAGATGCGTTGCAGGAGATGAGATTGGGATTGTTCTGAAGGCTTGCCATGACAAGCCATGTGGAGGCCACTTTGCAGGAGAAGCCACAGCCAGGAAGGCTCTTCTAGCGGGATACTAATGGCCGACCATCCACAAGGATGCCTATGATTACTGTAAAAGATGTGATGCTTGTCAGAGAATGGGGAAACCTACCAAGACAAGTGCCATGCCACTGCAACCTATCCTTCCTTTGAAGCCATTTGAGAAGTGGGGCATCGACTTCATAGGCCCAATCGATCCTCCTACCAGAAGGAAACATAACAGATACATCCTCGTATGTATGGATTATGTTACAAAGTGGTGTGAAGCTAAAGCCCTAAAGCGAGACAATGGTAACAGCGTGGCCCTGTTCATGTACGAGAATATCATCACCCGTTTTGGTAGTCCCTTAGAGCTGGTAAGTGACAGAGGCACTCATTTCATTAATAAAGTCATGGAAGAGTTGACAGAGCTATATAAGATCCGCCATCGCAAGTCCACTCCTTATTACCCTAGAGCCAACGGCCAAGTCGAAGTCGCCAATCACATCCTTTGTTCAATCCTGACCAGAACAATTGTCGCACATCGTCATGACTGGGATGATCGACTTACAGAGGCCCTCTGGGCGTACAAAACCTCCCATAAAACAACAACATGACAGACACCCTTCTAGCTGGTGTATGGTACAGAAGCTGTTTTCCCTATTGAATTGGAATTGCCCTCTTTGAGAGTGGCTATCAAAGATCGTTTGGGGGACGATGATTCACTGCAACGCCGTCTCCTGCACCTGGAATGTTTGGACGAAACTCGCAGGATGGCTCTACAGTGCATGGAAGCCACGCAAGCCCAACGTAAGGCTTACCATGACAGCTTCATCAAGCACAAGGAGTTCAGGGAAGGTGATTTGGTCCTAGCCTATGATTCACGATTTGGTAAAATTCCTGGCAAGCTCCAACAGCGGTGGATGGGCCGATATAAGGTACTTGCTGTCAACCCTAATGGCTCTGTCCAAGTGCAGACCGTTGATGCCTCTGATGATCCCTTCCTGATCAATGGATATCGCCTGAAGAAGTACTTCCCTCCTTGGGGATCTTGACAATCACGGTCACCTGATTCTTTCCCTCGTTGGCGTGGCACTATCACTTTTATGATGCTACTTCTGATAGCCATTCTTCAGCCACTCCTGATGAGGTGGACGCAACCCTCTGTCCCCTCAGCCCCACCTTCCAGCCTTGCTCTCTTATCCTCTATTTTCCATCAGCGGCAGTGGCGAGGTTGGTTCTAACAAATGGTATTTCTACCATTCCCCTGCTTAATTCAAAAAAAGGAAAAAAATATACATATCGGTCATGGGAGAAAAGGACTTCGGTCCCTATCATGCCGACCTATTCTTCGATAAAAGGTGGAGACACCCTCGGGAATAGGAGAAAAAAAAACAACAACAAAACATAAACAAAAGAAAAGAAAAAAAAAAAAAAGAAGAAAAAAACTGTTACGGGAGAAAAGGAAGAAATTCCCTGTCATAATAGGCCTCGTTCCAAGAAAAGGTGGTTAACACCCTTGGGCGGGAAGCTAGCTGTGGAAAAGGTGGAAACACCCAACAGTCTAGAAAGTGGATTCATCAATTGACATCCCCATGATCTAGTTCCGAAGCTGCCTCCCTTGGTACGCTATGTCCTGTGCCTTTCTGTAGAGCGTTTGACAGTCCTCTAGCAGACGCCATGTTCCTATCTAACCCCACATTCGATCTAATGGCTACCTCCCTGGGTACGCCTCTTCAACAACTAACGACGCGATCTTCATCGACAAACAATCGAGTGATGCGAGCTTTCATCCTAACCGGATGGGGAAGTGAGTATGGTTACCCTCTATATCTATCAGAGAGTGCCAGTCTTTCCCTTTAAATCAAATGATAGGTGAGAAGTGTGAATGAAGTGTTGCACGCACGGGATGGGCCTCTCAATGCACAAAGCACGATTTGTTTCTATGCATTGCACCATAAGGCTCCCTGGCCTTTCTTCTCGCACCGTATGCCGACACAGGGCGGGATGCACAGTTGCACCATCAAATGCGCACAAGGCATACAACCTTTGCACAAGAGACTATGAGGATTACATCAATGGGTTTTAGGAAAGGGTTGCCCTCCTGTATCTATCAGTAGAGCGTGAGATAGAGGGTGGGCTGAGTGTGACTGGAGTTTCTTCAATCAATTACCAAGAGGTGAGATTGAGGGACGTTACGACACTTGGAGTCAAGTATGTTCCTGTTTCCCTATGCACCCCCGGGGTGGGTCTTTGCCGTCATCACAGGACATGTCACCCTGTTCTGTACACTGCACTGTAAGGCTCCCTTGCCTTCCTCCTTGCACTTATGCAGACGGGTTGGACGCACTGATGCACCATCAACTGTGCACCCTGGAATACTCCCTCTGCACCATCCCCCTTGTCAATTTCCAAACCGGGTATGAGATATGGGTTTCAATCATTATTCCTCGAGTGATATTAGTCATGGGGCGAGTGACAGTTCTTTCATTTCATTTGAGTGACTGTGAGTTGAGTGCAATATCCCTCATCATCGACAACTTTTCTGTGATTCCTTCAACCAGCTACCTCCCTGGGTGCTGCCGCGTGGTCCCTGCCATGAAGGACGTGTGCTGAGAAGATGCCTTGGTACCTCCTGCAGCCGACAACAACCCAGGACGTGCCATCGACAATCAACCTTGATTCTCGACAATATGGGCCAAGTTTTTCTAACCCTATACCTTCTGTTTCTCAGTGACGATCATGTTTTAAGTGTGGGGATGTTAGTGGATGGTCTGTTGTGTGGTCCTAGGTCCCTGTTGCTCAGTTACCCCTGTCCGTTAAGGTTTTAAGTGTGGGGACGTATCCCTGTGCGTCTACATTGCATATCCTTTTGCATATACCTCAACTTGCTCATGCATCTATGCCATGCCTTGCTTTTACCCTGATGAGATCCCTTCCCCACCTACCCGTCCATTTTTCCCCACCCTCGGGGCTGTTCCCTTGCAGTTTTCCTTCATTCCCTGATTTTGTTGTCCTGCCATGTGAACGTACCCTACGTTCCCCGAAGTCCACATCCAACCTTATAGCCCTGTTTCTCCCTGTGAATGACCATTTTTCCTTTTTACCTATCCCTGTTCCAGTGCACGGTTTTCACGTTATTAATTTTTGAAGCATTTTGCGCACATTAGCCGGTTTTTCATGTGAACGCGCTTTGCTTGCTTCAGAACCGTGCTTTGACATTATAGCCCTGACAATCACTTTTCCCTTGTCATTTTTCCTTTTTATTCCGTGTCCTTTCGATGCATGGTTTGTCCAATATTAATTTTGCGGTTTTTTAAGACTTTCTCGTGCATCTTTTTGACATTTTTCCATGTGAACCTGCCATGTTTGCATCGGACTTCCAGTTTGATTTGACAGCCGTGTCCCCCATACCTTCCCCCATCTTTTTCCTTTTTCCTCCACCCTCTTTCGCCTTCTGGATTTTTAATTCTAAATTTTTAAATTTGTTTTCGGGTGTATTTTTGGTGTTTTTTGCATGTGACCCCCTCCTACTTCTGCCAGAGCTGCGTTTTGACATGACCATCCTGTACCTCCCTTTCATGTGGACATTTTTCCTTTTTACTGCATGTCATTCCGGCTAGCAGTTCGTCCAATATTAATTTCTGATCCCATTTTCGGGTCTATTTTTTGGGTTTTTCCCATGTGAACGCATCTTATCTCAGTCGGAACTATGTTTTGACGTGATAGAATTGTCAGAAACATCTTTCTGCACATTTTTCCTTTTTCCTACACCTCGTTTCGATGCACGGATCTTTCGATATTAATTTTTAATTGCTTTTTTGAACCCATTTTTTACGTTTTTTTAATACGAACGTCCTTTACCCTCCCCCTCCCCCCCCCCCCCCCCCCAGAACCCCCGTTGCATTTTTCCCCTGTCTTCCCCCTGCCGTCTTGCCCAACTTTTGTTTTTATAACATTTCGTTTTGATGCTTGGATTGGGAGATATTCATTTTTCTTTCTTTTTCCGTGTTTTCGTGCGATTCGTCCCGCGCGTGAACGCATCCGTTTTCAATTTCCTGTGCCTCCATGTGCCCCGGTCGCGTCCGCGTGCCCCGTACCGCCATCCCGGCCCTATTTCGATCCTGTCACGGTAAATTTTTTTACCCCGCGCCTTTCTTTTATGGCGGGCACCTCCCATGGGCCCCCGCCCATTCCCCTCTCCCCACCCCCCCGCCCATTCCCCTCTGCCCACCCCCCATGCCCATTCCCCTATGCCCACCCCCCATGGCCCCCGCCCATTCCCCTATGCCCCTCCACGGGCCCCTCCCACCACCCACCCCTCGGGCACTCCCCCACACCCTTCCCTATCCCCCCACCCTTCTCTCTCCCCGACCCCTTCCCCCCCCAACTACCTCTATCTCCCGCTCCCTGCATTTTCCCCCCCTCCATCTCCTTCACCTCCATCTCCTCTCCTTTTCCTCCTCCTTTCCCTCCCCTCCTCCTGCTCCTCTCTTCCCTGTACCCCTCCTTGTTGGCCGCCGTCCTTGTCCGCCTCCCTCCTCCACGCCAGTGGCCCCGTGTAGCGTCTGCATGCCCGCCCCGTTGTGGCCTTCCCCCTCCTCCTCGACGAGCGCTCGCCACCTCCCCGACGACGCCTGCGCCTGCCCGACATTGCTTGTGGCCCTCGTGGCCTCCTCCTGTGCGCCGCTCCGTTGACCTCCCCACCTCGGCGCCCGCGCCCTACCCCGCGCCGTCATCGCCCTGCGCCTCTGCTGACGCCGTGACGTCCCTTGCCCGCCCCGCTATGGCGCCACTGGGTGCTCCTCCCTGCCGACGACGCCCGTGGCCTCCGCCCTGCCCTGCCTGCATGCTATCGCCCTGTCCGCCGCCGCCACGTGGCGTCTGTGGTCCCCTGCTGCACCACGTGCCCACCCCATTACCCTACCTAAGCCCCCCTTCCCCCACCACAATCACATTCCCACCCAACCCCCACACAAGCCCCCCTTCCCCCCAAGCACACAAACCCACCACCCTCACCCAAGCCCCCAGTCCCACCATCAAACCCCCTACCCCCACACATGCCCCCTTCCCCCCCACAAGCACACCAGTAGAACCTCACCCCCTCCATAAGCCCCTGTTCCCCCCCGCAGACAACCGCAGACACCTGAGACAAACGCACACACCCGCGACAACCACAGAAAACTCCCCATCAGCCCCTTGTCCACCGCCGACACACGCAGAAACCCGCAGCTACCATTTTCAGTCCACGATCACCCGCAAAGGTGTGCGTACGCACACGTGGCTGTTCGTGTGATTTTGGTTGTTCGTGTTCGTGTGAGGAAGTCTGTTCGCGGATGTTCACGCGCGGGGACGCGCGTTAGCTGGTCCGTGATGTGGTGTGCAGCCGGTTGTTCCCATGCAGCTGACACGCATCCTATTCCTGGGCATATTCCCGGATTTTTAATTCCAAAAACCTGAAAATCTTCAAACTACATTGAAAAATTTTAAAAAATCATTAAAAAACACTTAAAATTTAAAAAGAAATTATAGAAAAATCTTGAAACATTCTCCATATTTCTACAGCAAATTGCCACATTTTTTTAAACTGAACATTTCAGAAAAAAAATTCACACCATTTTAAAATAAAAATTTCTTTTAAAAATGTCCAAAAAAAATCATTAAAAATGCTAAAAATTTCTAATTTAATTGCCAAAAAATCCTAAAAATTCCATTAATATTTTTACTTATTTTTGGCATATTTTCTAAGTTGTACAAATACTTCATTCAATGCTAAATTCATACAAAAATCCTCTTTCATTCAAATCACACACTGAAAATTCTCGAAAAAAATCCAGATACCTTTTGGATTGAGAAGAGCGCATTCATTGCATTCACATACACCCTTTTATATTTTTATTTTTTTCCCACTACCCCAAAATCCACGTTTAATTATTAAAATGAACCCTAAACACCACCATGGCACGCGCATTCGCGCTAAACACACCATTCGCGCTAACCCTGATTTAAAATATTTTGTAATTTATTCTGATTTTAAATAAATTTTTGGAATCAACTAAAGCAATTAAAGGAGGTAAATCAGGGTAGTTGGTTAAGTGAGGTCAATTAAGTCACGTTAGGCTAGGTAGGGTAGTTAAGTCAGGATAAGTCAAGTCTGGGCGAACTAACTGGGATAAGGTTAGGGGTCAACTAACCCTAGGGAGGTTAGTGGGTAGGGAACTAAGCTTAGTTAGGTTAGTGATACTAACTATAGTTAGGTTAGGGGGTACGAACTCTAGTTAGGTTAGTGACTAAGGAACTAACCTTAGTTAGGTTAGTGAGTAAGGAACTAACCTTAGCTAGGTTAGTGGGGAGGGGCAATTAACTAGGGGTGAGTTAGTAGAAGGTTAATTAACCAAGGGTTAGGTTAAGGGGTGACTTAACTATAGTTAAGTAAAAACTAATTGTAGTTAATGAAGGGGTTAACTAATTGTGGTTAAGGAAAAACTAACTGGAGGTGGGTTAAGACTAACCAGGAGGTGGGGGGTGGTGGAGGTAGTGGGTGGGGGAGGGAGGAGGAGGAGGAGGAGCAAGAGAGGTGGTGGGGGGAGGAGGAGGAGGAAGGGTGGGGTGTTTGGAGACGATGCTGGCGGCGGCAGGGGCGGCGTTTTCCAACAGGTGGCACAGTGGCGGCACTTCCTTCAGCAAGGCAAACGGCTTCTAGCGGGCGGCACAGTGGCGGCGCTTCCTTCAGCAGGGCAAACAGCTTCCAATGGGTGGCACAGTGCCGGAAGAGGAAGAGAGAGAAGGAGGCAGTGGGCTGAGGGGAGGGGTGGTGGTGAAGGTGGAGGAGCAGGGGGGAGTCCAACGGGCGGAAGGCTTGGTAGCAAGAGGGGGAGGCGCAAGCAGGCGTCCAACAGGCGGAAGGCCTAGTGGCAAAGGTGGAGGTGCACGCGGGCCGCCAACGGGCAGAAGGCCTTGTGGTAGAGGTGGAGGCGCAGGCAGGCGGCCAACGTTCAACGGCAGGGGGAGAGAAGAAGGATGAGGAGGAGGAGGAGAAAAAGAAAGGGGAGGAGGAGAAAGGAAGGAGGAAGGAGAGGAGACTGAAGAGGGGGAGAAGGAAGAAGAAAGGAAGGAGGAAGGGGAGGAGAAGCGGTTCGCAATCAGCGCAGGTAAGTTGTTTTTTTTTCTCTCTCTATTTTTTTTCTTCTTTTTCTTTTTCCTGTTTTCTTCTTCTTTTGTTGATTTCTTTTTCTTTTGTTTCTTCTTGTGTTTTTTTTTTCATTTTCTGTTTTCTTCTGTTTGTTTTTTTTTCTTCTTTTTTTTCCTTTTTTTTGGATGGTTGTATTTGTTTTTTCTTTCTTTGGTTTTTTGTGTTAAATGGAAAATAAATACATAATAATAAAAAAGGAAACTAGAGGGGCAAGAAACACACCCTCGGCCCGCGCGCATGCGCTCGCAGGGGTAAAAAAATTTGCAATGACGGGGTCAAATGGGCAGGGGCGGTGACGCGTTAGCCATGGACGCCACCGGGGCGTCTCGAGACGCGTAAAACCAAAAACAGGTGTGTTCATGCGCGAGGCGAGAAACGCGGTTAACATGAAAAATGAAGAAAATTTAATAAAAGCCAAACCGTTCGTTGGATCAAAAATCTGTAAAAGGGAAAAATATGCTGGGAGACGAGGGGAAAATGATGGAAACATGCAACACTGGGTCTGGGGAAAAATCAGGGTGGTCACATGGAAAAAATGCAAAAAAAAAAACTTGAAAACACCTACGAGTATTAATATCGAAAAATCCGCGTATCGGAACGAAGTGCTAGAAGAAGGAAAATTGTACAAAACAATGTGTACAATAGCCCTATCATGAGAAAACACAGTTCCGATTAAGATAGGACACGTTCACATGGAAAAAACCCCAAAAATAAGCCTAAAAGGGGACTGAGAAATTAATGCGGGAAAAACCGTACGTCGGAATAGCAGGCGGTAAAAATAAAAATGTCTGAAAGAAAGGAATTCACAAGGTTGGTGCATCAAAAGTCAATTTGGGGGAAATTAGGAGGGGTTCACGTGGAAAAAATACGAAAAATACATTCAAAAACACTCGAAAAAATTAATAACTAAAAATCCGACAGTCAAAAAAGGGGGGATGAAAAAGGAAAAGTGGGAAAAAGGTCACTAGGACACGACCGTCAAATTAAAATGGAATTCTGGTGAAAATAGGGCAGGTTCACATGGAAAAATGTGAAAAATAGGCACAAAAAAGACTCAAAACCCGAAACAAAATTAATAACGAATGATTCGTGCATCGAAAGGACACATAGTAAAAAGGAAAAATGTCAGGGGGAAGGGGTAGGACATGCCTGACACATCAGATCAGGGTTCTGAAGCAATAAAGATGTGTTCACATGGAAAACCGTCCATTTTACACAAATTGCTTCAAAAATTAATAACTTGAAAACCGTCTGTCGGAACAGGGTTGGTAAAAAGGAAAAATAGGCAGTTCGAAGGGACGAACAGGGTTGTAAGGTTGGATTGGGATTCTGGTGAACGCAGTGTACATTCTCATGAAAGGAGTGCAAAACCAAGAATAAGGGCAAACGGTCAAGGAACAACCCCGAGGATAGGGTGAAATAGAACGAAAGGGTAGGAAAGGGAGACCATCAGGGTAAAATGAAGTCATGGCATAGATGCATGATCATAACAGGGTATATACATAGGGATATGCAACTTGGACGCACAGGGACGCGTCCCCACACTTAAAAGCTTAGTAGCAAGGGTAAATCCAACATCAAGAACCTAGTACCTCACATCAAACCAACCACAACGTCCCCACACTTAATACATGACCATCACTGTGAAACAAAAGGTGTAGAGTTAGAAAAACTTGGCCCATATTGCTGAGGAGGAATGTCGACTATCGAGGTTGCGCCTGGTGGCGTTGTTTCGACTGAAGGAGGTAACAAGGTGTCTTCATAGCACATGGCCTTCGTGATTCATGGCAGGGACCACGCAGCAGCACCCAGGGAGGTAGCTGGTTGAAGGAATCACAAGAAATCCGTCGATGGCAAGGGATATTGCACTCAACTCACGATCACTCAAGTGGATTGAAAGAGCAGTCACTCGCCCCATGACTAACATCACTCGAGAAAATAATGATGAAACCCATAGCTCACACCCAGTTCAGGAATCAACAAGGGAATGGTGCGAAGAGAGTATGCCAGGGTATACAATTGATGGTGCATTAGTGCGTCCAACCCGTCTGGCATAGGTGCAAGGAGAAAGGCCAGGGAGCCTTGTAGTGCAGTGTATAGAACAGAGTGATGTGTCATGTGTTGATGGTAGAAACCTAGCCCGTGGGTGCATAGGGAAACGGGAACGTACCTGACTCCAAAGGTTGTAACGTCTCTCAATCCTCACCTCTTGATAATTGATTGAAAAAACTTCAATCACATTCAGCCCACCCTCTGTCTCCCGTTCCGTTGAAAGATACAGAGGGTAGCCCTTTCTTGAAACCCATTGATGTAATCCTCACTGTCACTTGTGTAAAGGTTGTATGCCTTGTGTGCAATTGATGGTGCAATTGTGCATCCCATCCTGTGTCGGTATACAGTGCAAGAAGGAAGGCCAGGGAGCCTTGTGGTGCAGTGCACAGGAACAGATCGTGCATTGTGCATTGAGAGGCCCATCCCATGCATGCAACACTTTGTTCACACATCTCACCTCTCATTTGATTGGAAGGGAAAAACTGGGCACTCCCCCCACCCTCTATCTCACTCTCTAATAGATACAGAGGGCAGCCCTTACTCATGTCTCCATCCTATTAGGATGAAAGCTCACATCACTCAAGGGTTTGGTGATGAAGATCATGTCAGCTATTGGTGTCGTCAGGATCTTGAGGAGGAGGCATACCCAGGGAGGCAGCCAACAAGTCTTGTACTTCAATGATTGGTAAGAAAGGTCGTCTATTAAGAAGGGCAGACGGACTGATCTTGTAGAGACAGTGCACCAAGGGAGGTGGCTTCGAATTACTTGCTAAAGAGGTTCTGCTGGTGAGTCAGCTATCCTGAACTGCAGGGTATTACCACCTTTTTCACAGTCAGCTTCTCGCCCAAGGGTGTTTCCACCTTTTCTTGGGATGAGGCCTGTTATGACAGGGAATTTCTTCCTTTTCTCCTATAACAGTTTTGTTTTTTCTTTTTCTTTTTCATTTTCTTTTTCTTTTCCTTGTTTTTTTTTCTTTTTTTTTTCTTTTTTTTTCTTTTTTTAGTGAAAAAAAGAATGGTAGAAATACCATATGTCAGGACCAACCTCTCCACCGTTGTTGGATCAGACGAGAAGAGAACAATGTCAGGTTGAGATGTTTCTGCGAGGGGAGGAGAATCATAAGGGCTATCAGAAGCATGACAAGAAGGACAATGCGATGCCCAAAAGGAAAGGGGTAGGTCAACTGTGATTGTCAAGATTCCCAGGGAGGGAAGTACTTCTTCAGGTGATAGCCATTGATGAGAAAAGGATCATTAGAGGCCTCAACAGTCTGCACTTGAACAGAGCCATTAGGATTGACGGCCACAGTACCTTGTATGGGCCCATCCATCGTTGTTGAAGCTTGCCAGGAAACTTGCCAAATCTCGAATCATAGGCCAGGATAAGATCACCTTCTTTGAACTCCTTGTGCTTGATGAAACTGTCATGATAGGCCTTGTGTCGCGCTTGAGTGGTTTCCATGCACTGTAGGGCCATCCACCGTATCTCATCCAAGCATTCCAAGTGCAGGAGACAGTGTTGTAGTGACTCATTATCTCCCAAGATTTCTTTAGCTGCCACTCGCAAAGAGGGCAATTCCAGTTCAACAGGTAAGACGGCTTTTGTACCATACACTAGCTAGAAAGGGGTCTGTCCTGTAGGTACCTTATGGGAGGTTTTGTATGCCCAGAGGGCCTCTTTAAGTTGATCGTCCCAATTGTGATGATGTGCGGCAATCGTTCTTGTCAGAATCGAGTAGAGGATGCGATTGGTGATTTCAACTTGGTCGTTGGCTCTGGGGTAATAGGGAGTGGACTTGCAATGGTGGATCTTATACAGTTCCGTCAGCTCCTCCATGATTTTGTTGAGGAAACGAGTACCTCTATCACTTACCAGCTCAAGGGGACTGCCAAAACGGGTGATGATATTCTTGTACATGAACAGGGCTACGCTATTACCATCGTCCTGCTTCAGGGCTTTAGCTTCACACCACTTTGTGACATAATCCATACATACTAGGATGTATCTGTTCTGCTTCTGTCTAGTAGGTGGATCAATGGAACCCACGAAATCAATCCCCCACTTCTCGAACGGCTTTAGGGGAAGAATGGGTTGCAGTGGCATAGCACTTGTTTTGGTGGGTTTTCCCATTCGTTGACAAGCATCACATCTCTTGCAGTAATCGTATGCATCCTTGTGGAGGGTCGGCCACCAGTATCCTGCTAATAGAGCCTTCCTGGTTGTCACTTGTCCTGTGAAGTCTCCACCACATGGTTTGTCATTGCATGCTTTCAATACAATGCTGATTTCATCCCCTACGACACATCTTCACAGCACTTCATCTTTGCCTTTCTTATACAAGGCACCGCCTAGCAAGGTGTAGGGGGCTGATTCTAACAGAAGCTTCTTCTTCTCACAGCTTGAGATGCCAGGAGGATATTGTTGAGTTGCCAGGAGGTTGGCTATGTCTGCATACTAGGGAGTAACTGTTTCAACTAGAAACAAGGAAGCATCAGGAAGGTCTGGATCATCCTGTTCCTCTTCTTCTGTTTGAGGGATCGGGTGACAGATGATCAGCTAGGACATGGGAATGGCCAGGCTTAGTTACCACTTCAAAGTCAAACTCCTAGAATAGGATCAACCATCTCATCAGTCATCCTTTAACATCTGATTTGTTCATCAGGAAGGACAGGGCTTCATCATCCACATAGAACTTGAAATGCATTGACAGTAGATAGTGTCGAAACTTCTGTAGTGCAAACACCATTGCTAAGCATTCAAGCTCTGTCACTGTATAGTTTCGTTCCCTATCAATGACCTTTTGGCTTGCATAATATATTGGTTGATCTAATTTAGAGGGGCTCTTTTCACATAGGACAACACCTAGCCCTTCAACTGAGGCATCTGTGTGCACATAGAACTCTTTCGTCCAATCAGGAGGTTGTAAGATGGGTGCTTGGATAAGGCACTGTTTTAGGGTATTAAAGGCCTCTTCATAGTCATAAGTCCAAAGGAAGTCATCTTCTTTCCTTAAGAGCTTGTGCAGAGGAGCTGCCTTGGTTGCAAAATGTGCAATAAATCTTATTTAGTAGCCCACATGTCTAAGAAATCCTCTTAATTACTTGAGATTTGTTGGTGCTATTAAGGCGGCAATCTTTTAAATCTTTGTCGGTCTGTTGCAATCCCTTGTGCAGAGACAATATGGCCCAGAAGAACTCCTTATGAGACGCCAAAGACACATTTGTTGGGGTTGAGAGAAATCCCATACTCTCGACATCTGTCAAAACATTGCTCTAGGTGTCCCCAATTCTCTCGGATCAAACTATAGACACAAAAGTCATCAAGATACACCTCAATGAAATCATGCAGATGATTCTAGAAGGCAGCCATCATTACTCATTGGAAGGTGGCAGGAGCATTATAGAGCCCAAATGGCATCACTCTATAGGCATAGGTCCCCCATTCTGTGGTGAAGGTTGTTTTAGATTGGTCCTCTTTTGCGATTTGGACTTGGTTATATTCACTGAATCCCTCCAAGAGAGAATACATCTCATGGCCTGCCACTGTGTCCAACAGTTGGTATGTAAAAGGGATAGGGAAATGATCCTTCTTCATCTTCAAATTGAGCTTCCGAAAGTCCACACATATTCGAAGTTTCCCATTCTTCTTGGGTACTACCACAATAGGTGAAACCCATTCACTGTTAGCCACGAGATAAATGAACTCTGCTTCAAGAATTTTCAATAATTCGACCTTCACCAGAGCGGAGTAATTAGGATTCATACGCCTTTGTCTTTGCCTTACAGGTTTGGCATCAGGCTCTAGGTCTATGTGATGGTGACATACTATGGGATCAATCCCCTTTAGGTCTTTATATGACCAAGCAAACACATATAAGTTCTCCTTTAGTAGATCTCGTAGGACCACTAATTCTTCTTCTGGAAGATTGAGGCCCACTTTTAGGTGACGTTCAATACCATCAGTATCCAAGAATGTTACTTCCCTTTCAACTTCCACTTCATGGATAAATGTCCCACGGATTGCTTCTGGATAGAGCTCTGACTCTTTCAAGAGAGTAGTATCCTCATCTGATGTCCCGCTAGAACTAGTGTCCTCCTTCTGTACAAATGACTCATTCATCTATTTGGGTTGTCGGAAGGGTATTAGAGCTTTGTCTACTTTCGTGTGAGTAGTGATTTCTTCAGGACTCAAGGATTCATCTTCAGAGGATGCGTCCAGGAATGTCACATAGCACGGACTTGCTAGAGGCCGGGGCTCTGACAACTCTAGCTTCTGTTGGCAAGGGACATCATCATCATCTTTTCTCTGGACTGAACAGTTAGGGCGACAAAAGCCACTGGTGAACTTAATTTTTATGCTTTTAATACATTGCTTATACAGATTCTGCATACTTTGTGGTCCATTGATCAACCCAAATGGAACCATGGTCATTCCATCCAGCACCGGGAGATCTTCGGCCTCTGAGGTCTCTATAGGGACATCAACAAGATCATCCTCTATCAGAGGAAATTCTTCATTTGCACTTTCATAACCTGCTTTATTTTCTTCCTCATCATTTTCATCCTTGTCCTCTAGAGGCTCTGTCTCTATTTCTGTAGAGGCTCTGTAGGAGAAGAACATATCTTCTGCCTCTGCATTTGCTCCTGCTCCTGTCACAGCTTTTGACTCTGCTTCTAGCTCTGGCTCTGTATCTATTACTATCTCTGTATCCGCTCTGTCTCTACTCTGTAGCCGCTCTGTAGCTGCTCTGCCTCTGTACTGTCACTGCTCTATAATTGTACTATCTCTGTACTGTCTCTGCTATGTCTCTGCGACTGTTATGTAATAGGGAGAACAGTACATCCATGCTTCTATTTCACTATCAAAGGTGATTTCAGAAGTTAATTCTACTTGAGGTAGGAGGTATTCACCCATGGACAAGGATTTTACTTCCCTTGGCAGTTGGCTTACAGCGCCCACTATTAGGGACTGTGCCTCTGTTTTCTTAGAAAATATCTGCTTAACAGCCTCTTTATCTCCTGATGTATCATCTATTACCTCATTAGAGGAGTCAGTTATGACTTTGATGGATGTGGATCCATTGCCTTTTTGAGATCCATACAACTTTAACACCACTTTGTGGGGTCCTCTGCCTAGGGTTAGGGTTCCTTTGAACCAGTCCGTCCTGGCTCTTGCTTCAAAAAGCCAAGGTCTTCCCAAAGCAGAGGATATGAGGTCCCATAAGAATTTGGTCTGACCACCAGATATGTCAGCCAATAGTCTCTTACTGCAAGGGTTGTTTTTACATATGGGAGGATGCCCAACAGTTTGACTCTGCTTTGGTATGCGAATCTAATAAGCCACTGTGTAAGTTGAATTCCTTGCAACCCTAAGTACTTCATTGTGACATCCGTCATTATGTTTACTGATGAGCCTCCATCAATCAATGCATCTGAAATGAAGCATCCTTCTATCCATACACTAATCTCTGGGTTTCCTCTAGGATCTAGGAAGGCATTAGCCACATCTACATCCTTTACAGGCTTTGGGGCCTTATTGGTCTTGGTCGCTATTGAAGAAGCGATCCTTAGTCCACGCCTTCTTTTCAAGATGCTTTTGAATCTCTTTTGGCAATTGGGAGATAGCATCAACAACTGTCGGAATGTTAAGTTTGGTTTAAAAGTGTCTAGGTCTTTGACCAAGTCATAATCTTTGATAGGATCCACAGGCTTCTCCAGCCAGCTGGGGAATAGGGCTACACCCATTTTCATCTTTCCTTTTTCTGCTAACAATTGCTGCATCGGCACTTCTTCTATTTCTGGAAGTGCTTCTGTATCATCTATCTCCTGGGCCTCTGGTCATGTCTTTAGGACTGTCTCTGTAGCTCTCTGTAGCACTGTAGTGCTTTGTACTGCACTTTTCTGTTCTGTATTGCTCTATCCCTCTATAGGTAGGTTGAAATTCACAGTCTTGGCAGAAGAGTTATTTTTGTTCTGAACCACTGGTTCTTTCTTCTTGGTGCACGCAACAGCAGCAACTTCTAACTCTACCAAATTGGAGACAGGCTCTTGTACCTTCTATTGGCTATTAGTGGCATTGTCCTTTACAGGGGTTGGACTTGGACAGTCCTTTGCAGTGTGGCCTTCTCCTTTGCATCGGTTGCATAAGGGCTTGTAATCCACAGACTATCTAGGGTTTGGACAATTTGGGGAGATACATCCCTTTTCTCCACATATGTAACATTCCACCTCTGATCTCTGACCACCGCCAGACTGTCGTCCTCTATAACTTTGAGAGGGAAACCTCCTCGAACTGAAATTAGGACCAAACTCTCTAGGCTTTGCTCCAATATCCTGTGTTGTCAGTTTAGATTCTAGCAAATTGAATCTTGCATTTTCATCCTTCTGTCTTCATTCATGCATCTCTTTTAGAGAGCAAATATCCTCTGTATGGTTCTTCCGCAAACAGTAGGAACATAAGGCTCCAGGAATGGTTGGTTTTTGGGTACATTCAGTGGCTAAATGTCCACTTGATGATATTTTCCACACCATGTATTAGAGCGCATCACATCTCTTCCAACTCCCGTAGGAGTGGATATATTGGTAGTATTCACCTTCAGCGCCTGTAGCTGCTTTGTAATCACATCCAGAAGCTCTTTCTTGATACTTACAACTGAGTTGGATAAGTAGTCCTTCAAAATTTTCCCTCCTAAACTACTTGTAGTAGGGTTTTGGGAATCGTCTGTAATTACTACATACACTAGTTGGGTCGATCCAGAGGGTCCTCTGTTCTTGCTCTGATTCAGAGCTCCTGTTGAGACTTGGGGTTGTTGATTCTAGTTGGTAGGGTTCCATTGTTGTTGAATCGCCATTGACGGAACCGTTTGAGGCCACTGTTGTTGTGGTTGAACCATCATTTGAGGCACTATCATCTGCGGTGACCACACTGGATTAGGTGCATTATATTGCGGCACTGTTTGCATTTGGGGATAGGGATAGGGAACTGTCCCTGGGACTGCATTTGGTGGGTATACCATTCCTGGCATGGGAGGAGGTAAGACTCCTCTTCCTGGAGTCATTGACAGCCTTGCTTCAACTTCGTCATACAGTCTTGCACCTTCCACTGCAGCTTGCAGATTGACTGGTCTTCTCAATTCTACAAACTTGCGAGCTTCTGGTTGTAGACCTCTGAGAAACACTCCTTTTTGGATTCCTTCGTTCAAATGATGGTTAGTCCATCTCTTCAGGATGGATTCCATTTGCGAGACATAAGCTTCTACTCTTTCTTCAGAGGACTGACTTAGGTTCATGAAATCCTCTCGCATCCGCTCTTCGAAACCTTCACGCTTGAATTTAGTGAGGAAGACCAACTTCAAGTCGTCCCATGTGCCAAAAGTTCCTGCTGCTTGTCTCTCATACCACTGAAACATCGCTCCCTTGAAAGTGGCGAGGAAGATTGCTAATCAATGCTCCAGGGTTCTGGCATTGTTAGCCACACATGCTACCATAAATTCTGCTACATGAAGTTCAGGGTCTTCATTATACTCTCCCTTAAAAACTGGCAATGGGACTACATTTGTTGGCCTGTCATCAATATTTCCAGGACGAATCTAACTAGGAAGGGGACCTTGAGTCACCATGGGGACTTCTGTAAAGAGTGCTTTTAGGGCGTCAAAGGAGGCTTCTACTGTGCAAGCTCATTCTCAGCTTTGATTTTTGCCTTCTCTCTTCTCACGTACCTCTGGACTCGTTCTAACGCTTGCCTCTTTATTGCGTCATTCATCAGGGGGTTGGCTCCAACCAGTTGGTCTGTACTCAATAGGATAGTATCAGAGAAGGGCTTCAGTCTCTGAGGGATTCTCTGGCCAACATCTCTTCTATTTCCTTCTTTTCAACATCTCTGAATTCAGCTTCCAAACCACTACAGAGGGGAAGATATTCTATTCTGAAAGTATCAAAACTCATTCTTCTTAGGATTGTTGTTGCGTCATTATAATAATGTCAACTTCTGAGGGTTTCAACAACGTATGTTATGAAAAACACTCTGTCTACCAACATCCAATGGATTGCTAATTGGACAAACAGAAGATTGTTAGTGCACCAAGCATCCCATGTATCTTGTTGTTGAGCATCCACGAACAAATTCCAACTCTTTTTCTTCTTGTCTTCGTGAACCTCCACAAACCAAGACTCCTGAAGCTTCTTCACAATCTCCCACTTGATGATGTCTGGAAACTTCTCAATGAATGCCAAATCTTCCATGGATGGTCATTCTCTTTGTTTCTGCTCTTTAGTTTGTTCCCAAACAGTTTGCCACCAAGATGCAAGTTTCTGCTGCGTCAACAGGAAGAGGAATAATCCACCACATAGAGCATGCATCATGATGGTGATATGTTTCCGCAATTATGGGATGAACTTCTTGTGCAAAGTGGCTTTGATTATGAGAAATTCCAACTCTTCAATGGAAGAAGGAACTTTGCAAACATCCATTGAATTCTTCTATTCTTGGCAATGCCATCTCCTTCATTTTCAACCTCTTCTTATGCTTGTTGATGGCAAGCTTCCCCGACTACACACCAAAAACATGGAGCCCCAAGAGGAACACCAAGGAAAAGAGAATTCTCTTGCAAGAAAATATATCTTGCTTGTAACATCAACAAGCTTTTATTTCATTCTTTTAATCATCAAAACAAAGAACACAACAAATCTTCACGCAGCATCATAGTAGATTTCTCCCACGGATTTGATAGAATCAATCATAATCTTCAACATCTTCATAGAATCCATCAACTGAACAAAGAACACAAATGAATACACCATCTTTGAATAGAAATCAATCACATATTATTCATCTTCAATGTCTTTATAGTTCTCTCTCTCAATCTCTCATATACAATTATACTGTTTTGATAGAATTGACTATCTCTGGCTCTTTCTCTCTCTCTCTCTCTCTCTCTCTCTCTCTCTCTCTCTCTCTCTATCAATAGTACATCATCTCCTCACTAAAATACTCTCATAATAACTCTCAATAATCCTTCTTAGGTCGTGGATGCACCTCCCAAGAGGTATGTCTGATATGAAGAGTCATCATAGCCACTACAGTGTCTTTTCACAGCTCACTACTGTCACTGTCACTTAATCTTCTCTTCAGTCTTCAACAGCTGCTTCTTCCATTTGTTTTAGCTCTTTTGAACTTAGATTCATCCTTTCCAAAGGTTAGAAAACTTTTCCCAAAGTCACACATACATTCTACAAAACACTTACAAAAGGTCTACAGAACAGTTACAGTACAGTACCAGAGTAGCTACAGTACAGTTATAGTACAGAGACAGAGCAGAGGCAGAGGCTCTACATAAGGTCTACAGAGGGTCATCAGAACCTCGTAACTCATACTCAAACCATTCCAAACTATCAAAAACTATTCAATAGGCTTCCAAAAGATCTCAATCTTCATCAATCATCAATCCATGCTTCATACAGAAGAAAATCATAACAAAACAGAAGCTATACAGAAGGTATACATAACCAATCAGAACTTATCAAAACATCATAGAGATTCATATCTCTATTGAGAATCATCATAAACTTCCAAAACATAATCAATATCATCCAAAACACTCTCAAACACTTCCATTAACAACCATTCATCACTCTAAATCCATCAAAAATCAATCATTCAGACCTCAAAAACAACAAAAATCTGTCAAAAATTCAATCTTTTTCCACTCTCAACATCATGGTATATACGGATTATGTCACAAAGTGGTGTGAAGCTAAAGCTCTGAAGCAAGAGGATGGTAACAGTGTAGCCCTGTTCATGTAAGAGAATATTATCACCCGTTTTGGCAGTCCCCTCGAGCTGGTAAGTGATAGAGGTACTCATTTCTTAACAAGATCGTGGAAGAGTTGACAGAACTGTGTAAGATCCGCCATCGCAAGTCCACTCCTTACTACCCCAAAGCCAATGGCCAAATTGAAGTCACCAACCACATCCTCTGCTTAATCTTGACAAGAATGATTGCTGCACATCATCATGATTGGGACAATCGACTTACAAAGGCCCTCTAGGTGTACAGAACCTCCCATAAGACTGCTACAGGGTAGACCCCTTTCTTGCTGGTGTATCGTATAGAAGTTGTTTTCACAGTTAAACTGGAATCACCCTCTTTGCGAGTGGCTATCAAAGAATGCTTGGGAGATGATGAGTCACTGCAAGGCCACCTCCTGCACTTGGAATGTTTATACGAGACTCACAGGATGGCTCTCTAGTGCATGGAAATCACTCAAGCACGACGTAAGGACTATCATAACAGTTTCATCAAGCACAAGGAGTTCAAAGAAGGTGATCTTTTCCTGGCCTATGATTTGAGATTTGGCACATTTCCTAGCAAGCTTCAACAATGGTGGATGGGCCCGTACAAGGTACTTGCTGTCAATCCTAATGGCTCTGTCCAAGTACAGACCGTTGATGCCTCTGATGATCCCTTCCTGATTAATGGCTATTGCTTGAAGAAGTATTTCTCTCCTTGGGGATCCTGACAATCACAGTCACCCCATCCTTTCCCCCATTGGTGTGGCACTGTAATTCTTATGATGCTACTTCAGATAGCCGTTCTTTTATTACTCCTGAAGAAGTGCATGCAATCCTCTGTCCGCTCTGGCCCACCTCCTACCCCTGATCTCTTATCCTCTATTTTCAATTAGCCGCGGTGGAGAGGATGGTTCTGACAAATAGTGTTTCTACCATTTCCCTTCTGAAAGTGAAAAAAAAACTGTTATAGGAGAAAAGGAAGAAATTCCGTGTCATAGCAGGTCTCGTTTCAAGAAAAGGTGGAGACACCCTTGGGTGGGAAGCTGACTCTGGAAAAGGTGGTAACACCCTGTAGTTCAGGATAGCTGATTCACCAGCAAAACCTTTTCAGAGGCAATTTGAAGCCACCTCCCTTGGTGCATTGTCTCTGCAATATTAGTATGTCTGCCCTCCTTAATAGACGATCTTTCATATAAATCATTAAAGTACCAGATGTGTCAGCTACCTCCCTGGGTACGCATTATCTTCAGCACTCTGGTAACAACAATAGCCGACGCGATCTTCATCACCAACCTCCTTGAGTGATGTGAGCTTTCATCCTAATAGGATGGGGACGTGAGTATGGGTTGCCCTCTGTATCTCTCAAAAGAGTGTGAGACAGAGGGTGGGGTGAGTGACCAGTCTTTCCCTTCAAATCAAATGAGGTGAGATGTGTGAATGGAGTGTTGCATACACGGGTTGAGCCTCTCAATGCACAATGTGCGATCTGTTCATGTGCACTGCACCTCTTGCATTGTATGCAAACACAAGGCAAGATGCACTTTTGCACTATCAAATGCACACAAGGCATACAACCTCTACACAAGTGAATGTGAGGATTACATCAATGGGTTTCAGGAATGGGCTGCTCTTTGTATCTTTCAACAGAGTGCGAGACAGAGAGTGGGCTGAGTGTGACTGGTGTTTCTCCTCAATCAATTCCGAGAGGTGAGATTAAGGGACGTTACGACACCTGGAGTCAAGTACGTTCCCGTTTTCCTATGCACACACAGGATGGGTCTCTGCCGCCATCATAGGACACGTCACTCTATTATGTACACTGCACTAGAAGGCTCCCTGGCCTTTCTTCTTAAACCTATGCCGCTAGACAGGGCTGGACACACTAATGCACCATCAACTGTGCACCTTGGCATACTCCCTCTACACCATTTCCCTTGTCGATTCCTAAACTGGGTGTGAGATATGGGTTACCATCAATACTATCTCGAGTGATGTCCGTAATGGGGCGAGTGACTGTTCGTTCATTCCCATCTGAGTGCTGCGAGAGCTGAGAGACTATCCTTTGTCCACAACACCTACCAGACTGGCTTTATCAATCAGCTACCTCCCTAGGTGCTATTGTGTGGTCCTTGCCATGTTGGATGTATGCTGTGAAGACACCTTGGTACCTCCTGTAGAGCCAATTGTGACACTGGATGTGACATCAATCATCAACTGCAATGCTCGGCAAAACAGGCCAAGTTTTTCTAACCCTATCTTTATGATTGCAAGTGTATGTAATGTTTTAAATGTGGGGATGTTAGAGTCCAGTCGGTTGACGAGTCTTAGGTCGTCTTGATGCATTTTACTCTGTGCGTTAAGGTTTTAAGTGTGGGGACGCGTCCCCGCGTGTTTGATGTGCATACCCCCTGCATATGCTCCAGTTGATCATGCATATATACCATGACCTATTTTTACCCTCTTGGGGTCCCTTTCCCATCCACCCATCTAACTTTATCGCACCCTTGGGGCCGTTCCTTCACTATTTTTCTTTATCCCTTGTTTTGACATTTTGTATGTGAACGCATCATATGTTCAGCAGAATCCAAATCCACCCTTACATCCCTGTTTGTCCCTTTGAACTACCCATTTTTCCTTTTTACCAACCCCTGTTTCGACACATGGTTCTTGAGATATTACTTTTTGACGCATTTCACATCAATTTGCTGGTTTCCCATGTGAACATGCATTTATTGCTTCGAAACCATGATTTAACATGACATCCTTGACAATCACCTTCCCCTTGCTATTTTTTATTTTTACTCCGTGTCATTCTGATGCACGGTTGGTTCGATATTAATTTTTGCGGATTTTCGAGACATTTTCGTGTGTACTTTCTACATTTTTCCATGTGCACATGCCCTGTTTGCCTCGTCCTTCCAATTTAATTTGACATCTATGTCCAGCCCACCTTTCCCCACATTTTTCATATTTTCTCCCCCTATTCCGACTGCCAGATTTTTCATTATTAATTTTTCCATGTGTTTTCGGGTGTCCTTTTTGTGTTTTTTGCATGTGAACCCCTCCTAATTCCCCTAGAACTGTGTGTTGATGTGCCAGCCCTGTGAATCCCCTTTGGCAAACATTTTTCCTTTTTACTACCCTTCTTTTTGGTGAACCGATCTTTTTATATTTATTTCTGTATTCCGTTTGGGGGTTGCTTTTTGGGTTTTTCCATGTGAACGGGTCTTATCTCCATCAAAATTGTGTTCTGACATGATAGACCTTTAAATTTTCTCACAATATTCTTTTTTCTTGTGTTTCATTTCGGTGAATGGATTTTTTTATATTAATTGTCACATGGGTTTTCGGGCCTATTTTTTGCCTTTTTCCAATGGGAACGCCCTGATTTGATCCTGGCCACCCCAATTGTACTTTTCCATAGTCTCCCCCTTGCCTTTTGGCATAGTTTTCCTTTTTATTGCATTGCGTTCCAATATACAGTTTGTGAGCTATTAATTTTTCTTTGTTTTGACGTGTTCCCACGTGCCTTGCCTCGCGCGTGAACACACGCGTTTTTGAATTTATGCTCCTCAAGACATCCGGGCCTTGTTCAATCCCATCAATGCAAATCCCCCTCAGTACATCTGCACGAGACGCGGGCGCGCTCCCTTTTTCAGGTTTTTCTTTAATTACATTTTCCTTTTTTTAAACACAAAATTAAAAATTAATAAAATCCCCACCCAACCACACAAATCATACAAACAAACAACATCCAATTCACCATCGAAAAAAAAACAAAACAAACCAAAACAACCCAAAAAAAAAAACACACATACACAAAACAAAACAAAACTCACAAACCAAAACACAAAAAACAACAAACCAACCAAAAAAAACAAAACAAAAAACAAAATTGATAATCATAACTTAATTTTTTAAAACAAAAAACAAAAAAATAGCAAAAAAAAAAAACAATCACAAAAACCAAACAAACGAAATTAAAAACCCCAAATTAAT